>NC_136809.1:19721783-19809283 GCF_951216825.1 Electrona antarctica
TGCGTGCGTGCGTGCGTGCGTGCGTGCGTGCGTGCGTGCATGCGTGCGTGCGTGTGTGCGTGCCACTGCTGTGAGTACGTTACAGTAAACTAGGCAACTCAATGAGCTCAGGAGGATTAACAAAAACGAAATAATGCGACTTCAGAGTCCAGTGAGCCAGAGCCTCTCTGCTGGAACATAACAGTACATCCATCTATGTGTGTTTGCATCTTAGTTTGTCTTCATGCGTAAGAAAGAAAGAAAGAAATACAGAAGCGCTGCCGGGAGAATCATTCACTGGCTACTGCCTACAGTACGCACATTTCATTTCCATGATGGCATACCTCTTGAGGGCCACTTCATTGCTTTCTGAATGCATCATGAGCCTTATGTGCAATTGCATATCCTCGTCAGCAAAAAACTCCTATACAATCATGGCTCCTATACAATCCTATACAATCATGAGTGCAATGTTTAGCAATGTTCATCAAAACATTTGATAAACAAGGCTGGTGGTAAGGATACCAGATCTTCAGATACACTTTCTGTGACAAACTATTGTACTGGTCTGGAATTACAAGGGAACTTGCGTCCTAGTGTCCTTGTCTGTCTGCAATTTTGGCTTAAACTCAATCAATCTGTAACAGCATGGAACTGTAAGTTGTACCAGTGCAAGGAAGGGACCACAAGTTTCCCCAAACTTGGATAGCGATACTCTGTTCACTTCTGACACAGAGTGACTTTATACCATATAGCAAAAGGCTGATGCACACCTCAAAAGGCTAGTGACAGGTTTAATTGATTTATTAACGGTTTGCAGAATTACAGTACATTTCAAGTACAACTCAATATAAAAACTGTTAACTGTGAGTGGACGATACCATAAAGCATTACACTTGTTTACAATAGGGCCCACCATTTTCAATTCATCAAAGGTGCGTAGGGCAATAGAGCATTAAAAAGGGTATCTTTGAAAAACAAAGAAATGGTCCCGCACAGCGCACGCTGTCAGACACTTGCCACAAGAGCAAAAAAACATTGGCAAGTGTCTGACAGTGTGCGGGACCTCTTCTTTGTTTTTCAAATATACCCTTTTTAATATATGAACCTTATACCCTAAAAGAGCTCCCGTGTTTCTGCATTCTTAATTTTTGTTTGCTCTGTTCTTCTACTTCATTTATTACTTCAAATCCTCTGTTCCTTCCTTTGGCTCCAAAACAGCAGGCACTTTTCCTACACGCAAGATAACAGGTCTCGAAGGGAGTGGGGTGGGCAGTGAAAGATTGTAAGCAGAGGGGATAAGACGTGAAAGTGCTGAGCTGAATATCTATCAGGACATCAGAGTGTGGCTCTAATCTGGGTTAAATAGCTGCAAAGCCGGGCTCACTGGTCCCCTTGGGAGGGAGATGGCAGGGTTGTGTGTTATCACCTGTGGTGGAAAAAGTACTCACATGTTTTACTTAAGTAAAAGTATCAATACTGCAATATAGTATACAGTAGAATTACTCTGTTAGTAAAGTAAAAGTCCAGAATTGTACTTGTACATAGTAAAAGTACATATTGAGTACAAAACATGTCACACCAATGTAACTCCTTGCAACTGCCATAGGGGATAGTTGCATGTAAGTACTCGCAACCGATTGGTTGCAAGGAGTTGCATGCATGGCAAAGATCATTGGTGTGGTTTGGGCAGATTTGCACAGGTATCATTGCAGTTCATTCATCATGAGTGTCCTCAATTTGGCATTCCATGCCCATATGGCTTGGTGGTCGGCTCCATGGGCATACCAAAGGACTTTAGCTGGCTGAATATATGTTTTATTTTTGTTTAAATAGCTTACTTTTATTGTGTTACTAATGCTACTGGTAAAATGAATATGACATGTTCTACTGATCCAAAATGGTCCCACTATGCTGAACTGACTTACAGTATGTTATAATGTCTGAGCTTACTATCCAACCAACCTGAACAACACCAACTTTATGAGTGTATAGCAACATTGCTCCTGGCTACACTTGTGTCTCTACAAATGTGGCATTTCTTTTCGGTATTTTGTGTGGTATATAGTATACGTCTATTATTCGAGATATCTTCCCTCGTCCACCTCTATCGGAGCAGTACATTCAGCATGCAGAACCAATCAATAGACCAGTCCTATTATCAGATGGGCTGGTGTGATTTAAGGCTATATCCCCTATCGGCTTTCAGCATCTTTATCAGTCCAACACATATGAACGTGTACACAAACACATAACAAAACGCACGCTCGCACGCACGCACGCACGCACGCACGCACGCACGCATGCACGCACGCACGCACGCACGCAGGCACAGGACAACCTATAGCGTTCCTCTGGCATAATAAATGAACATGGACGTCCTGGCTAACATAAAGCAAAAGTAATTAAAGCAAGCTAAAGTTCCCCAGAGCTCTGGACTTGATTAATGATGCCTTTCAGCTAATAGGGCTCAACCAGTCAGGTCTGGCCTGATGAAGCAGACAGAAAGTGCGTGTGCGTATACGTATGGGTATGAGTGTGCGTGTGCGTGCGTGTCTGTGTGTGTGTGGTGGGGACCCACGACACTGACCTTCTATACCTCTGGGGATTTTTGCATAAGGAGTTGTTGTGTTGAGATGAATGGGTGAAGCAGTTGTGTGGCAATATGCTTGATGTTGGGAGCAAAATATCATTAGGGGGAAAGATAAAACGTAATGGAGTTTGCTTGCCGTATGGTGGATCAATGCAAATCAATGGCGTGTGTAACATATTATATATTGGGTTGTAAATTTCACTGAATCCTTATTGGCGTGTAGCACCTTAATGGGTTTACGTTTGAGTTCCTGTGGTATATACAGGGAGTGTTGTAGATATCTTTGTAGATTTGTAAATGTGTGTGTGTGAGAGAGAGAGAGAGAGAGAGAGAGAGAGAGAGAGAGAGAGAGAGAGAGAGAGAGAGAGAGAGAGAGAGAGAGAGAGAGAGAGAGAAAGAGAGAGAGAGAGAGAGAGAGAGAGAGAGAGAGAGAGAGAGTGAGAGAGAGAGAGAGAGAGAGAGAGAGAGAGAGAGAGAGGGTACCAGTTGGTACAGTATGTACGTTAAATTGCTCTCTCCCTAAGCTTTTTAATTTCAAGGACGCCCATTTTGATGCATTATGATCCCCAATCTACACTGTACATTCAGTGTAAATTAGAATAGAATAGAAACCCAGTAATGTCCAGTTTTGGACAAAGTACTTGAGTCAATCTATTCCATGGCAACTCAGTGTTAGTTTTACTCAGAGAGTGTACAAAGGGAATCAAATGGACCCTCATACAGACCTGTAAGGGTCCATTTGGTTTCTGACAACTCTCCTACCCGGATCAATTCCGTGAAGAGAAGGCACGCTCAACTCAGTCTTGAGGAATTGTCTCTTATAATATGGGTGCAGAGATTCATTTGCTTCCTTCCTAACACAATCATTTACTATAGCTGCCCCCCCCCCCCCCGGATTCCCCTCAAGGACACCTGGGGGTCCCCAGACGTCACGTTGAGAACCAGTGCTTAATCTCACCCGTAACATGTTTCTCTCTGTCATAATTAGATTTTAAATATACATGGATTAGCTGGCAGCGTCAGGTATGCTCCAACATCCTGGCACTTCTCTCTGTTGTGATCTTTTCTTTCCAACTATCCTCTATCTTTCTCTCACAATCTCCCAAAGTTGGTGTCTAAGGTCCAATTAATTTCAACTACACAATGGTCATCGACGGACCACATGCAGCGGACCGAAGTGAAAGATGTTTTTCAGCTCCTGTATATTGGCTTTTATCATGGTGACTATGTTGCATGTTGTCATAGCCTGCATTTGTGAAGTATGATTAAGTCCGGTACTAAATTAGGGCCTGTACCTTAAATGCATACATAAAGTGGGCCATATTCATCAAATGTTTAATGTACTTTATTTTTTTTATGCCATTATGGCCACCATGGCAGTAGTTGTGTGTGGCATAGTGGAATAATTTCCACCGCATATTGTCATCATCATAATGCCTGCAACTATTGTTAGTTTTTAATGCAATTATACCCATGGTTGAAACTAGGTCTCTATGGTGTGTGGATTTATGTCAACAGTGTATGCATGAGGTTTTATTATGTTGGGTGTTTGAGCTTTTTTATAAGCTTTTAACTATACACTACTACAGTATCGAGATCCTCTCCCCAATTCTGGTCTGACTGGGAGGCAGGCAGACACCCTCTCTGCATTTAAAGGAGCAGTTCACCCCTATCTGCTCTATCAATTCTATCAATTACACACTGAGAAGAAGAGAGCACTGCCGAAGCAGACAACCCGCAACACTCCAGGTTAGAGAAGCAATGCTTCTAGGTGCAAAGCTCCATGATACATGATACAATGAAGAAATGCTTCTAGGTGCAAGGCTCCATGATACATGATACAATGAAGAAATGCCAGCAGCCCGGCACATATATGTCCTTTTCACATGATTTATTTACCTCTGACGAGCAGACAACGTACGCGCATTTCTTCTTTTTATCATGTATCAATTACACACCCCATGAACCCTTGAATTCATGGAGATGTTTTTGTCGCATTCCTAAGCCAATAACAAAATAATCTACATGAATTGGTGAGTAATCTTTTGGGTGAATTACTCCCTTAATTACTCTCTTTAAAACGTTCCTTTTTCATAAAGCTTATAGGGCTGGCTCTTGCCTGGGACTAGCCCTTATAGTTACAATGACTGTCTAGACCAGGGATTCTCAACCTGTGGGTCGCGACCCCTCGGGGGGTCCTGAAATTATTTTGGGGGGGTCCCGAAATTAATATATATATATTTTTTTAAATGCTGCAACTGAAAATGGAAATTTAGAGTTTACATAGTACACATAATGCATGCATAAACTTTCCTTAATGATTATATCTGGTTTCAGTATTTATTTATGATGTATTTTCTCTATTGTAGCGGTCAATTTGCATTGGTGGTGGGGAGGAGGAGGGTGGGGCGGGGGTTGTGAGACATGGCCAAAGCATTTTCGGTGGTCCCCAGTCAAAAACATTGAGAACCCCTGGTCTAGACTGTCAGAGGACTTGCCCTGTCTCACAGAGCTCCTCTTCCCTCCTCTCCCTACGAATTCAAGTCCCATCAGTGCATGTTAACTAACATGACATCTTCCCGCAGGCTTCCATGTATTGCAATTTGTGATCACCCCTGGCTGTGGGTCAAGCATTTCCATGCATTCTACTGTAGCTGCAGAGTGTAATATTAGCCTATAGTTGTGATTCATGTTTTTGTCTCTCTGCTTTCCTCTGCTTTGTCAACCATACAGTATGTCCTTGAACAAACTTGTTTGGAGTTTCTAGGCACTATTAAAAAACGTGCGTCGCTGGGGCAATAAAACCCAGCCATTAACCCGGCCGTATTGCAAGGAACTGACCCTCTCTCCACTGAATCACACACCTGATAAAAATCTGTGTGATTACCGGCAGAGTGGGCTGAAGGATTGATGGGCCTGCCCTAATGCATCATATGCTGATGATGACCATGGACGTCACCATCTGTGTGTGTGTGTGTGTGTGTGTGTGTGTGTGTGTGTGTGTGTGTGTGTGTGTGTGTGTGTGTGTGTGTGTGTGTGTGTGTGTGTGTGTGTGTGTTGTTTACTAGACGCAGACACATCATTACTGTCAATCTCATTACAGCACAAGTGGCTATTTGGACCAGTAGCCAGTGTATACTCAAGCCTTGTGAATGTGATCCCTTGTGTGCGTGCGTGCGTGCGTGCGTGCGTGCGTGCGTGCGTGCGTGCGTGCGTGCGTGCGTGCGTGCGTGTGAGAGAGAGAGAGAGTATTTGACAGTGCGTTAACTGTTAACAAGCGGGGTGAGTTATGACAAGACAGCTGGTCACTGACATGTGCATCATATAACCAGACCATGATGAACCCATAAAGACTTGTTACAAACCACCTGCCCACCTGGGGCTGCAGGAGATGTCTTTAACATGCATCATGCACACACAACGTGTGCGTGGGTGTGTGTGTACAGTATCATGTGTATGTGCAATTGTGCGCGTGTCCCACACACAGACACACGCATGTGACGCCCACGTACAGAGACACATACAGTACACACAGTACATAATAAACGTTTATACAGTGCATATACTCACTTGTGTTTCTTGAGTGACAGCCCCATGTGTTGTTTCATCTGCTGCAGGCCATGGTAGTCAGTGTAGATAAGGTCAAAGGGTAGAGGACCCGTCAGAGGGCAACTGCCCCTGCCTGGAGGCACGCCTAGGAATCTGCAACACACACACACAAACATCCTAGCATTAGAAAAATAACCACATGAGCCCTATTTTATACATTTGTATATGGTGTCACGCTGCGGAAACAGTTAGCTCTGCTAGATCTCTTATGAATAGATGCCTTATTTATTTTATTTTACATCTGTGGAAATCTTTTCCAATACCGACAATGCCCAATACACTTTTTTAGTCTCCGCATTTGTTTATATTTTCTCCACAGTTATTATTATGCAATGCAATGCAATGCAATGCAATTATTGTGTTCTTTACTGTCAATTGCATTAAAATGAACTTATACTAAGAATAGCCATGCAATTATATTTACTGTAGTGTGTTGAATCTCAAGCAACTTTCACGTCTCTGCAAGTTCATAGTAGTTCACTGTAGTAGTATAGTGTACTCAGTGTACTGTATATGATACAGTATGCACGCACTCACGCACGCACGCACGCACGCACGCACGCACGCACGTGCTCGCGCGCACACGCACACGCACACACATCCACTCTTCTCAACTTTCCAGTTGCTTATCATTCAAGGCCAAGAACTTATTTGACTTCTTTTTCACAAAGTGCCTCCAGGCCAAAGACGATTTTAACTTCTTTTTAAATTGATAACATTATAATCATGACTTAAGACACATCTTACAACTCTCGTTCTAAAAAAATAGAACAAATCTATGGTGGCCTGTGCTAACTATTGCTACTGCCATTTAGCGGTAGATGAGTTAAGCGGTTTAGTTAAGCCTGAACTGAACAGCGAAAAAAGGTGAAAAGCTACAAGAGAATGTCACTCTCTTTTCTGTTTGCACACAGAATACACTAGAATCAAATAAATATTTCCCATGAACACACACACACGCACGCACACTCACACACACACGCACACACACACAAACTGCACAACGTTCATTGCACCCAGAGGTGTAATAGTGACTATGGGTACAGCATCCAGTTTCACATCCCTGTTTGGCTCAGTTTCTATCCCATTGATTGACTAAAGACCTTTGGTTAGTGCACCGACAGGCTTGTTATTGGACGCCTGACCTGTGAGTGGTCGGGTGGCTTTTACTTTGACCCCCCCTGCGTCAGATGAGGCTAAAGGTTAATGGAATTGTTCTAGAAGTCACAACCACAGTGAATTTCATATCACTATGCTACATTTACTTTGGAGTGGTTCTGGCTTAAGTACAGTACAGTATAGCCAGGGACCAAGGCATTAAATATATTTTACTCACTCGCTACAAACTACTAGCAGTGCAAAGTGATGGGATAAAAGGGACACATGGTGTCAAAACGTTCCATTTGTTTAAAGGAATTTAATGTTTTAAAAATAGCCTGCAATGAAATAGGGCTCACTGGCCTGGTTAGTGTCCGCCCTTAGACTGGGAGGTCAGGGTCCAATCCCCGGCCAACTAAAAGTATAACAAGAAACGACACAGTCGTATTTATCAGGTCATACTCTCCCTCCAAAAATGCACGGGAATTCAAGGCAGACGATCAAGAACAAACGTCCAGACATAATGTGCTCGTATTGCAATAAATGTAAACATCCTTATTTGCGGTGAATGACCTGAATACTTTGCACTGTTTACCACATCTGAATAGAGCGCCGAAGTCCTGACGTCACTGCCCTCTACTACCAGTAGAGGGCAGTGAGCACCATGGTTCATGTATCTTTTTATAAGCATTGTACTCTCCATAGGGGGATTTTAGATCGCCTCATATAAGAACTGTGTTTGAAAAATAAACCGATCACCCCGGCCTTTTCACTCATATGGATATGAAGCATCGACTGAAGGTGGAAATGTACAAATATACCCAAAGAGTAACAAAATAAGCGTTAGAAACGAGCCAAACAACCCAGAGATTACATTTCCGGGTAGGCTGCTTCTGCCCGCAGCCCGTCGCACAACAGAAACTGAACGTTAATTACGTTTATTTTTATTTTTATTTTATTGATATATAATGTATCGTGGTTAGTACGAGTCGAGTCACCACCAGCTGAGCTTACGTCAACGAGGAATCTCAGGAACGCAATATGTTGACAGCTGGGCGTGACGTACATGCTCAGCGACATTGCATTCATATGTAGTTTCAAGGCTTTTGCGGTCACATTAATTCCATTTTCTCTAGAAACTGGCTGTATCAAATATGAATGGACATCATTAACGACGCACATCCACTCCCCTGACAGAAACGCAGAGGTGGTCGGTTTATTTTTCAAACACAGTTCTTATATAAAGCGACCTAAAATCGCCGTTTGGGGATCTCAATGCAAATAAACAAATACATGAACCTGGAGATTGACGCCCTCTACTGAAAGTGACGTCAGACTTCGGAGCTCTATAGCTTAAGTGTGCAAATTAACTCTTTAATGCCGATGCTGTGTTTCACATGATATTTTCCCAATGGCGCTCGCTGCCGTTGACGTGTTTCATGTGTTTTTAGGTTTTTTATTGATTCAGAATGGTCCGGCTTATATCACCGTCCAGCAGCGTGAATTGTGGGGGTCTTCAAAATAAACATTTGGGGTCTTCAAAATAAAAGTCCCCTCTGCATCCGGAGTGATATACAGACTGAACCAATATTAGCAGTCAAAGAGAAGAATAGCATAATAATAAATTACTATCCAAAATGAGAAGATTCTTATAGTTAATTTCACATACAAATGTGGGCATCCAAAAAACGAAACTTACACAATCATAATTATTGATGTACTGTACATGTAGCCTAAACCCTCTATTGTCAGTAAATCGGACCTTTGTAGGACTGCTTTTTTCTGTCAGACCAAATGTCTTTGCCAAAAATAGCTGATCTACAAGCTCACTTTAGGCTTATGTTCCCCACAGAATCTACAGCATGTTGGCACAGATATCTAGAGATTATGTCAGTCAGCAGTTCAAAAGAAGAGAGAGGAGAGTGCAAACAGAGCTTTGAAACATCAATAAACAGTAGGCCAGATGAGAAGAATATTCCCTGCATGTTCCATGCACTGAAGAAGCTGGGAAGCTTCTTTGATGTAGTAAACAAATTGGAACAAGTGTAGAGTATGTTTTTTCTGTTCTTGAGTCAGATAATTCTGTTCTTGAGTTAATTGTAAATGGTTTCTTATTGTTTCAGCAATCTTCTAATTTGAAAATTGTAAATGTCCAACTAGGGTTTTTTTTCTTCTTTTCATGACACATAATTACACAGTAAATGTCATTATGAGTCCTTATATCTGTCCGCAGTGACATGCCTGCCATGTCAATTTCACATAGTGACTTTCCCTGACACTTTTATCCAAAAATCTGTGAATACATAACAAGTGTACTGGACACGCTGGTAGCCGAGCGATGTCATCACCCCCTTAAATTGAACATGCCTACAATTTATCTGTATGCAATGCCAATACAGTACATTTACAGTACAGCTACGGAGCACAAAATGATTTCAACCGGGACATTAGTCTAGACTAGAGGAGAGGTAAGCATAGTTAAAACAATCAGGGGTCATCAATATGTCCGTACATGGACAGATGTGTCTGTGGCAAAGACTTGGCCTCGTCCGTTGCAAATCTTAGATTTTGTTTTTTATAATTTTGATCATACAACCCAATTACTGTCTGATTGTCAGTCTCCAAGTTTTCTTCAGAATATGTAGGCCTACAGACTAGTGGTGTAACGATATAGTAACTGTATAGAAAAATCGATTTTAATTTCAAGAATCGAAGTATACTTCGATTCTTGAAATTAAAATCGAAATGAAAACAGCAACATTGACTATGTATCGTATCGAATCGTTTCGCAATGGAAATAATCGGTATCGAATCGTTTTGCTATGCAATTAATATGATTGTATCAATACTACATTTCTGTGCGTGGTATTTAGCAATTTTTAGAAAAAAATGAAAAAGAGGGGTTTAATTACTTAATTTAAAATAATGTCAATGTATTTTAAATAGTTACTGTATCGATTTCAAATCATTGAATCGGATCGTATCGGATCGCCATAATGAACCAATATCGTCCATTTATCGTATCGTCAACCATGTATCGTGATACGTATCGTATCGCTGTTAAAATGTATCGTTACACCCCTACTACAGACTATGACACTATATGACACTGTGTACGTACGTATGGCACATTAGGAGTCCACTAGGACAGAGGTTCAAAAAAAAATTATTTTCAAGGACCCCCATAACTCTGAGGTCCATTTGGTTCCATACACATCAGAGTTACAGACCTGTAATGGTCATTTAGGGCTAGCTCTTTACTTACATGTGTTTGTCTACTCATTGTGTATGTCCATGGCAAAAATTGATTATTTTTACAAAATGTCCACCACAAGCCAGCATGGTGAATGGTGATGAGCCCTGCATGGAACCATGGCTTCCATGGCTCATTATTAGTATCTGTATAACTGGTAATACGGCTGCTGTAGGGTTACTGTGTCCCCATGGTACTAAAGCTACATGATGTCGGACACATCTAACTCCTCCAATTAACTGAACAAATTCTATAACAACATGACTTAACAACATAAGCCATATAACATCCCAATTGTCATTCTTATAATAGGCGAATATTCTGCGAAATATACAATATTGTGTGTGTGTGTGTGTGTGTGTGTGTGTGTGTGTGTGTGTGTGTGTGTGTGTGTGTGTATGTGTGTGTGTGTGTGTGTGTGTGTGTGTGTGTGTGTGTGTGTGTGTGTGTGTGTGTGTGTGTGTGTGTGTGTGCGCGCGCACATGCGTGTGTGTGTGTGAGCTCCCCCCCACAACTGAAGGAAAGCCTGACAATTTCAAAATAAAATCATTTAAGTGCTATACAGTATATGACATGTGTTCACGCAGGGAGTCTTGTTTTATTCCATATTGTCCATTATTTATACCGTGAGACTGGAACATAATTGGATAGCAAGAGAGCACCAGACTATTTCCGAGAAATAATGCCAGAATGAGACACGATCTGTTAATCATATCAATCATATTCATCATATTCATCATATTCCTATTTCTGAACATATTTACATCACAATCCGTGTTTCCACGCACGCATGCACACACGCACGCACGCACGCACGCACGCACGCGCGCGCACACACACACACACACACACACACACACACACACACACACACACACACACACACACACACACACACACACACACACACACACACACACACACACACACACACACACACACACATATGCACAAGACAACTACAGTAACATACTGAATTCCAATCCTTTCCTTATACATGACATGAAAACCCAATCAGACCATTTGTTTGCCTGCAGATGCCTATCAGTCTCCAGTCTGTCTCTGTCATGCAAGACGTCTTGGGGGAAGTCGGAGGCTAGCGATAGAGCGTTTAGATAATTGCAGGAAGGCTGCATCGGCTCAGCCTCCCTAATGTCCACAATCATTCACAGGGTGGGAGAGAGAGAGAGAGAGAGAGAGAGAGAGAGAGAGAGAGAGAGAGAGAGAGAGAGAGAGAGAGAGAGAGAGGGAGAGGGAGAGAGAGAGAAGAAAGAAAGAAAGAAAGAAAGAAAGAAAGAAAGAAATAAAGAAAGAAAGACATCTGCAAGTTCCATGAGGCATAAAAAGGCAATCAATGGAATAAGAAGACATTTCAAACGAAATATAGAATAAAAGGAATACAATAAAATGTAAGGGCCATTGTAAAGAAATAAATGTCAAAATGCAATTATGGTTTTTACTTATTCTCACTCAATCAGCAACAAAGTTTTGAGTATTGTGTTGTGCAGCAGCAAGAACCAAAGAACGAAACAAGGTCCTTCACCATCTGTTTTTTCTGCTCCTGCCTTCTATTCTTGGCAGCCGTTCAGTCATAACATAGTGAACTGCAGTGAAAATCAGAGCTTCAGTTTGTTTTTGTTTTTAACTGTATCTCCGTACTTTCTCTATCATTAAATGTAAGCTCTAACTGATAAACCCACATTAGATTCAAATGGCACGCACGCACGCACGCACGCACGCACGCACGCACGCACGCAGCACGCACGCACGCACGCACGCACGCACGCACGCACGCACGCACGCAGGGTGTCAAGAGAATGGAAGATAAGGAATGAGTCGAATGACACACCTGGCGAGTTAATTAACTTACATAGGCCTACCTCTACTTTTGTGGTCAGTGAAATGATAGCAGTGCACACACACACACACACACACACACACACACATAATTATAATCAGACACTCAACTTATCCATGTAATCATCTGTCTCAACAGTTGCTTCTGATTATGCCCATGGGATGCATATTACAGTAGGTGCATGTGGTTTAGTTTCAGTGTCATTTGTGTCACTCTCACATATAAACACACTGACATGCACACGTACGTACACAGGCACATGATCACACGTGCACGTGTATGCAGATAGCAAGGAACATAACAAGCACGGACACAGGGGTGCTGGGAGCTGCTGCTGCAGGCTCCAGTTATCAGCAACGTCAGCAGGGTGAACTAGATAAGACATCCACGAGGCATCATAAACAGATGGAGAGAGAAAGAGTAGAAAGCAAGGAACACCCTCTGTTAAAAAAATAAATAAGTGAAAGATTCTTGGATGAGAAGTCACAGTTGACAGAGAGGTGGAAGGAAAGGGAAAATAATAATAAGCGACCTGAAGAAAGGTATGCTGCAGGGAGACATAGAGACAGGGAGGATATGAGAAAGAAAACGGTCTCCGACAGGCCAGCTAGCAAAAATTGGCCTCATGGTGGCAATGTGAATACTTTTGAATGGAAGTGAATTGGAGTGTGCGTTCAAAGTTTGTCACTGATGGGTCCAGCTATGCTTGTGGCATGACGTGCAAACAGGCCCCAACGCAAACTTTGAAAGTGAATCGTAGTCAAACAAAATGTCATTCGATAAAGATACATCTTGATCACATGACTACAGAGATAATGTGTACCAATTTGTTTGATGCTTGGAGTAGGCCTAGTAGTAAAAACTGTTATGCACAGAAAATGCAACATGACGGAAAACTTCAATGCCAATCATAGCCGATCAGGATAGAATATAAAAGATCCATCTTAATCCCATGACTATAGATAATGTGATGTGTACCGATTTGCATGATATTTGGACAAAATCTGTAGGGGTATAGCCAATAATGTGTTTGGCAAAAGTCTGCCTGCTAATGGCGTTATAACAGGCCAACTAAGGGCATCTGCTTCTGCTCTGGCCTCCAGGGAGTGTGTGTGCACAGTTTCAGCCTGATCGGTCCAGCGGTGCCAGAATTAGCTGTCCACGGACGGACGGACGGACGGACGGACGCACGCACGCACGCACGCACGCACGCACGCACGCACGCACGCACGCACGCACGCACAAGAAGAGAAGAGGGGGGGGCAATGAATCAACAAAACGGGTGAACAATACAAGCGGGTGAAATGGCGTGGTGGGAAAGAGAGGGGTAGAACAATTTTTACAAAGTAATAAGAGTGAATTAGTGAGGCAGAATGAGTGAGACAGCTTTCTAAACGCAAAGCTGGCTGGGCTCCTGGGCATATGTGTATTCACCTCCACACACTCTGCATATGCATTACATCGGTAATGAAGCCTGCTCCTGCTTTGTCTCCCAAAGCGTCAGGCGGCCCCGTTTGTTTCTCCTCGTCAGCAACTTTTGATCAAATCCCACTAAATCATGAAGAATAACAGCAGACATTGACTGTGAAGGAGGGCGCCAGGGGGATCCAGTTGGGAAATGCACGGGTGTATGCACACAGACGCATACAGTATCTGCGTACAAGCTAGCAAACACATACACATGCGCGTGAACAACGCACACGCACACGCACGCGCACGCGCACGCACGCACGCACGCACGCACGCACGCACGCACGCACGCACGCACGCACGCACGCACGCACGCACGCACGCACACACGCACACACACACACACACACACACACACACACACACACACACACACACACACACAGTTTATATCAGAACAAATGGTCACAGGACATATTGTACAAACCAAAGCTGAGAACATTTGTTACGATAAAAAGCTTATACGCTAGTGAAAAGTACGTTTGTGCTCCATTACAAAAGACAAAGATCTCTATGTGCCCAACTTCGTTCTGGGATCTTGCCCTTGCACCTTGAGACTGGTAGGTATAGAGGAGTTACAGAAGAAGAACGTATTTGCACCTATTGTGATATAAATGATATTGAGAATGATTTCCATTTTCTTTTCTATTGCCCGTTGTATCATGAGCTACGTCAACAGTTATTTAACAGATAAATAACATGTAAAAATAAAAATATAGATCTGATGTGGTTAAGTGACACAGAGCTGCTGAGAATGGATTTTTGAACATAAGATATTTGCATTAGCAGAATATATAGAGAAAGCTTGGGACATACGGACACATATGTACTATTAGTTGCAGAATCATAGTCATATGCATACAGTATGGCCGTGGCATTAATAGTAAGCTGTAATGGCTAAGCCTGTGTCTATGCTAAACCCATACAGTACTTATACAGTAGGTGCATGGACAGCTTGCATGATTTATACAAGAGATTAATGCAAAAAACGTCTATCCACCGTTGCATAATGCCATGTAAAATATTACAGTCTGCACACAGTAAAATCCTCAGTATTAATTTATCAACTTTAACCCTGGTGTTGCTATTTTGGTCCAAAATGTTCCAAAATAGCAGTCCATTGCATTGCTTTGCCATGTCTCCAGTCCAGATGGACCCTTGTGGATTCATTCCACCCTTACGGGTCCATTTAGGGGCATTTTCACACTCCCAGGGACAGATTTGCATGCATCAAAGGCGTAGAGCCTTGAGTGTGATTTGCAGTGGCCTAAGGTGAGCGGAATTATCATCTGATTTACTAAAGCATAATATAATTACACAATCAGCACATCGGTCACATTCTGCGTTTGAAGCAGATCTTACTGTAAGAGGAGTTGTGAGTGAACTGGTGGGGATGTGTTGTGGAGCCCTCAAGACAAGAGCCCTCAAGACTAAGGCAGTATTATGCGTGTCTTAAGTACCAGGTCTTATTACTTAACTTAAGACCTGGAGGCGTGATCAATGCCATTTGGCTATTCTGAGTGGCCAAACAGCATTGACCACGCCTCCAGGGCTTAAGTTAAGTCATAAGACCTGGTACTTAAGACACGCATAATACTGCCCTTCAGTCTAAAATCCTTGCTAACAGCCAAAAAGATTGCTGTTAGAAGAAAGGCCATATGGCATCACCAAAATCACTGGGGCTCATTCTGCAACTCAAATATTAAATTATGAGATATCTTGTCTGGAAAGGTGACATTTTGGCCTGTGGGTGGCGATAGAGGAAAGGTGGTGGCTCCATACAACACAGAGCATGATTTATCCCGGCACGTGATTTTGCGATACAGCAGTCATTGACACAAATGTGTTTTAATGCATTGATTGACAAACAAAGACGTAGGAGCGCATACCAATAGTGGGAAGGTGTCGACCCTGGGAGACAAAACTTGAAAAAGAAGAAGAGGTCGCACAGCTCGTAGTCACGATGCAAAACACTTTTATTTTAAGATGACCAAATCTGTGCACCATGCAAGCGTGTGCACCTGCATGGGACAAGTATGACAATGTGGGCTGTGATATTCCAGGTTCTGTTGTTGTAGATTCTATTCATCCAGATGGCACATAGCGAAGGCTAAAGATGCAAAGAGCTCCCATCTGGCAACAGTCATGCAACTGTAGTCAGATGAGAACGATTTTCAAGGTCAATAAGTAATTATTGTGTGCCTGCTTGATCTATAGACTTTGTTTTGAGTATTTGTCAATTCTGTCTTTGATTCTCCACAGTCTCCTTCCTGCATTTACTGCCATCTTCGTCACTACAATCTTACCGTAATATCTTCTTCCATTATTTGCATGGTCACCGTCCTCCATTAGTTATAACTACAGGTGCACTTAAAATTAAGTAAACTGCATTTCCAGCATGGTCTGGCGCGCACGTTTGATCAGTTACGCACAGAAAGACAGAATGCATCCGAAATTAGGTTCAAAGGGCTTAGTAAATTTGTCCCCCAGAGTTCAATTAACACTGATGATTTCACACAGCTCTCTTTTCTTTACATGTACTTCTACTTTGAACCTCCTTATTATTTTCCTCCGTGGGAAAGTTCTCTTGTATGTTTGCTGTTTCCTTGAACATCAGTCTTCCTGCTTTCTGCTTACAGGGGTTGGCTTTTGTCAGCAGCGTGCCTCAGTCTGATCTCATTCCAACATATTTATTGTCTTCTCTCTTTGTCTCCCTTTCGTCTGTTTCTCTCTACACCCCTTTCCCTGCAGTCTTTCCTTGATATTACAGTGCAACCCTGCAGTGGATGTAGTAACCTTAGAACCCTGTAGACTTGCTATCAATAGATGGATTATACAGAACTCACAAAGGAGCACACATTGCACGCACGCACCATGCGCGCATGCACACACACACACACACACACACACACACATGCACGCACGCATGCACGCACGCACGCACACACGTCCACACACGTGCAGAAACCGCTCATTAATGACTTCCCATCCAAGAAACAGGCTAAGTGCTGTGAGAGTTGTGATACACAACAAAAAATATTGAAGCACCGCTTGGGAGTCTGCAGTTTGCTTTCCTCGTCTTTATTCATAGCAATTAAGCTTCCCCCATGCTGTTTTCTTTGACCTAAAGTACTTTCATCAGTTTCTTTTTGTGATTGTTTTTAGAGAAATGTATGGAACAAACTTATAGATTTGTTCCCTTCGCTAAGTGTAAGGATTATTATTTACTTGAATGGCTCTGACTGTCACAAGTATAGGTATGGAAATGTGTAAGAAAAGAAAAATAAACAATGTAATCTCTCCCGTTGGCCCTCACGCCTCCACACAGCTGTAAGTGAAATATTCAGCAGTCATATTAATGATGAACGTATACAACTTACTCAGCAACATGCTCACTGTGTAGGCCTAAGTCTAAGAATGAACTCGAAATGGACCCGTAAGGGTCCATATGCTGATTCTACTGAGCATGCATGTGTGTGTGTCAGCTTGTCTCTTTATTAAAGACAGCCGTGTGCAAATGAGTGTTACTGCACACTGTGACTGCATCACTGCTTAAACGTCTGTGTTAGCAGAAACAAGCCACTAGGAAGAGTTTCTTCCTCTCCTTTCCTCTCTGCATCCTTGTAGTATGGTTCACATTCTAAGCACAAATCAATGTGCTTGTTAACAACTCAGAACCCATTTGCACAAAAATTTCATCCGGCTACCTCATATCAAACTTGCATGCACAATTGCACACGCGCACACGCACGCACGCACGCACACACGCACGCACGCACGCACGCACGCACGCACGCACGCACGCACGCACGCACGCACGCACGCACGCACGCACACAAGGGAATGACTCTTAATTTCAACTTCTATCTCTGCATGACATTTTGGTATAATTGGACTGAGCTGCACAAACGGGGCTATATCACCATGGACTGTTGTTGGGTTCATCTGGGGCCATCGTGTGTGTGTGTGCGTGTGCGTGTGCGTGTGCGTGTGCGTGAGTGAAAGGTTGAGTGTTAGTCGGGTGACAATGACAGAGAGAGGGGGAGAGAGAGAGAGAGAGGGGAGGGGGGGACTATGAGGGAGAAGGAGAGAGAGGAGAGATGGACGGGAGCTCTAGAGAGATTTATAAGCAGACAGACAGAGAGAGGGAGACAGACAGTGAGACCGAGAGGTCTCCATCACAGGTTTTCGTATTCTGTTGGTCCAGATGGTTGGCTGAAGAGAGACTGAAGGGTTTGCAGCTTTCCAGTGGCTCCAGGGCTGAAGCAGGTGCCAGAGAAAATGAGAAAACATCCATGGAGAATGGAAGCAGGGAGGGAGAAAGCTACACAGTCAAAATCCTCAGTGTAAATTTAACTCTGAGTGTGTGTTTTTATACTAGGCAAGTTCAATGAACACAGAGGGAGTAAAGGATTTAATGGCAGTGGTGAACAGCTTCCAAAAACCTGAGTACTTGCTGAAAAACCAACAGGCTGCACCCATTATAACCCCCCTCCTCACTACACTCAGGATTTGTATTTCTACACTGAATGTACTGTAGATAGACAGAGCAGTGGCCTGAGGGACAGTACACTGAATGTACTGTAGATAGACAGAGCAGTGGCCTGAGGGACAGTCAGATACGTACATGAAACAGACTGATTAGTACAAAGAGAAATGAGATTAGGTGGAGGTGGACTGGTGGAGAAAGGTAAAAATAGAACACCCAGGGATTACCCATTTTGCAGCCTATTGAATGTTTCACGAGACTTAAGGAACTGACTGATTGATCAGTCAAGCCCTTCGGGAATGCATGCTGAGCCCTTTCCTCTAATGGAGCTTATAGTTCAGGAGCAGGACCACACCTCCAGTCAAGCCACCTCCAATCGGGTCCCCTCCACCCATTATAAAGGCCCATCTAACCCACGGTTCTCCCTCTGTTCTCACTTTCATCACCCCTCCCCCTACCCAAATTCTCATTCTACTCCCTCTCTAACCTCTTCTAATTTACAGGTCCCTGACGGGGACGCACAGGTCCTCGCTGTACTCCTGGTGAGAGCAGGAGTGGACCTGGTGAGACGTAGGAGGGGCCCGGACAGGAGGCAACCCACAGAGCCTAGTCCCTCCACGTGCCAGAATTGTACCTCTCAGTCCCGGCATAGTAGTTCCGGAGTGGTTCCAATGGATTGTGTGGCCCTGGTCTTTCCCTAATGGGACTGATCGAGGGTAGCTACTGAGACGTAAGTCGGGACTTGATCACCCCGGCTGGGTCACCTGAGTGAGGGGTATGATGTTCGCGAGACCCGAAACCCTGATGACCTTGGGATACATCACTGAGGATACGTCCCAGTTGCATCCATGCGATGTATTTTCGTTCCGTTCACGGGGGTTCGTTGTGCCCAGGAGCCACGGAGGATCCCCGAAGCCTCCCCACCTCGGCTTACTTGATGTTACTTAACACAATCAGCACCGGGATTCCTTCAAAATAGAAGCTCGGGGTGCCGGGAAGACATGGCCGCTTTTACTCTGTAAAGCCCCTCCCTTCGGTTCCGGAAAAAAATCGGAGACATATTTTTGCTTGCTTACCTCCCTAAGAATCCGATAATAATCGCTGATGATCGCTCGCGTTCATATTTTTGAATGAGAGGCAGGTGAGAAGTCAGAAATGAAGAGCTTAGTATATATCCATCAGATCAAAGCCACGGAGAGCGCCCTAGATTAGGAGATACGAGGCATTCTTTCTGCAGCGGTAAACTAGGAAGTGACTGGGACCGGGGGTGAACGAAGAGCGAAGCGTATGGTGGCCTTGGAGTCAAAAAAGAAAAAAAAAAGAAAAGAAAATCAGAATATTCTTCTCTCGTTTGATAACGTGTGGGCACCTGTTCATGACCAGCTGGATGGCCAGATGACTCGCCGTGGGTCATCTTCGTTTCTGTTCATAATTCTTTTCGTTAATCATTTCATGCATTCTTCTTTTCGTTAATACATTTGGTTAAACATCATTATTTGGTGGTGCAGGTCCTCCCTGTACTCCCCTGTACATGCAGCTCCAATGAGCATCATCAAGTAGGCTATGCTGACAACCAGTGGTGGAAAAAGTACTCAAATGTTTTACTTAAGTAAACGTATCTATACTGCAATGTATAGAATAAAAGTCAGAAATTCAACATTTACTTGAGTAAAAGTACAAAAGTATTGGCATCGAAATGTACTTAAAGTACCAAAAGTAAAAGTATTCATCATGCAGAATGTCCCATTTCAAGTTTTAAAATGTATAGGTCTTTTGAAAATGTCCAGGTTGTTAACGACAAGTCTGCTGCGTACAGGGATGAGGTCAGATCACCGTTCACAACGCTACGGCGATGTGGGGCGGCTGTGGATCAGGAGGTGGAGCAGGTCGTCCAATGATCCGTGGGTCGGAGGTTCGAAACCCGGCACCTCCTGTCCACATGTCGAAGTGTTCTTGAGCAAGACACTGAACCCTACATTGCCTCCAATGAGTTGGTCGGTGCCTCGCATGGTAGCTCGCATTGACGTGTGAATGTGGGAAGTGAGGACGCTGGCGTTGACTGTTCGGCGCTTCACCTCCCTATGTATGAATTAATGAACCATTGTAAAGTGCTTTGAGCATTTGGAAAAGCGCTATGGAAAAGAGCGTGCTAAGCAAGCTCTATCGCTTTATGAAGAGCCAAACCGCCGATTTCTAAACAGTTTTTACTGGCTAACATTAGATCGAACAAGCCCTCTCTCTCTCTCTCTCTCTCTCTCTCTCTCTCATTCTATATTGTAGGCTATGTGTGTGTGTGTGTGTGTGTGTGTGTGTGTGTGTGTGTGTGTGTGTGTGTGTGTGTGTGTGTGTGTGTGCGTGTGTACCTGTGTGTGTGTGTGTGTGTGTGTGTGTGTGTGTGTGTGTGTGTGTGTGTGTGTGTGTGTGTGTGTGTGTGTGTGTGTGTGTGTGTGTGTGTGTGTGTGTGTGTGTGTCATGGGGAACCCATACAGTAGCACGTCTGGCTAGATATACAAGTAATTTTTTTGCCTTGGATTTTTTTGAAGGCTCATTGATGAACGAGACCTATTTTGTTTATGGATCTTTTATTGTGTGGATGCACGCACGCACGCACGCACACACACACACACACACACACACACACACACACACACACACACACACACACACACACACACACACACACACACACACACACACACACACACACACACACACACACACACACACACACACACACACACACACACACACACACACACACACACGGCATGCAATCCCGACAGGATAAATCCAATACGCCCCCTTTGCATACCCTATGCTTTGCTGAGTATGCACTCCTGTCCGTGGGGGCTGTATCAGTATAGCTTGATGGAAATGAGGCTGAATTTGATGCCAATTATATACCTCAGATTTATTACTACGGTGTAGAACGCACGCTGCCCTCCGTGCACTGCTAGAGGCCACAGATGCAGGGCTGTCCAAAGTGGACAGCTTACCTGAGTTGTATTTTGAATGGCCTGGCCACAGTATGGGACATTTTTACATTGACGTTTTTTAGTAACCCCGGCATTTCCCAGAGTACAATTTGTCAAGATTCCTTGTTCCTTGTTGTCTCATTCTGAATGGGGTCAAACAAAGGCTATTTAAAAAAATGTACCTTGCATGTCTGGCTAGTTATTTTAGTGTTTTGTTCACAGCACACACCTGACAAAAGACCATTGATAGAGTTATTTAATATTGATGACGATAGTTAAATGAATTTATGTATGTGGCTTTGTTTTAATATTTTCCCCCTGGCCCCCTTTGAAAAAAGTTTGGACACCCCCTGTGTATTTTGTGGAGGCTCACTGTATTGTAGCGCATTCTTCATGTTACTGTGTTCATTTCAGAAAAACTAAAATATTTAAAGAAATTGAGGCAGGGAAATAAACAAAGGAACAATGAAATAAGGCTGGAGAGTGGGAGGGAGAGAGACTTACATTTTAGTTTTAGATCTCCAGCATCTCCTATCCACTACCATTATAACCCTTCGTGGTACTACCAGTAGAGATAATAGGGTCACGTACTGTTATTGTGTACAGTACATACTGTATTGCATCAGAAGAAAAGTCAAAGAAAATCCAAGGATATGACGAAATGCCACACAGAGTGAGGATTTCAAGTGTACCTATTTTGTAAAAGCCATCTCCCAGTATCTAAAGTACTTTAGGTACATTTTGTCTTGCCTGAGCTGTGAATACAAGTCTGATCAGACAAACAGATGTTACACAGTCTGTTAGAATGCAAGTGTTGTTCAGTCTTTGTTGCTGAATAGAGTTAACAGGCTTTGTGCAACACTGGTGAGCAATGTTTTGCTACATCATCAGTGATTGAGTAAATGTACATATTAGTACTGTACAGTACACAAATCAGACCACATCATTTAAAATAGTGACAAGGACGATTTGCTCTCGAAGGACACATCTACTCAGAAGTGACTCAGGTACTACGATACACTGCCGAATGTACTATCAGTGTCAGTCTCGTGGTGTCAGTCTGTGGTTCATATGGCACTGATGATGATCGCACGACCAAAATGTTTGCTGTACTTTTGAGCACTTTGAGCATGTCAAATTACAGAAAGCGTTATTTTCTCTGTCTTTTATCCTTAAAGGTATATTCAGTGATTTCACTTCATTCAAATATCACTTATTTCTTCTTATTTTTTGGATAATCCTCCCTACTATAAAGTTCCTCCAATCATAATCGAGTGGGGCGGGCCTTGGTGCACGTGCTGTTGGTCTGTTGTACTTCCCCCACTGTAGAGTGTTTGCATGTGCACATCTTGTTACCGGGGTGGGCCGGGATTTTTTCCAAATCAGCCAAATCACTGAATGCTCCTTTAAGCTGTTTGTGGAGTGTGAGTCTTTTTTCCACCCCTATTCATATATGTTTTTGAGAACTCCCGTACCGGCAAATGCTGCAATGAACCTTGAACTAATGTCAGAAAGGCGCAACAGTTTACCTTGGACTTTATTATATTTCACACTGTCATGAGAAAAAGGTTAAATTGTGATTACCCACCATGTCCTATTGTGAGTTTAATTGAATCTACCTATCACATTATGTTTATTTATTTGATATGGACATCACAATCACATTGCACATTACACAATTGTACAATTTGTAGATCGTGCTTACAGTGTATTAGCACGAGTGCTAGTTTTCAACACCTGTCCACAGGAGACTTTTCTAAAAATACGGTAACACTTTAGTTTAAAAACTCAATTATGTACAAAAAAGGAATATATTCTAGTAATATTTTACCACTTGTTGAGGCTTGTGTAGTTGCTGTACCAGAGCTCGGAAGTCTATCAACCAGTCCAGAAAACAAATGTGAAACATGACCATGTAAACATTTAAAAAACAATTTGATAGTAGAAAAAAAACACAACATTTTCAAACATAAAAACGTTGTTTTCTTTTTTAAATACCACAAAGGCACAAAGGTGCCATCTCATCTATCGTTTTTGATCCATGATTTTTATAGCCTGTTTGTATACTGATGTTATTGGTTTTAAGACAGTTTGAGAGGATTGTAGCCTGGTCTAGCCAGCCTGCTTTCTGGTCTAGAGGGGCGCGCACGCAAGAAGAAACCGCTGGAGAATATTGTTTTTTTATGCGTACCTCAAATGAATCTGTAAAAGGCCTGTTACAGATTGAGATTTTCTTTACATTTCAAGTTAATTGTGAAGACTCACAATTAACTTGTACAATGAAACTATTGAAACTATATGTCATAGGGCAATATAGTTTTATCTTTACAAATTCTCCAAAGGGATCTGGTAATATCTCTATAGCCATTTTCACCAAACAGTCCAGTCATAGACTAGCAGATAGCAATTGATTACTTGTTCTTTATCTCACAAAAAAAATATAAAACTGCCACAGCAATCTTTCTGGTAACACAAACAATGACCCTCCAATTATATTTAACATGGTGTTACACTACAGTATGTGTTATTTGGTAGCATTGACTATTGTCGTACCAGACACAAAGTCACAGGCACAAACATGACCCAAAATGAAAAACACAGACAGAGAGGTTCGTTAGCCTACAATGCCGTCCACGACAATCCTTGACCTATAGTCACACTGAACGAACCAAGATGCTTTCTGTTACAATGTGCCAATTTATTCTAGCTTCTGATATCTGTTGATATGTGTGTGCGATAGAGATCTTCGGGTAAACCAGAGAACCCAAAAATTACCCGGGCTCCGACCCGGGCCCGGCTCAGTCACGGTTCGATCCACAAGAAGTGACTCCGGGGCCAGGTCAGAACCACTACTGTATGTCTGGGTTCTCGGGGTTCCACCAGTGAAATGACGGTTCCACTATTCCTCCGTACCTTGCGTCGTAGTAAGGAAGTAAGGAAGTAGCAGCGCTACTGTTTAGACAACAAGGAGATCGAAAGAAATAGCCAGCACTTTGAAATGTTTCCTGTGTTGTCTGTGCGGCTTAATACGAATTCAAAGTACCAGAAGGACTTCTGAGTGCTGGCTATTTCTTTCTTACTGTGAATCTTCGTGAGCCGTGAACCCGGTAATCTGCGACAGGCTGAGAGTGCTCATTTTTCTACACAAGAACCTCAGGTCCAACAGGTTTTGTATGGGTAAATGGTAAATGGTAAATGGTGCATTTATATAGCGCCTTTATCCAAGGCGCTTTACATAGATTGTGCATTACATTCACACACACATTCATACACCGATTGCAGCGGAAGCCATGCAAGGTACCAACCAGCACATCGGGAGCAATTTGGGGTTCAGTGTCTTGCCCAAGGACACTTCGACATGTAGACAGGAGGAGCCGGGATTCGAACCGCCGACCCATGGATCATTGGACGACCTGCTCTACCTCCTGAGCCACAGCCGCCCCTACAGGTACAGTCGGACATCTCTCTGTACTGCTCAGGCGGAACTCATATTTCTAATAATATCGGTTTGGCTCTGGTCTGACATCTCTCTGTACTTTTCGGGTTTGGAACAAAAAATTAGAATTATAGCCAGGTCCATTCGGTTCTGGCTGGGTACATTTTTGACGGGTCTATTTGGGTACAGGTTGGTCAAATTGGACGCCTGAAGACCTCTAGAGTGCGGTCACTGGTCACTATCACTCACTTGTTCTGATCCCATTTCGATCACCTACATCTCTCTCTCTCCTCCTTTGCACTGCTCTGACCCTGACCATCTTGTTGTAATCCATTTAGCCTGTTGTCTTTCACGGCACAGAGTCCCACGTGCATCCTGAAGCTCCCTCAACTCATTAATCTCTCTCTTTCTCATACAGAGGGGCAACGAAGAATCAGACCCTATTCAAGCCATTCACATGCACACTCACACATGATTATACCACACACGTGCATATTCATCTCGTTTTCTCTCTCTCTCCTTCTCTCTCGCTCTCTCTCTCTCTCTCTCTCTCAGTTTTTCTAGGTCACGTGCATGCTCCATATAATTTACCGTGTCCTGGCCTGCCATGAAGTCATTATTGTGTAATCCCTGTCTCAAGTGCATTACTTGCTCTCTCTCTCTCTCTCTCTCTCTCTCTCTCTCTCTCTCTCTCTGATACACACACAAGCCCACAGAAATTGGGAAGAATAATATAAAGTCATTCTCTTTATCTCTGTCTCTTTATGTTGCTTGCCAAATGTATGTGTACAGCATGTATATGCGTACAATAGCTCCCTCTCCATCTCTCTGTTATGTTGCTTCCCTAGATATCAAACAATACATAGATAAACAATAAACATACACATACACAGAAAATGTTTAAGATGAATATTTCAAATGTTAAAGCTTTCATGAGTATGTGTATCACTGGGACAGATACCTTTAGAAGTGCAGACATGTAGGTTGAATCACACATAATGCCTGATATGACTGATGTCCTAAACACAGTGGTGGAAAGTAACTAAGTGCATTTACTTAATGCGTGGGTACGTGCGTGCATGTGTCCATTACTATTCCTATATGATCAAACATTTTAAAGATACCATCCGTAACTATTAGTGAACTAGCCTACAATCTAACTACACAGCTGCAGTGGTTGTAGTTTGTCTACCTGCCATGTGGATCATTTGGTCCTGGACAGTAGATGTAGTTCTGTCAACAGCTAAAACTTTGTCGTCTTCCAACGGAAATAAAATAAAAGGAAATTAAATTGGTGACAGTGGTGATGCTTCCGAAATGGCATTCAAATTTTTGTTTCAGGTCGAATTGAACAGAAGTGGATTGTTATCACAGCACCTGATATGCATTGATACTCTGTCTGACTTGTTAACATACATTTGTGTCAACTATAGAAACTGTACAAAAATATACTACATCCTAAAATCAATCCATTTGGTTGCCACGCCTCTCAAAATCAATTCACTGAATCACAATTTTAGCTTTGGTTGTGGTTGGCACAACTTGGCAGAGCAACACTGTGTGAGGTATGTTTTTAATTGCAAGACTAACTGGCTCCATTTCAGATACAACCCAAATACAAGATGCAAATACAGATACAAATACAAATACAAATACAGATACAACCCAGATACAAGGCAAAATGCTGCCTCAGTAAATACCGCTTCAGATAGAAGGGTTGCGATAGCCAAACATGTAGGTAGTTAACATCACATTTAATGGACACACAGGGCAGTAAATGTGCTGCTATGCTAAGAGCTTGGCTCTACTATATGCATGGCATTGATGGGTACGAGCACTCTGTCCTTTGTCAGCAATCTAATCAAAAATGCTGACTTACTGACAATTTCGAGCTCCGTTTTCCGGCATCCAAATTGATGCTCAGCTATACTTGCTACGGCACAGCAGGTGCTTCATGCAAATGTATCAGTTGAAGCTGTCATGCTAAGATGATGCCCCCCCCCCCCCCCCCTTTGCCCAGGACACACACAGCTCACACATCTGAAGTGAGATGTGGTGGGGCAATAAACCCAGAGTTTAAGACAAATTAAATGTGCGCACGCACGCACGCACGCACGCACGCACGCACGCACGCACGCACGCACGCACGCACGCACGCACGCACACACACACACACACACACACACACACACACACACACACACACACACACACACACACACACACACACACACACACACACACACACACACACACACACACACACACACACACACACACACACACACACACACACACACACACACACACACCCCCGCTGACTCAACACATTTCCTTTCCCCATCTCCCGCCAGCCTTCTTCTCCACGTGCACTCGTTCATCAATCCATCCATCTGCTCAGTGACAGTTCGGGGACTGAGGTGTGTTCCTGCCCCATCACAGGAGAGGCAGAATACACACACACACACACATCTATGCATCACTGTGACCTGCCCGCTGTGGGACTATATCACTATCACTATCAGCCTAGAGCTGATGCATGTGTTGTGCATTCAGAGTCGACTCTGAGCAACGCTGCAGACATGTCTGCGGAGGAACTGGTTGGAATAACGTGTTCCTTCCATGTGCTACTGTACGTCCAACTACCACCTGTCAGGTGAAAATAAGTGGCTTGGATGCTCATGCATTGAAGGAAGCATCATGAGGTCAGTCCTTTGCTTTCCCCAGGTTGGCGGAGGGAGTGTAGAGCCCAGTATTACATTAGATAATTGACACTGGGTGAAAAAGTGTTGTGTTGTGTTGTGTTGTGTTGTGTTGTGTTGTGTTGTGTTGTGTTGTGTTGTGTTGTGTTGTGTTCTATCTTACATGGTATGGTTTATAACCACAAGTACTCAGTATTATTTTGAATAGCCTGGCCCGGCCTGTGTGGTTTCTGGTCTAGAGGGGCAGGTGCCAGCGAGTACAAGGCGGAATCCTATTGGTGCCGACGTGAGCATGGCGATGGATCCTATTGGTTCAGCGATCTGAGAGCCCACCCCCGCCACCTCCTCCCCTCCCCTCCCTGTATACAGAACACTGAAAGTTTCCCCTGGCGTTTCCCCAGGCTTTTCTTTTTGAGCCGAATGCAAACGAAAATAAAAGCCTGCGTACCGAGGCTAGTATTTGAATAACACTGTTAATGCAATCTGGTTAATGTTTGCCATGAATCACTGCAATTACATTTTGACTTCAAATATTGATGTAAAATTACAATGGGTTGGTGTGAGACCATGAACTTACAGCCTATGGAAATGTGTGCAGATCCATAGTAAGATGTATGAAAAACATATACACCTGTTTAGTTATTATAAATCACAGTGGGGCAGAAGAATCTTTACCCCTAAATGGTTTGGAAAAACTCCCACACAATTGTCCCATTAACACCCTATACTGTACATTTCCAAGTCTAGTTCATATTAATGTTCATATGACATGTTCAAATCTGCAGCAAATGAAGAACAATATTATTTGGCGTCCACGTAAGTGACACATCAAACTATACCATATAAATTGGTTTGTGTGGTAAACATATTCATGCACCCATTATGATGAGTAATGAATCATCAAAGGGAGGCCAGAAACTGGATCAGTGCCCACAAGGCAAGTGTCACAGACAATGAAGGAGAGCTGGGGACTGCAGTGCTCTTTTCACTGAACCAGCTCAGGCTGGTGTCCTGAAAACAGCTGTCAGTTCAATGTATTGTCATTTGGCACATTCATGTATACATAATTTGCACCAGCAGGTAAGTAGGCTGGTTGGCATCTCCCTTAGAGATAGGGTGAGAAGTTCAGTCACGTGGGAGAGACTCGGAATAGAGCCGCTGCTCCTTCGCCTGGAAAGGAGCCAGCTTAGGTGGTTCGGGCATCTGGTTAGGATGCCTCTCGGGCGTCTCCCTAGGGAGGTCCTCGATGCACGTCCCACTGGGAGGAGACCACAGGGCAGACCAAGGCGCAGATGGAGGGATTACTAGATCACTGGCCTTGGAACGTCTCGGGATCCCCCAGGAGGAAGTCACTAATGTTGCTCTGGAGAGGGAAGTCTGGAGCTCTCTGGTGGAGCTGTTGCCCCCGCGACCCGACTACGGATAAGCGGTTGAAGATGGATGGATGGATGGAAGATAAGTAGGTAAATTGACTATTACATTGAGAACAGCACGAAACACCGCATTAATAAGCGTTGCTGTAGTGTATAATCTCTACTCTCAACCTTTTGCCACAAGTCATGTCAAGCTCACTTTTTAATACATTATGGATTTCTGCATAGATATTTAATCAGCATAATTTGTATGTGTACGCAGCCTTGACACATAATGGCCTCAGGGTGGTGTGTGGTGGAATGTAACCGTCTGAGTACTGATGATGACTGATGTCCTAAACACAGTGGTGGAAAGTAACTAAGTGCATTTACTTAAGTACTGTGTATACTTAGAGTACCGGTAACTACAATTTTGAGGAATTTGTACTTCACTTGAGTATTTCCAATTTCCAATACTTTTACTTCTACGCCACTACATCTCAGAGGCAAATATTGTATTTTTACTGCACTACATTTATATGGAAACTTCAGTTACTAGTTACTTTGATTATTACAAAACATGCATTAACATTACAAAACATACATTAACCACTCCAGCCCAATTTCAGCCATTTGAAAATAGCCAAATTGTAGATCTGCTATTTTCTAAATATTGGTATACATTTGAAAACTTAAATAGGACATTCTGCATAGTGAGTACTTTCTACTTTTGGTACTTTTAAGTACATTTTGAATTCCAGACTTTGACTTGTGACGGAGTAGTTCTACATTGCAGTATTGTTGCTTTTACTTAAGTAAAACAATTGAGTAGGCTACTTTTCCCACCACTGCCTAAACCTACTCTCCAGTGACCCGTGTCCGCCCACACGTCTCCACCAGACTTGAACTGCGGACCAGGATGACCCATTGATTATACAATGGAACGCTGGCCCTAATCAGCCCCTCGGTGACCAATTACAGGTCTTCGCCATTGCTTCCTCAGCCAACCACAATCCTTCACTGTGGCCATGAGAACAAATGTACTCCAGAACCTGCACTGACACTAGACACGCACAGTACTGCAGTGTTTGTTACCGTACAGTATTGAGTTCTGTACAGTAATATATGCTTGTGTGTGTGTGTGTGTGTGTGTGTGTGTGTGTGTGTGTGTGTGTGTGTGTGTGTGTGTGTGTGTGTGTGTGTACAATACATAAACATCATATTCTTCAGCTGTGGAAGTGGATAGAATTGGGACCCCCTAAACACTGCTGTAATATTTTAATAATGCATAATTTCATAACTTTGAATATTGATATCGAAATAGTACGTCCTGTCAGCATAATTATTAAAATATCGCACTTGTAATGTTCTTGTTGTAAAATAAAAGATGTTGCCAAATCTGTGGTTGTGAGTACACACTGCACACTAAAAATAGTCTCTGTGGGCATGTTGTTTGCTTGTCTGCTTTCTGTGTTTCTGTCAGTCTGCCTAGCCAACAATTGTATCTGTTTTTATAGTTCTGTTTCCTAATAGTTACAGCCTACATCATCTTACTGTGTGTGTCAGCCTTGTTTGTCTGTCTGCCAGAAGAAAATGGTCCCTTCATCAGATGTCATCATTATACTGTAGATGTAGCATTTTATGATACAATTGTGACGGTACCACGACCACTCACGAGAGTGGGAAATGACTCCTGAAAAAATGTGACTCTTGCAGAATGGACAAAACAACACAATGTGAAGAATAATGGCGATGACAATCAAAACCCACCTCAATTATTGCTTGTAGTAGGACTTCATACACTGTGAACCATCACACATCCACCATGTTGTAACACTAGGCAGTAGGCACTAGATGTGTGCAGAATACTGCATCTGAAAATGTGTACTTTAGATCTAAAGGACTTTTGGTGCCGTCCTGTTGATTGTAGTGTGGTATATACACTGTATGGGATACCATTACAATAGCTAATTAGCATGAAAACACTTGTGCATCTTCACCATTCTTACTCCATTACTGACAAAAGCAGCTGATTGCATTTCCAGTTTCAATACCTTGGAAAAGGCAATATGTACAAAGGCCTCAGCACACAGCAAATATCCTCTGTGTTCATTTCATTATCAGAGTGTACAAATGGACCCATAAGGGTACAATTCCGATGTTAAACCAAGACTGAGGATTTGACTGTGTATGTGGTTTGACTGTGCAGTGGTACACTCTCCTTGGATCCAAAATAAAATGTATGTTTGTTAGGAAAATCACCCTGGTTTGTTCACGCCTCTACAAAGAGACATGTTTTCACCTTTCATTATATTACGCATGGCTACAACAGAGAAAATCAATACTGTTGCTTTCCAAATGGCAAATCCATTACATGAAAAGTTTCTCAGCTGGTCTAATTCTGTCCCTTGGTATAAGGTAAGAAGCATGGTTGTGACACTTGTTGTGACATGACATGACATGACATGACATGACATGACATGACATGACATGACATGACATGACATGACATGACATGACATGACATGACATGACATGACAAACGAGCATCGTATGAATCACTAGAGACGATATGTCTGACATAATAATAATAATAATAAAACTTTATTTGTATAGCACCTGTCATGACATGAAATGCAGCTCAAAGTCCTTTACAGAGCAATGGAAAAAGAAAAGAAAAGCAAGGTATAAAACATTAAAAATAATACATAAGGACATGGATAACAAAAAATGTAAAAGATCAATTAAAAGCAAGAGTGTAGAAGTGGGTCTTGAGCTGTGCTTTAAAAATGTCTACAGAGGCTGCCTGTCGAAGGTACAGTGGGAGTTTGTTCCATGTAATTATAGAGGAATTTCCTTAATGCCAATTGCTGCAAAACTTTACAACAAACTCAATCGTCTTATCCCTTTCGTTGAGCCTATACTCCGAAACAATCAAAACAGATTTAGACGTGGTAGATCCACTTTGAGTCAAATCCTATGCTTACGTAGGGTTATTGAGGAATCACAGCTCTGCAACATCAATCTCGCACTAGTCTTTGTTGATTTCTCATAGGCTTTTGATTCAGTGGACAGAGCCAACATTTTTGAAATTCTTAAATTATATGGTATCCCCGACAAAATGATCAATGCCATAAAAGTTCTATATACAAATACCTCAGCGACCATCCTTACTCCTGACCGAGAAACACCATCATTCCCCATCCTTGCTGGCATTCTCCAAGGCGACACACTTGCCCCGTTTCTATGTATTATTGTTGTTGATTACTGTATGTTCTTCGTATGTCAGTTGATACTATCAATGATAAGGGCTACCAACTAAACCCTAGGAGAAGCTCTCGTCATCCTGCTAAATACCTAACCGACACTGACTTTGCTGATGACATCGCGCTTATCAGTCAATCATTGGAATACGCTTCAGTCTCTTGAGCAGGCCTCCAACTGTGTTGGTCTTTATCTCAACGAGACGAAAACTGAATACGTAAATATATGCAAATCCAACAATAACCACATTATAAAAACACTTAACAACACTCCTCTGAAACAGGTTGATGACTAAGTATTTGGGTTCATATATATCTTCTTCGCAAAAGGACTTTCAAACTAGGAAGGGTATGGCCTGGTCAGCCTGCAATGACATGCATAAGATCTGGTCATCTCAGCTTAGTAAGATGTTAAAAGTAAAAATATGACATGACAGCCGATTCTACTCTATGGCTCCGAGACATGGACACTTTCAAAGAAACTAGAGAAACGGTTGGATGGCACTTACACCTGCCTTCTATTGAGAGTGCAAAATCTGTCTTGGAAAAGCCACCCATCGACTAATCTAGTACGGCAACCTTCCCAGTGTTTGTTCACTAGTCCGATCCAGAAGAACACAGTTTGCCGGCCACTGCTACAGAGCTGACAACGAGGTTATATTTTCCCTTCTTCTCTGGAGTCCTGCCTCAAAGCAGACCAGAGGTAGAAAACTGTCGTTCCCTGCATGTCATCGCTAGGGACACAGGCATCAGTAAGCAGGAACTGGGGATGGCCGGGATGACCGGGAAGTCTGGCGTAATATTGAAATCCACAATCTCGACCGCGGTCGAAAGATGATGATGATGATTGCTCCACGCTGTCTGCCCGTATAAGCAAAAAGCTGCTTCACCGTATTTTTTAGTCGCCATTTCTTAGGCACAGCGAGCAGGCCAGCAGTAGAAGACCAGAGGGGGCGGTTTGGAACATATTTAGGCAGGCAGTCATGTAGGTAGGAAGGTGCGAGACCATTGAGAGCTTTATAAACAAGTAAAATAATTTTAAAATCAATCCTAAAAACAAACGGAAGCCAATGCAGTGAAGCTAAAACTGGAGTAATATGTTCTCTCATCTTAGTTTTAGGCATGTACATTGGCCCTTTTTATTCGAGCAAACCTTTTAATTTAGACTTAATACATTGCCTGGGACATTAGGCCAACGGTACAGAGTGAACAACCTGTACATGCATGCAGCGATGGGGTACATTTAAGGAATGAAGGTGACAGAGCTTTGTTCAATAAAGACAAGATGTTCTGTCTTAGCAAAGCCAAAGGCCAAGGGAAATGGAAAGGTATAAAAATTAAACCACAAAATGCTAGAAACACTGTAAAGTGTATCTGTTTAAAACCAGTTGCAAACCATGCAGACAACGGGATAGCATGCAGTTCAACAATTCTTCAAACTCATGTACACCAAAGAAAATGTGAATTATACTGTTTGAATCAATGCAGTCAATACCAATGATTCTACCACCCGATCACACAAGGTAACACCTGAACCAATCCACAGTCCGTTTTAAACTCACACAAAATAAATCGGAATTTGCCGTGAGTGCCAATTTAACACTCAAAGATGAACACGTATAAAGTGCACTTTCTACATGATCAGTGAGCTTTGTTATAGGGAGTGCAGAACCAATAACTTGCCTTGGAGCTAAAACTGAGTGTGTATCATTATATTGATCTATACACCAACACGCCATACCTGTGTCAACATTATGACCAACCATGGCAGAAATTGCTCTCGTCCAAGGCTAAACTAAAACATAGCCTTCAAAGTCTCTTATGAAGATACTGGAAAAACCCACTTCATAAACCTTGGACTACTGCACTGTATTTGCAATCCGTCTCCATGAGACTGGTGTGCGACTGGCGGAGCTGACAATCTATGTGATATATACCGCCTCGGCCATGCAGTAGATATCCCATAGACTGGACAGAACGGCCCTGAGGGCTCTCTCGCAATAGGGCAGATTTACATCCATCTGTATGTGCGCGTGGGTGCGTGCACGTGTGCATGCACGTACACAGCCACTTGTTTACGCTCATGTCTGTGTCTGTTAGCCCCACAGCTGTATCCGTCAGCAGAAACATACAATGTGCTGACGCAGGGGAGATGGACACTCAACAACACTGCCGCATTGACGAGAACCAGGGAGGGCGTCAATACGGGATCAATACAGCAATAAATAACTCAACAGAGCCTTCTGAGCCTCCATGCCTGATCTATGGGTTAACTGGGGACGTATATAATTAGAGCAAAGAGAATGCTCACATTTTAAAAGGTACACAAGCACAGTAACACCACTGTAAAAATGTCACTATTTTGCATTTACTTGCCACTATAGCTGCTCCATCAGTTGATATTTTGCAGTGCACATTTTGCATCCTTCTGAGTAAGCCTTAAACGTATTTAAAATAGGGAGGCAAATGGTGTTTGTCAAAGAAACTCAGCGGAACAGGATAACGAGAGCTACTGTAATTCATTAAGGATGACATTGGTGTTAGTGAACAGCTTTTGCAGAGCATATTTTGTAATGGGTTATTTTGGTAAATGCCACTGAATCAGCAAACAAACGTGTACACATGCACACGCATACACACTAGTTCAACATTCTGAAATAATTGCCTGGTTATCCTCATAGATCTTGCAAACGCTAAAGATTCATCCACCTACTGCACTGAAATGGATTAGAGCGACCTTCCCTGAGATGCTGTAAACATTAATATTTTATCTCCCCTTAGATCAGCCAATGTGTGATTTTCCACACTGCGGAGGGCAGATAATTTGTGTTAACATAAACTCTAACACGAGCCATAAAATGCATTACCACCGTTTTACGAAGATCTGACGAGATACAATGCAGTGTTTGTTGGTTCAAACTGACTAAAGAAATCAAACTTCGACCAGTGGGCACTGTAGTTTACAATGGTGTTTGAAGTGGACTCACCCCTGGAGGTCCTTCACGGACATGGAGATCTTGAGGTTGTGTCCCAGAACGTGAAGGGCAGTGAGGATGTCCGCCCACTGCACCATCTCCCCCAGAGGACCACCCTTCAGCACCTTGGGACTGAACACATCTCCAGACTCCTCCGTTAGGAAGCCCACATGGACGAGGATCTAAAGGATGACAACAATAATAATAATAAGGGTAATAATAATAATAATAATAATAATAATAATAATGGTAAATGGTAAATGGTGCATTTATATAGCGCCTTTATCCAAGGCGCTTTACATAGATTGTGCATCAATTCACCCATTCACACACACATTCATACACCGATGGCGGCAGAAACCATGCAAGGCACTAGCCAGCACATCGGGAGCAATTAGGGGTTCAGTGTCTTGCTCAAGGACACTTCGACACTAACTCTGGGGGAGCCGGGGTTCGAACAGGCAACCTTGCGGTTACCATCCAGCCACTCTACCCCTGAGCCACCGCCGCTATAATATATTAATAATATAATTATTGTCCTGAAGGATATTCGTCTTCACGGGTCTGTTCAAAACACCCACAACAAAAACACATATAGCACAGAAAAACATCACCAAGACAATACTGTAGGTCCCCACTGTACACAGAACCCTCCTATTGGTGGGGCAGTTTGTTTAATGCCGTGATGGCTGAGGAGACAAAACGCTAAGGTTCTGTATCTTTGTCCAGCTGGCATGAGGTTGAAAAGACCATACAGGGGATGATCAGTCAGTGTAATTTTATATTGAAAGTGCTATAAGCGTGTGATATGGCCTTATTGTTCATATCTGAGAGTGTGACTGTAGGAAGTCAGATGATCTTGGAAGCAATACGGGTAATACTGAAAAGTGTGTTTCTGTTAGGCATGGACAGTAGACTAGCCTATAGTATAGTGTAGAAACATGCATACCTAATTTGTACCGAATACCTAACTTTTGTACAGTAATAACAGTATAGAAGGCATGGAGAAATTCCGGGGAAAACACTTATATTAGCACTCTTGTTTCTCAAAGATTTGTTGCATGTGAAGCCCCATAATGTTAGTAAGCTTTAGTTTAGTTAGTATTACAATCTGCTTTATTAGTCTAAGGATGACAATAATCAGAATTTCATGCTCTTCCAACTACAAGTGAAAACAAAAACACTGAGACTCCACTGAATAATCCCTCTTGTGTTATAATTGCATACAGCATACAGCATATTATGCTGTCCACCCAAATCCACTTAATGCCTACCTGCAAAGCTTACTACTGTAATGAGACTATAATGTGTGCATGGGTGCACAAATGAGAATTCCTAGTTATATAGTATCCACATTGTAAAAAAAAAAATGTGTAGAAATGTAGAACTTACAGACTGTAAGTTCTACATTTCTACACATTTTATTTACTGTAAGTTACAGTATGGAACTCATTGCACATACTGGCTTCAGTGCATGAGTAATTAGCACAACACGCTGAGACTGTGAAACGAGCCGCATGTTGGTTTACACTGTGAATCAGACACAGCCATCTGAGGGCTGCCCTACGACTAGGCCTGATGATCTAACACAGCATGAACACCTCCCACTGAAAATGCAGCCTGTAACTTTCACCATGCAGCTTACAATCTACAGAGGGTGGATTTGAGGCGTGAGAGTTGTATGAGGTGGTAGATGGTGTCAAAAGCAGCACTGAGGTCGAGGAAGATGAGGATGTTGAGTGAATCAGAGTCGCAGGAGCGCAGGAGGTCATTGGTGAATTTGATGAGAGCAGACTCTGTACTGTGTTTGTTGCGGTTCCAGGATTTTTGAAAGAAAGGGTAGGTCAAGACCAGGTTTTTTGAGGATGGGTGTGAAAAAACAGTAATAGTTGACTATGAATGAAGTATTCGGAGATATATATTCATGAACAAAACTAAAAAGACATGCATAAAGATAACACCCAGACGCACACAAAAGGGTGATTTTTCTCTGTGAGTAGACAATGTAAATGGTGAAACAGTATGATCCTTCTAGGCCGAGAGCTGGTATCAGTGATGATGTCATTAAGCTTGTGACAGTGCATGTTGTGCACAATATTCTTCTGTGGTGTGTGTGCGCAGCAGAGTCAAACAACAATGAGAAGCTATATGGCTGGCATGAGAAATCCCTCCATTTAATAAACTCGGTCTATTAACTTCTCGTTCAGAAAAAAAAGATAAGTGAAATTTAATTACAGTTTGGGTGGCAGATGGCAAGAGTGAGAATTCATGGGGCCAATAACAGAACTCATTCTCCTGGCGTGCTGGCAGAACGGTGGTGTGGGGAGTTATCCTACCAACACTGGCAGCAGGCGGCAGGCAAAAGTGGGGGAACTAGAGGCACATTTTACATTATTGGCAACAGCAAAATAACACTGCTAAATGACTCCGCAGAACATCATGCTGCGGCAGCGTGAAACTTCTCCCAAAATTGGCATCCAAACACAACAGCAGAATTAATAAAGGTGAGGAATTTAAAAACCTGGCTCTCTCTCTCTCTTTGGTAACTGCTAACTCAGCTGCTGAGGGGGAAGTTGACTTTCTTTCAAATAGGTTGTTTTCAACTCCATTTGCTAATAGCTCCTCGACAGTGGCAAAAAAGAAATGGAAAAGTTTGAAAAGTGGGCTCATCTAAACGCCGATCACTGCCAGGTCGGGTTGCCTACCCAGGGGCTGTGTTGTGACCGTTTATATGGCCAATCGGACAATGTGTTCATGATTTGTGGCATTTTGTGCAAAACGGGCCCCTCTGCCAATTGCTAACGCCCCTCAAAAAACACCTTCTGCAAGAATCGGTCTCATGATGGTGCTATAACAGGCCAATGTGAAAAACTAGCTGTGGAGTTTCCTCATTGTAGTGTTCAAAGTTTCACTCCAAACGTCTGAGATGAGCATTTTATACAGACAGACGGACGGACAGACGGACGGACAGACGGACGGGCGGCTTGCCGGGGATAATACATAATTTTCATTTGAAAAATGTAACTTTTATATCATAATGGTTTCACAGTGGAGTGTGTACAGCCCAGCAATACGATATTGAAGTTCTTCATTGGCAGCAGTAGAAGTACAACAGCTTGTCCAAAATGAATGGTCTACCCCTCCTTCGGTGGGATTATAATCAAGTATAACTCTCTCTCTCCTTTGGAAACGCCTTGCTCAGCCTCGCCCAACCTTGTTTCGTGCGTGCGCACCATTCACTTCCTTGTTTAAGCGCTGTCATAAAACCCTTTTTTCTCTGAATCTATACACTGCATTCGCGGAGTGGATCAAAGGGCTAATTTCTGACTTCATGCTGCATTGCGGTTACAATATTAACACTTCTGAAGAGAAATAACATTATCGGCGCAACGTAGAAATGGACGATTTTGCTTCTTGCTTTTTGGGAAACGAGAAAGTGAAAGTGCTTCAGAATTCATTCATTCATTCATTCAAACCTTTATTTATTCTCGAAATACATTGAGGTCATCCTCATTTGCAGTGTCGTCGTAGGCTATTTTAAAAACAGTTGCAGACACTAAGTCTGCAATCAAAGATTTAAATTGACCGTATGTTATGAGCAGGCCCGAACGGAATACGCGGCCGCGGTGTTCCGATGAAAACGACGCGGAATTTCCGCGGAAATTTAACACGTTCATGTTGTAGTTTACTTTACCCAGGCCAGCATAATATTAACCAGTGGACGCACCCGCCCCTCCCTCCTCCCCTCATTCTCTACTGCTGACTAATATGTTGGAGGCTCTGGACGAGAATATTTAATATAACTTTATCAAAACTTCAAAAGCTGTCGGAAGTCCTGTCTGATTTACTGCAGAGGAGCCGACTGCTGAGTGACACGCGTCTTCGTCGTCATTCAATAACTTTTATTCGGATGGGGGCCGCGGGGGGTGTTGTTTCTTGTTTGCCAACACACAATGGATTACCTAACAGGTATTTCACTGCGCGTCTGAAGCAACAGGAGTGCGAGTGATTTGGGTAAGTAGCATTTACATTTAGGCTACTATTGTAGCTTAGCTGGTTTGGTTAACATGCTGAACTAAATTTAAAAAAATTGGGCAGCGTTGCTGCGTTTCGATCGCTCCGAGAGGCGAGAGAGAGCTGAGAGAGAGAGAAAGTGTGTGTGTTTAGACTGCATGCGATGTGCGTGCGAGAGAGAGCGAAAGTGTGTGTGTGTGTGTGTGTGTTTGGAGAGAGCGTGCGTGCGAGTGAGTGAGTGAGTGAGTGCATGCGTGCGTGCGTGTGTGTGTGTGAGAGAATATGAAATATTTTTAGATAGTATTACTCAAAATGTTAATGTAACACATCTGTTTACAGTTACACGGTACACCTTTATTTAATTCCTATTTATATTCATATTTATTTGTACATAGATTGTTTTCTTGTCTCGTTTCACTTTTGCTTTGGCAATGTAAACGTATGTTTTCTCATGCCAGGCAATAAAGCTATTTTGATTTGAATTGAATTGAATTGAATTGAGAGAAAACCTTTAGCTGAGAGAGATGAAGCAGGAGCCAGGGACCCCATATCAAATTGTGTTGCAGATTCAACTTTTTAATATAGCTTAAATATAGCTTGCCCACTCTGTTTTGGTGCCTAGCTTGCCCTGGTGCCCAGTCTGCCCTCCTTTCCCTAGTGCCCACTCTGTTTTGGTGCCTAGCTTGCCCTGGTGCCCAGTCTGCCCTCCTTTCCCTAGTGCCCACTCTGTTTTGGTGCCTAGCTTTCCCTGGTGCCCAGTCTGCCCTCCTTTCCCTAGTGCCCACTCTGTTTTGGTGCCCACCTATCCCTGGTGCCCATGTCTGCCCACCTTTCCCTAGTGCCCACTCTGTTTTGGTGCCCACCTATCCCTGCTGCCCACTCTGTTTTGGTGCCCACCTATCCCTGGTGCCCAGTCTGCCCACCTTTCCCTAGTGCCCACTCTGTTTTGGTGCCCACCTATCCCTGGTGCCCAGTCTGCCCACCGTTTCCTAGTGCCCACTCTGTTTTGGTGCCCTAGTCCCCTAGACAGCACCATGTCAAACAGTGTTGTGTTGGATTCATGTTCAGTATTTTTAGACACCCACTTAGTCGCACTGTCGCAGCATGAGGCATCATTTGGGAACTTGTAGATCTGCTATTTTCAACTAATGTTACCCTCAGAATAGGGATGCTAGGGTTTTAACACATTGTCTTTGTTTTGCAGTACGATCTAGGACTGAAACCCTGGCTGCCTGCCTCTCCAAGACCCATGTACTGCTGAGAGGAAGAAGTTTGTGTTGGATTTTATAAAGGCTCTGGTTGAGGCAGATATTCCTCTTGAGGAAGCCCCCAAGCTGGCCCCTGGCTATCTGGCTGGCTGATTGACTGACTGACTGACTGACTGACTGACTAGCTGGCTATAACTGACTGGCTAACTGACTGGCTGGCTGGTTAACGGACTGAGTGGCTGGCTGGCTGGCTGGCTAATGGACTGACTGGCTGGCTGGCTGACTGACTGACTGACTGGCTAACGGACTGACTGACTGACAGACTGACTGACTGGCTGGCTTTTTGGCTGGCTGGCTAATGGACTGGCTGGCTGGCTGGCTTGTATGTTCATGGACCCATTGTAATTTAATTTCACATTTGTTATTTGAATTCTACTAAAGGATGTTCATGAAGGAGTGAATTATTATTGAATAAAAATGGATGAAGTCGAACATTTGACTAATAGATCTTAATTACTTTGTTGTGGTACTTTAAGGTTTATTTCGCATATTTAGAGTTATTTTTGCTCTAAACACATTGATTATAGTCCTGGATAACTGTCTAAAACCTTAAAAGGAAAAAAAAACACTCCGCAGAATCCCGCAGATTTTCCTCCAGAGTCACCGCAGAAAAACAGAAAAAAACCCGCAGATTCCGTTTGGCCTTAGTTATGAGAGAAGCTGTACAGTAGGTCATTCCATATGGTTGGGGCACTAAAACAAAAGGCTGTTTTCCCCACCTCTGTGTTTATATTTGGGACCTTTAGTGTGGGCCAATGACTGGAGCATGTCCTATATGTTACAGGGTTCCAATCCAGCAGAGCTTTAATATACAACGGTAAAGTTCCATCAATTGCTTTAAAAATACCAATGTTTATTTTCCATGTCGGCCAAGGAGGGCCAACCCACTCTGTCATATAGGATGCAGTGATGATCTGTAAGGTTCACCAGATATAAATCGCAAAGCTCCCTCATCTGGTGCAACTCAATGAGTTGCATTGGTGTGGTTTTTTTGTACCGACCCGACCCATTGGTGTGGTTGGGGCTTTAGACAGCCCTCCCCCTCTCCACAAGGTGGGGTGAGTGCAGCATTATGGTCATTGTAGGAATCCAGCAATCCAGTCAAACCATAGTCAAACACACAGACTACATTATATGTCTGGCCATCGAGTGCAAATTTCAAATTGTGCTATCTACTATAAATACTATTCACATTGAGTGACTGGAATTCCAGCGGTGAAATGTCCCTTTAATCACAAACACAATGTGATGGTGAAAATGAACAGGTGGCAAAACACAGAATTAGTGCTGTTTCTGGCTAGCGACCAGGATCCAAATACGGAATACTGAATAAATTAAGTGAATTCTAACCCTGAAGCTAAAGTTGTACTTCTTCACAAACTGCCGTCTCATGGCCTGCTGCGTCTCTAAGGAGTCAGAACAGACACAGACGGCAGTAGCTACTGTATACACAATGGAATTATGGTACTCCCAGATGGCGCGTGTGAGTGTGTGCGAGCGTGTTTGTGTGTTTATGGACAGGGGCAGTTGTTTGTATGTGCTTCAGACTGACGTAAATCAATGCACTTCTATAGCATGTGCGTGATCGCGTGCGAGTGTGCTTCACTGATTCTGTGAGCATGGTTGTCTCGTTCCCTTGCCAGTTGCCCAGGGACCCATGAGATTCCAAGAAGGATCAAAAGCTACAGTCTTCTCTGTTAACACCCCCTGGGGATTAAAGCTGAGATACACAAGAGAAGTTGAGAACTAAGAACAATTTCTTTTCAAACCTCTCTCTCAACCTGTGCAAAAGTAGTATGGATTATACGACGAATTAGACCGTTCCTCACCCAGGAATCAGCCCAGCTCCTAATCCAGACAACAGTCTTGTCAAAACTTGACTATTGTAATTCGCTCCTTACTGGCCTACCGGCATGTGCACTTAAGCCTCTCCAAATGATCCAAAATGCCGCAGCTCGTCTGGTCTTCAACCAGCCAAAATTCTCACATGTCTCCCCCCTGCTCCGCTCCCTGCACTGGCTCCCAGTCGCTGCCCGCACAGAATACAAAACTCTGATGCTGGCATTCAAAGCAACCAAAGGTATGGCTCCCCCATATCTTGCAAGCATGATTGAACCCTACAAACCCTCCCGCGCACTCAGATCAGCCAACGCAGGAAAGCTGGAAGTACCCTCACTAAAAACGCCGGGCCAACGCTCCACACGTCCCAAACTCTTCTCCCTTCTGGCCCCAAAACTGTGGAATGCACTCCCCGTTGCAGTCAGAACTGCGGCATCACTCCCAATCTTCCGCCGTAGTCTGAAGACCCACCTTTTCAGACTCCATCATGGCCCATAGCACTTATCCTACCCCCTTAGATAGCACTTTTTAGACTTAGATAGCATTTGAAACAGACTTATAGCATGTCATGTAGACAGCACAATAATTGCATTGTATATAGTCATAGCACATCATAGTAGCCTACATATGTATAGCATAGTATAGTATATATGTATAGTTAATATGTATAGTGTCATTATATAGATATGTTCTAGTTACGTTCTTAGCTTACGCATGTTTCTTGATAAATGCATTTTATATATGTGATGTATTCCCATACTTTTGTTCCTGCCTAATGTAAGTCGCTCTGGATTAAGAGCGTCTGCTAAATGCCTAAATTGTTATTGTAAATTGTAAATTGTAATTGATTATAACAGTGGTTCGCAAACTTTTTAGCCTCTGACCCAAAAGAGAAATTTGATGTCTCCCAGGGACCCCAAACTAGTGAAAATAGCAGATCTACAAGCTCACAATGCCTTGCTTTGCACCTAAAATGCCTTCTAAATCTTGACCTAAGTTTTCTGAAAAACTTCCTAACCCGAAGGGGTTAGGAACCCCTGATGAAAATCACCTTGCAGAGTAAGTAATGCTATCTATCTGTACTTAATCCATGATTTATAAACTGTGAAATATACAGTATGTATGTGCATACCCAACTACGATTTGATTAATATGGAAATATTTAATGATTTTGGATAAAATGTAAAAACAAAAATAAGTGTGCGTGCGTGCGTGCGTGCGTGTGTGTTGAGTATGAGAATAGATTCTGTACAGTAGCACTACTCTCCTGCACTTTCCACTTAACATCTAATGACAGCAGAATGCTAATATCCACCTTAAGCTCTGCAAGCAATGGACTGCAAAGGTGTGTGTGCGCACTGCACGCTCGTGCATATATGTGTGTGCACATGACACGCGGAGCTCAGCCAGCTGGTCTGAAGGTCACAGCTGTCTGAGAGGCCATGGCTAAGGGTGGCACCGCAAGCTGGCACTGCCCAGCATTACCTCGACCTTTATCCGTAATCTCACCTTCCCCAAAGTCTCTGTCCTGCTCTTCTTATTCGCTCTCTCTCCTTTCTTATTCACTCCCTCCCTTCTTCTCCCCCCCTGGACTACCTCCTCTGTCTACCTCCTTTGTCTCCCCATCCTGTTGTTGCTCCCAGACGTCTCTCTCCTTGCTGTGCTTTCTGTAGATCTCTCCTATACCTCGACCGCTGTCTCAACATCACCTTTTAGCTCTCGGCAGCGCTCTGACTCTACTTCATCATTCAGAGGTCAGTCTAGTCTGTACTAGTCTCCAGGGGGCACGATATGCAGCGGTGGAAGAGTTACTCAGATTTCTTTTTCACTTTAAAGTAAAAGTAGCATTGCCACATTATTTAAAGAAAAACAACAACACTGTTGCAGGTAAAAGGCCTGTATTCAAAGTTTCGCTTGAATTCACTGGAATTCATCAGATTATACTTAAATTACCAAAGTAAAAGGTTTTAAACATTTTTCAAAATCTATAAACTTATATAGGGCTTTAGTGGTTGATGTATATGCTTTGAATTAGTAATGTAAATCTGAAAAGTAACTAGTATTAAACTAAAGATGACAAATAATTTGAATGGTGTCAAAAGTACAGGATTTGCCTATAGTGGAGTGGAAGTTTGCGGTATAAAAAAATGGAAATACTTGATGTAAATGTACCTCAAAGCTAGTTACATTCTCACGGAGAACAAGAGACATTGCATGGACTCACACACACAGCAACATGTAAGCCATGCACCAATATTCATGCATGTGAGCTATACACAGAATACAATAGTTTACATAAATATGCACGGGTATTTAGATGTACGCACACCCACACAACTACTCACACAAACAGCAATAAAGGCAGAGCTTGATGATTTTTCCTGTTATTGATCAAAACTCGCCCCCCCAGTCAAAATATAATACTTCTCATTCAGTCCTAGCTCTCTTTTGTCTTTTTCCAAGAGCGCAGCGACCTGATTTACACAGAATGTAATGTTCCTCGAGTCGCTGTGTAACGACTCAATGTTCAAACCGAGTCCTTTGTTTGGGTTGGTAATTGGTTGAAAAAACCCAGACACAAAACGAAAACCATAGATGGCTGATTCTCTACACATGGATGGCGGCATTTAAAACAGCACACATGCTTGCCAGCGTGCTTAATGAATTCTGAGGGCGGTGAGAAAATGGGCACTTGAAATCAAATTAATATTTCAGGTGGGCTTACGCTAGGATTCATACTCTGTCGTACGGCCGCATCACTTGCGAGAGCACGGCTGCGTGACAAAGAGCTTTACTGCTTGAAGCACTCATATTATGGTAGGCCTACATGGAATTTGTTCTGGATTGAACCGCTCAGATTGTATGAGCTATGGGAATACTGAAAGGTCAGAATAAAACGGTCAGATATGCTAAAGCTAAAGGTCAGGACTGAACTGCCTGCGCCACTGTGTCGCTGCAGTGTTGATTTTGACCGACACCATTTTATGTGTTGACAAAATTGTCAGTATACCATATAAGACTACGTTTTTTCCAATGGAAATATCCTAAAAAACTGGATCGTATTATAATCGGGGACTAGACCATTTCTTGTTCATGAGAAACTCACAGAACGGCTTCCGCCCAGAACGAACAACAGTCGGGCATGCAGATACTGGCACTGAGGAGGATATTGGAAGGGGTAAGGGAGCGCAACCTGTCAGCGGTGATCACCTTCATTGACTTCCAAAATGCTTTCGATACCATCCACCGGGGGAAACTCATGAGTATTCTACGTGCCTACGGAGTTCCAGATGATAGAGTCAAGCTACAGCCAGACTCGAGCCAAGGTCCAAACCTGTGACGGTGACACCAAAGAATTTGAGATTCTAGCAGGTGTCCTACAGGGTGACACTCTTGCACCCTTCCTGTTCGTTGTAGTGATGGATCATGCACTGAGACTTGCAATCAATGGCAGAAAGGAGACTCTGGGGTTCACTCTGGTCCCAAGGAAGTCAAGGCGAGTACACCCCATCATGGTCATTGCCACTGCAGATGGGACGGTGTTCGAGCGAGTCGAGGACTTCAAGTACCTCGGGGCCTGGACTGCCTCAACTGAACAGGATCTGAAGGAGAGCACTTGCCTGGAAAGTCTTGCACGGGATGAGGAGAGTGTGGAAATCAGATATGGGAGAAGACCTTAAGAGGCGGCTTTTCATAGCTACTGTGGAGTCAGTACTACTGTATGGGGCCGAGACATGGTCCCTTACAATACAACAGGAAAAAGCCCTGGATGGAGTCTACACAAGAAAGCTATGAATGGCATTATTGCATGGCTTGGTTGAATGCTTGATTCTGATTGGTCAATCGCTTAATTCAGCGGTCAGTTATCTCATCATAATGACCGCTCCACTGTATAACATACCTCAAACCCTCTGAGCACCGGCTGCGCCCCGCTTGATTTACTGCTGTTTCCAACATGACAGCCATGTAAACACACACACACTAGTGACACACAATGTCATTTACAGCTAAACATTACTCTCAAAAATGTTTTTGAAAACATTTGAGCGACAAATAGACGAAGCAGGACCCGAAAATGGATTCTATTTGATCAACTCACTTCCTTGTTTTCCGACAGTGCTGCAGCCCTGCAGCTGGCAACCAGTGCGAACTTATGGAATACTTTTTTTGTTGTGTTTTGGGTCAATGTATTAATTTATGTTAGGTAGCCATGTAATAAGCGCCTCGGTGGTTAAACTCCCTGTCGGTGAATTATCTCCCGACAATGACCACCTAGCCAGATATTATCCCTTACATAGGTGTCACATGGACGACTGTGGCTCAAGAGGTAGAGCAGGTCGTCCAATGATCCATGGGTCGGCGGTTCGAATCCCGGCTCCTCCTATCTACATGTCGAAGTGTCCTTGGGCAAGACACTGAACCCCAAATTGCTCCCGATGTGCTGGTTGGTACCTTGCATGGCTTCCGCCGCAATTGGTGTATGAATGTGTGTGTGAATGGGTGAATGTAATGCACAATCTATGTAAAGCGCCTTGGATAAAGGCGCTATATAAATGCACCATTTACCATTTACCATGGACGGACCGCATCAGAAATGTGGACCTCGATGGGGGACCTACCACAGGTCACGGACAAAGTCAGAGAGAGAAGGATGAGGCTGGTAGGGCACTGCGTCAGGCACCCATGCAGAACTTGAGGCAAGTAAATTGACCCTATGGGAGCCAACCAACCCAGGGCAAAGCCAGGAGGGGAAAGAAGCGTACCACCTATGTAGACATGCTGCGGCTGACAACACTGAAGAGCTCAAGAACCTGATGTTGGAATAGAAATTGTGGAGGGCAGCGATCCATGAATCCCGAGTTTTCGTTAGTGAAATTTGGTAGTCGACACTGTCCATAGTAGGCACTACACACATGCACTCATGCTCACAGGCATCGATGCACACATTGCGCCTGCACACCAGCCGGTGTCAGTACAAAAGGGCAAGTAAAATTTTCAAGGCAGACTTGGGATCTTGAATATTTTGTGTAACATTTACAATTTTTGAATTGAATTGACCTCTGTGTTGTGAAATTAGTGCTCACAAAGTGCTGATGTGGTAAATTAAAGATCAGTCAGTTTGCACAAAATCCCATGCAAGGCTCACCTGGACATACTGTACTTTCTGTCTCTCACGTGCGTGCGTGCGTGTGTGCGTGCGTGCGTGCACGAAAATTAGTGCTCACAAAGTGCTGTACTTTCTCTCTCTCGCACTCGTACGTACGTACGCACGCACGCACGCACGCACGCACGCACGCACGCACGCACGCACGCACGCACGCACGCACGCATACAAACACACACACACACAAACACACACACACACAAACACACAAACACACGCACGCATACACCTCGTCTATCCTTGTCCTCGTTTCTGCCACGGGCATTTAAAGAAATCATCATTCTTTCTCTCCTCTGTTTACTCAGACCTCCCTCTCTGCTCCGCCTCCCCTCTGTTGTTTTTGTTTGATTTATTTCATTTTCTGAGTAAACACCAAACCCCACCCAATCAAAATGAGAACCAGAGAGGGGAGACTGAATTGAATCAACACAGCTACCCTATTGGAATTCTAAAGACAGTGAACTGGAGCAGAATGTTCAAGTTGGTATAGTGGAATGGAGGGTTTTGGCAGGGGAGCGAGGTTATAGCAATAGGCCAAGGGCCCTGCAGTCAATTCAAATTGGACATGTTTTCCACTTCAGTGAGGGCTCGTAGTTTGTTGAAACTGTTGAGCCCCATACGACGGTGGCTGAAGGTTAAAATTGTGTCAGTGTAAAGCTGAATAACTGAGACGTAAACTAACGCACACAAGCTTAAATTCGCACGCACGCACGCACGCACGCACGCACGCACGCACGCACGCACACACACACACACACAGACACACCATTTTACTTGAATCCCTAATGTTTTACTTGCATCACCAGTTGTCAGATTTTGTACGCCTTGGCAAACACTTGGAAAAAACCCTGAACCTGCAAGATAGCGGTATCATCTGGTAACGTAATGGCCCGCTATAACAGCTGAGGACGTACGATAGAGAATAACAAATCCCCTCAATACGCTGTATGGAAAGACGACATCAATCACAGCGACAGAGGTCTATTTCTAACCTTGTTAGTGTATTTTAGGGAGAGTTTGAGGAGGGGCACAGAGAGATGCGTTGGAACCAGGATGAAGCGAGTGCCGAAACTGAGCCCACTCAATTTAACTCAACATTTCTGACGTTAACAAAATACCAACACCCCCTAGTGCATTAGGGGCACAACTTAAGAGTCAAGAAATGTATATTGCTGTGAAAAAGACTTCATAAAACCTATTTGTTTTGTCACTGAACGCTCAACGTACCATTCAGGAAGCAACGCGTAGTTCCGATGCTCCACATTATCCCTTAGCCACCTTCCATCAATCGCTTCCTGTCATCCGCCCTCCCTGTCTCTCTTTCATCTTCCCCTCTTCCTTCTGGCGCTGGTGGAACTCTTGTCATCGTCTCATCATCACTCCTTCCCTCCAACCTCCTGTTATCACCTCGGTCCCTTTCTCTTCTACTATGTTCCCTCACTTCTTCCAACAGCGCTGCCATAAGTTGGCATTGTATTTTTGTACAGTATACTGTGTATATGTGTATGTGTATGTGTATGTGTATTTGTATGTGCGTGCGTGCGTGCGTGCGTGCGTGCGTGCGTGCGTGCGTGCGTGCGTGCGTGCGTGCGTGCGTGCGTGCGTACGTACGTACTGTACGTACGTATGTATGTATGTATGTATGTATGTATGTATGTATGTATGTATAGCAGAATGGCTCACAACCATAGCCTGATAGCCTAAAAGTATAATATCTCCCCTGAATGATAAGGACTTCCCTTTGGATTAGTGGTTAAGATGTTGGCTTTCCATGCGGGAGACCCGGGTTTGAAGCGTTCTGTCTGTCTGTCTGTCTGTCTGTCTGTCTGTCTGTCTGTCTGTCTGTCTGTCTGTCTGTCTGTCTGTCTGTCTGTCTGTCTGTCTGTCTGTCTGTCTGTCCTTGCTCCTCTCACCTTCTTCTGGTCCCTCCATCTCTGCTGTAGCTTGGCGTCCAGGCGGTTGGCGGCCGTGGCCCACTGTCCAGCCAGCCGCCGGATGCGACGCTTCATGAAGCTGAGGGACTCCTTGCCCGCTCCCACCTGGTCCAGCAGCACAGACAGGTCTGTACGGAACGCAGCCTGGACGGGGATGACACCCATGGGAAGAGAGAGACAGGCAGTAAGTAGGAAGAGAGAAGTGCCGGGGGGACGGGACAGGGCAGCGAGTGAGAGGATGGAGGAGAAAGAGGGGAGGTGTATGAGGTGATGGGGGAGGGGAGAGGTGATGGAGGGAGTGCAAAGAGGTGGTTAACTCACTCAATCCGGGAAAGCATCCTTGTCATTTTAGATTTGAGTCATTTTAGATTTTAGCACATTGGTGCAGTAGCATGAATGTTGGCTATCCGAAAATGGCAAGCTCATAGCACGTCAGGCCACTTCATGCCATGGTTTGAGCTTGTACATTTTTCACAAATCTTTGAAATCAGCATTTTTTAATGAAAGCGAAATGCAACGTATCCCTGCAACGTTTCTGCAGAGTAAAAACCTTGCCTCTGGCAATTGGCGCACGTGTGCGTGCTGCGTGCGTGCATGCGTGTGTGTGTGCGTGACGGTGCGTGTTTCAGTGCGTGCGTGTGTGTTTGTCATTTGTGATGATTCTGTCAATTTTATGAAGCAAATGTCATCCAGCTAGTAGTATACAAGTATACTGTAGCTGATGCAACATTCAACCCCAATATGCAACGTTTTGCATGTCTACTTTTGAAAAAGTCTCAGGCGACCCTCAGTAGATCTTGGAATCTCATTAGCTAGTAGCTACTATAGTAAGTAAGTACAGTATACCAGACACTATTACTGTCAGTCTGTCACGTCAGCCATTCCATGGTTTCTCTCACAGTCACAGTTCTGAACTAAGAAGTTCTCTCTCCCATCTTTGAAGAATACAAACAAGAAAATTAGACCAATTCTCTCTCTCTCTCTCTCTCTCTTGGGAAGGTATATGGGTTGTAAAGCCAGATACCTTGATTCGTATATTTCAGCACTGGTTCGAGCTATTCTACATGGTCCTTCTCTCTCTCTCTCTCTCTCTCTCTCTCTCTCTCTCTCTCTCTCTCTTTGGACTTGTCTATCTGTAAAGTTTCTTTAAAATATTGGTGGTCCTTGACATGAAAATGCTTGAGAACCACTACTCTAAAACAACATTGGACAATGATGTTTGACAGTCAGCACTATAGTTGCTTATTTTAGACTTATTTTCTGACTTTTTCGGATTTTCTGACTTGATCTGGCCTGTTAACATTTTCATAGACCTGGTTGCTTGTTTCTCTCTCAGTCACGAAATGTGGCAACCCTGGTCAAAGCCGTGTATGTTGTGATCATATTGTGATGCATGGATGGTGGTTTATTAGCTTAGCACACAACAGCTAACATGATGCAGCAGGGCAGCAGGCTGCTGCTTGGATATGGATATGGACTTATGGCTCCATCGCTGCCTCTTTCTTTTCTAGTAAGTAGAACTTTTTGTTGGCGTTGCTGTTTACCGTCCCTCTCACAGACTACACAGGGAGTCAGGGACGAGTGCACTGACTCTGTGCAGTCGCACTGGTCCGCATCCTCTCTCACAGTCACGCACACACGGCCCGCCTCCCGGCCGCTGCAGACCCAGCTCCCAGACCCAATAGGCCTATCTCACAGCCCGTTTTTCACGCCCACTTCCGGTAAATAGTGGTGACTTTAACATGGGCATTTACACGTTTTTTTCTCTGGAGAATCTAAGTACATTTTCTAATGTAAAAATGTGACAGACCAATATTATTATGAAGCAAACAAGATGGTAAATCAGGTCGAGCAGATAGAACAAACCTTACCTTGAGAAAACAAAAGTTGTAGACTTCTTAAATAACCTCTTTTAACATGTAGCGTCTATGGAGTGACGTCACGCTATCACTACTAACCCCGAAAGGGGGCGTATTTAGGGGGGCGGGGAAATTCTGTGAGATAGGCTTATTTTGAGAATAGATTAACGGCGATATTTTTTTTATCACGTGATAAGAGTCTTGCGTTAACGCAGCACGTTAACGCCGATAACGGCCCAGCAGTAATACAGTAATATATATATATATATATATATATATATATATATATATATATATATATATTCTCCCTTAGAGATATAGGTGAGAAGTTCAGTCACACGAGAGAGACTCTGAGTAGAATCGCTGCTTCTTCGCTTGGAAAGGAGCCAGGTTAGGTTGTTCGAGCATCTGTTTAGGATGCCTCTCGAGGTGTGTGTGTGTGTGTGTGTGTGTGTGTGTGTGTGTGTGTGTGTGTGTGCGTGCGTGCGTGTGTGACTCTTTTTGATACAGAGACAGTCATGTGTAGAGAGAGAGAGTATATAATATATATATAATACACCCATACTGTATATCAGTATACAGTGTACTGTATACAGTGCATGCGTGTATACAGTATTATGTATAAGGCGCACGCATGCACGCAACACTATTCCCTCCCTGAATGCTTTCATCTTCTTCTTCAACAAACCATCAGTCTAGGGTTCACTCAAGCTCTAAACATGTATTGTGTAGTGCATTATGTCCTAGTTCTATTTATAGAGTGTAGTGCATTATGGTCGCAAATACTGTAAGTAAAAGGCTGACCTAGCTAGTGTATGCACAGCAGTAAAGAATGGCCTGGATTACCATGCTCAAGGGAGCGCTATACTTTAACTGGAACCAATGGAACCAGCTCAGTAAGAGAAGAGATGATCCGCTCTCACTAAACACAGTTAAAGGGTCTGGTTTATTTGACAGATGTTTTGGCCCATTAGAGTTTCATACTTTCATTAGTGCCAGAAACGAAGAGACACATGAACTCATCATGCACAAGGGAGTGGAACAAAGCATGTGCGCACACAGTGTGTGTTTGTGGTTTTGACTGTTTTACTCTTCCGCATGTCTCTTCTCTTGAGTCTGATTTATAGCCTACTTAGTTATGCACACATCTTGCGCACCGTGAGCTTGTGTACATAATGCTATTTTTGGTGTGCGAGACCTACTGTAAATCAAGCCATATAGAACAGCTGTTGTTGTTTGTATTCCCCATACATACCTGTCGTTTGGCAACGTGGGTCTGCAGTGTGTGCTGGGTGGGGGGACTGCTGTGGTTCCTCCAGGCCAGTGGGGGGCAGAACCACTCCACCTCACTCAAATAGACCAGGAAGGAGCAGTCGGAGCCGTCTACGCCGTAGAAGGCATAACAGGGGTCTGACGTCCAACGTGCGCGCATCCACTGGGGGGTTCACGCACAGAGCATAACGTTACAAAGTTTTCTAAATCGTGAGTGTAATTCACATGCATAGTGCGTTAGGGAAGGCATGATTAAACTCACGTCTACTTTCCCAGGGCAATCTGGGAAGCGAGAGTCCCTGGGAACATCACATTGACTCGACGTTCCATCTCTCACTGCTGGGGAAACAGACGGTGCAGCTATGCGTTCATTACTGAAACATTACATCATTTATTTTTTATCATCCTGTACTCAAAGGAGCACAGTTCTCCATTATTTTTCTATTGTCTTGGGATCCGCGCTTATTCTAAAAAAACATATCTAAAACTGTGATTAGGGAATACACCGAAAGATGAGTCATAAATTATTAATCTATAGCAAAAGAACACAATGTAAGCTGTTTTTCATTTCTATTAATAATCTTCTCCACCTGACTGATCCAGACCAATGTTTTCACACCCGAATGCTGGTTTTCAGATGCCCTTCAGAACTACTCTGTGAGGTTACAGTACAACTGACGTTCACATATAACAGTACTTATTTATATGTATTTGCATATTTTATAGAAAGCCAGTCTTTTACCTCGCTGCATCAGCATTATCAGCGTACGTACTAGTAGGTATCGTTGAAGCCGATGTATAACAGCATGCCATGTCTCAGTGGTGGAAAGAGTAACTAAGTACATTTGAGGTATTTGTACTTTACTTGAGTGTTTCCCATTTCCAATACTTCAAATACTACTCCACTAACATCTTGGATCCAAATATTGTAATTTTACTACACATTAACCACTTCAGCCCTATACATTTCGGCCATTTCAAAATAGCCGATCTACAAGCTCACAATGCGTCTTGACGCATATTTTGAGCTTGTATAGATCGACTATTTTCAAAAGACTTTTATACATTTGAAAACTACTTTCCAAGGACACTTCAACACTAAGGCTGAGCTCACACCTTTCATGCAATTCTCTGCTCGTTGGATGCTCGTTGGATGCTCGTTGGGTAGTGTCATGGCCGCCCAATGTATTACCAATGGGAGTCACGTGCTTTGACCCAACATTGTGTTGTATGAGGGGGAGGGGGGGCAGTCAACACACAGCCGAAAGCCATACAACCATATATCTATGCATACAACAGCTTGTAGGCGCAACATCCACCCAACGTCCACCCAACACAGAGGGTGGGGTTAACCACCAACCAATAGGAGAGAAGGGCTGTTTTGTATCCCAATGGGCGGAGTTTAGTTGTAGTCTCCTGAGCCCCGCAGAAAAGTCCGACTGGAGAGTGACAGAGCTTTTGAGAAATGATGATGTCACCGCTTATTAGCGCATATCATTTTTACTATAATTAGGTGAGAAATGCAGCTTGTGCCTGCATGGAAACTACACAGATATCTATCCAAGTGTTCATGTTTATATATCACTGTTAACAACTTTAAAACGTATTATGTTGCATCAACTGCAGTGAGCAAAGGCTCTGCTCTGCTGCATCCAATAATAAATATATCAGCCTACTAGTCCAGTGCGGACTATTTCATTTGCATTGGTGCCGAGTGCTAAGCACAACCGATTGTTTTAATTCAAAGTGGTATATATTCTGTGAAATGTTTATCGTCATTCCGTGTATCTACAAGCTCCAAGTGTTGCGTCCACATGCAGCGCGTTCCAAGCAGAGGTCCTCAAGTATATGTAAAACACTGCCAGTCCTCAGCGCAATGGCCCGTTGCGCAAAAAAGTTGAGATTTTACTTGTGTGATATTCAGATAATCTTCAACCGATTGTTATAATTCGAAGTGGTATATATTCTGTGAAGTTTATATTTTCATTGGGTGTACAAGTCATGTTTTTAATATGCCTTTATCAAATGATATAGAGAGATGGGTAGTGCCCAAGTCCTGTTAGCCATGCAGCCTATATGATCTGTGGTGCAGGCCTATACACTCTAATTTGTATTGGAGTGCGAAGCTTGAACAATAGGTTCATTGCGGACCGCTACGGATAAACTGTGGATATTAACCTACCAATAAGGACCCAGGCCAAATGCCATTGCGCAGTAGCCTACACCAACAAGTCTATGCGTGGTGTGTGCATAGCCGCATGTGAAACTATATCGTGCTGTATTTTGCTCTCCATTTCATGGTCATGGTCATGCGAGGAGAGAGAGAGAGAGAGGGTGCAGAGAGAGAGAGAGGTGTGAATGGAATCGCATCGTGCGTATATGGCACATCTCTCTCATGTTTAGGTAATTAAGGGCGCACCATTGAATGCATGTCACTGTGCCTACATGCTGACAATGTGCGCGCGTGAACTTGTATTAGCCAGCCTACACATTATAACGTGACATTTATTATACAGCTCGAAAATATAGCCACTCTACAAGCTCACAACTTGTTACTTCTATAGGTCTGACTCTGCTATTAATTTATGTGCAGGACTTGCCAAGTCGCCAGAGCAATGGTAAAGTGTCTATCATTTTTAAATTGAGAAAAGTCGAGAGTCGGGATTTTGCACATAGTGTGACATGCTGACAGACAATGAAAGAAACATGTTCCACTTCCACTCACAATTTAGGTGGCTTTTAAAATGCGGTACTTATTCCTTCATTAAAAAATATGATTGGCACCTCATAAGTGTAAATATAAAAGCAAGTATAATATAGCCTACAATATTGAAACCTGCTACTGCAGTGATTTTATCCTGTGTTCAATGCGTTTCTGCGTTTGGGTGTGGACATGATGATGATGATGAAATGACGCACGGCTGTCTCCAGTCATTTCAACAATCAGTACCAGATTTAAAGGCACTGATTCTGTGTGTTGGCTTGTTCAGAAGAGGATGACGTCTTTCGAAGAAAGTTTGATTCATTTAGCAAGCCAGTGCCCCATTCTGTATGTAAAAAGCCATCCGTTTTATTATGACAGTGTACAACTCCACATATCGCCGTATTGGTCACCAAAAACTACACGCAGATAAACGTGGGTCTGTTGTTTTCCGCATTCCGCTCTAGCGCACCGCCCACTTCCCGCAAAACCTTGTGGGAAATGGATGCATCTAGGGAGGGACGGCCATGACACTACCCAACGAGCATCCAACGAGCATCCAACGAGCAGAGAATTGCATGAAAGGTGTGAGCTCAGCCTAAGGCTGAGCTCACACCTTTCATGCAATTCTGTGCTCGTTGGATGCTCGTTGGGTGCTCGTTGGGTAGTGTCATGGCCGCCCAATGTATTTCCAATGGAGGTCACATGGTTTGACCCAACATTGTGTTGTGTGAGGGGGAGGGGCACACAACTGCGCCCCTCCCCCTCACACAACACAATGTTGGGTCAAACCATGTGACCTCCATTGGAAATGCATTGGGCCGCTGGGCGGCCATGACACAACACCCAACGAGCACAGAGAATTGCATGAAAGGTGTGAGCTCAGCCTAAGGCTGAGCTCACACCTTTCATGCAATTCTCTGCTCGTTGGATGCTCGTTGGATGCTCGTTGGGTAGTGTCATGGCCGTCCCTCCCTAGATGCATCCATTTCCCACAAGGCTTTGCGGGAAGTGGGCGGTGCGCTAGAGCGGAATGCGGAAAACAACAGACCCACGTTTATCTGCGTGTAGTTTTTGGTGACCAATACGGCGATATGTGGAGTTGTACACTGTCATAATAAAACGGATGGCTTTTTACATACAGAATGGGGCACTGGCTTGCTAAATGAATCAAACTTTCTTCGAAAGACGTCATCCTCTTCTGAACAAGCCAACACACAGAATCAGTGCCTTTAAATCTGGTACTGATTGTTGAAATGACTGGAGACAGCCGTGCGTCATTTCATCATCATCATCATGTCCACACCCAAACGCAGAAACGCATTGAACACAGGATAAAATCACTGCAGTAGCAGGTTTCAATTGTAGGCTATATTATACTTGCTTTTATATTTACACAGGTGCCAATCATATTTTTTAATGAAGGAATAAGTACCGCATTTTAAAAGCCACCTAAATTGTGAGTGGAAGTGGAACATGTTTCTTTCATTGTCTGTCAGCATGTCACACTATGTGCAAAATCCCGACTCTCGACTTTTCTCAATTTAAAAATGATAGACACTTTACCATTGCTCTGGCGACTTGGCAAGTCCTGCACATAAATTAATAGCAGAGTCAGACCTATAGAAGTAACAAGTTGTGAGCTTGTAGAGTGGCTATATTTTCGAGCTGTATAATAAATGTCACGTTATAATGTGTAGGCTGGCTAATACAAGTTCACGCGCGCACATTGTCAGCATGTAGGCACAGTGACATGCATTCAATGGTGCGCCCTTAATTACCTAAACATGAGAGAGATGTGCCATATACGCACGATGCGATTCCATTCACACCTCTCTCTCTCTCTGCACCCTCTCTCTCTCTCTCTCTCTCCTCGCATGACCATGACCATGAAATGGAGAGCAAAATACAGCACGATATAGTTTCACATGCGGCTATGCACACACCACGCATAGACTTGTTGGTGTAGGCTACTGCGCAATGGCATTTGGCCTGGGTGCTTATTGGTAGGTTAATATCCACAGTTTATCCGTAGCGGTCCGCAATGAACCTATTGTTCAAGCTTCGCACTCCAATACAAATTAAACTATTTGAATAAAGGTTGTACACATCAGTGAAATTAACCTCTGGGAAAATCCCTAATTGAGAGAGTGTATAGGCCTGCACCACAGATCATATAGGCTGCATGGCTAACAGGACTTGGGCACTACCCATCTCTCTATATCATTTGATAAAGGCATATTAAAAACATGACTTGTACACCCAATGAAAATATAAACTTCACAGAATATATACCACTTCGAATTATAACAATCGGTTGAAGATTATCTGAATATCACACAAGTAAAATCTCAACTTTTTTGCGCAACGGGCCATTGCGCTGAGGACTGGCAGTGTTTTACATATACTTGAGGACCTCTGCTTGGAACGCGCTGCATGTGGACGCAACACTTGGAGCTTGTAGATACACGGAATGACGATAAACATTTCACAGAATATATACCACTTTGAATTAAAACAATCGGTTGTGCTTAGCACTCGGCACCAATGCAAATGAAATAGTCCGCACTGGACTAGTAGGCTGATATATTTATTATTGGATGCAGCAGAGCAGAGCCTTTGCTCACTGCAGTTGATGCAACATAATACGTTTTAAAGTTGTTAACAGTGATATATAAACATGAACACTTGGATAGATATCTGTGTAGTTTCCATGCAGGCACAAGCTGCATTTCTCACCTAATTATAGTAAAAATGATATGCGCTAATAAGCGGTGACATCATCATTTCTCAAAAGCTCTGTCACTCTCCAGTCGGACTTTTCTGCGGGGCTCAGGAGACTACAACTAAACTCCGCCCATTGGGATACAAAACAGCCCTTCTCTCCTATTGGTTGGTGGTTAACCCCACCCTCTGTGTTGGGTGGACGTTGGGTGGATGTTGCGCCTACAAGCTGTTGTATGCATAGATATATGGTTGGCTGTGTGTTGACTGCCCCCCCTCCCCCTCATACAACACAATGTTGGGTCAAAGCACGTGACTCCCATTGGTAATACATTGGGCGGCCATGACACTACCCAACGAGCATCCAACGAGCATCCAACGAGCAGAGAATTGCATGAAAGGTGTGAGCTCAGCCTAACTCTGGGGGAGCCCGGGTTCAAACTGGTATTTTTAAGTACATTTCCATGCCAATACTTTTTGGTACTTTTACTCAACATTTTGATTCCGGTATTTTATTGTAACAGTAGTATTTTATTGTAACTGCAATGTAGTATTTCGGCATTGCAGTATTGATGCTTTTACCTATAAGTAAAACATGTGCGTACAGTTGTTGCACCACTGGTCCCCCATGCAGCATCCCACCCTGTCTGCTCTGCCTTTGTTCACAGCATCATTCTGCTCAGAGGTCCTCTCTGCGACCCGTACTGGGGTGCCACTAGAAAATGCAGTTCGCTCACTCAAGCTGCACTCACTGCATTAATTGCTCCATTGACTTAGTTAACTGCCTCGCTGTTGCTTATACTCAGAGGGGAGGAAAAGGCATAGAGTAGTGTGCGTGCGCGTGTGCGTGTGTGCGTGCGTGTGTGTGTGTCTGTGTGACTGTGTGTGTGTGTGTGTGTGTGTGTGTGTGTGTGTGTGTGTGTGTGTGTGTGTGTGTGTGTGTGTGTGTGTGTGTGTGTGTGTTGTGTGTGTGACTATGTGTGTGTGTGACTGTGTGTGTGTGTGTGTGTGTGTGTGTGTGTGGGGGGGGGGACTGTGTGTCTGTCTGTCTGTCTGTCTGTCTGTCTGTCTGTCTGTCTGTCTGTCTGTCTGTCTGTCTCTCTCTCTCTCTCTCTCTCTCTCTCTCTCTCTCTCTCTCTCTCTCTCTCTCTCTCTCTCTCTCTGGAGGAACACATTTGCACTCTGACTTTTTCCATTATGAAATGAAAAAGAGATTTTCTTTCCCCATGGGCTTTTTCTCTCTATCTCCACTCAAAACACACAGAGGAACACAGATATGTTAATATACTGTATGTACAGACAGACAGACAGACTCATGCACACGCAGACAGACACGCACACACACACACACACACACACACACACACACAGACAAGTACGTAGGTAAGTACTGTACTTAAGTACAATTTTGAGGTATTTGTACCTGAGTAATTCCAATTTCCAATACTTGCACCCGTGCGCATGCACGCACGCACGCACACCCGCACGCACGCACACTCCCACACATGCACGCACACACGCACACACGCACACACCCACACACACACACACACACACACACACACACACACACACACACACACACACACACACACACACACACACACACACACACACACACACACACACACACACACACACACACAGGAACACAGATATGTTAATATACTGTATGTACAGACAGACAGACAGACAGACTCATGCACACGCACACACACACACACACACACACACACACACACACACACACACACACACACACACACACACCCGTGTGCGCGTGCACGCGCACACACACAGTACAAAATGATGAACACTGTCAACAAAATTATGATTACAATAATAACCACCAGACTGACAATTAATAGTGTGGTCAGCTAACAAGATAAAACCACAAACACTCCTAATCCCTGTGAGACCGACCATAACAACATTATATTTGGAAGAACAAGCTAGAAATGTTGATCACGTTCCTCTCTCTCTCTCTCTCTTTCTCTCTCTCTTCCCCTCTCTCTCTTTCTCTCTCTCCCCCTCTCTCTTTCTCCCCCTTGTGGTTTCGTGCACGTGTTAGGTGAGATAAACAACCGGCCACTGAGCGGTATATGGTAATAAAGTCTGCCAGCATTGTTTCACTTTGTCAGTGATTACAAAAAAAAGCAGCAGCATTTCTACAGTGGCAAAGTGCCCGCCGTCTGCAATGACACGAGCAAACAAAGGGAGCTATAATGTCCATTAATTCCCATATTGTCGCTTTCAGAGAGAAACCACGTATCTCCAATCTTCACATTTATACGTTTTGTTTTGTGAATTATAGCCCTGCTTCATCAAGAGTGTCGCTCAAAATAGCACATCTACAAGCTCACCACGCCTCACCACACCAGGCGAGGTGAGCTTGTAGATCTGCTATTTTAACTATTAAAAGAAATAAGAAGAAATTAACGTTTTTGGACATACAAGTTTCCCACCCGACAGCGACGATATAAACTCTGGTCAAATGAGAGTAGCGAGGTTTGTGTGTGTGTGTGTGTGCGTGTGCGTGTGCGTGTGTGTGTGTGTGTGTGTGTGTGTGTGTGTGTGTGTGTGTGTGTGTGTGCGTGCGCGTGTGTGTGTGGGTGGGCGGGTGGGTGGGTGTGTGTGTGGGTGTACACAATGTGCAAATACAGAACGCAGTGAAGATCTGTGCCAGGATCCTGGAATAATTTATGATTTTATTAAAAAGTGCGAAGGCAGAATAGTGGGGGTGTGCAAAGAGGTCGGAGGGAAGGACTGAAGTGCAAATGAGATATAGCAAAAAGTGTAGTTTCCACTCTAATACATTCTTGTCATTGGTCTAACTCTGATCTTTTTTTTAATTGCTATAAGATTCTGTCTGGACATCAATCAAAGGTGTGGTGTAGCCGTACATGTACTTAAGTACTGTACTTAAGTACAATTTTGAGGTATTTGTACCTGAGTAATTCCAATTTCCAATACTTGCACCCGTGCGCATGCACGCACTCACGCACGCACGCACACACGCACACACGCCCACACACGCCCCCCCCCCCCCCCCCCCCCCCCCCCCCCACACACACACACACACACACACACACACACACACACACACACACACACACACACACACACACACACACACACACACACCTATAAATTCAGTGTAGAAATTGACCGGGTCCATTTTTACACTCTCAGAGTTAAATTAATTTTGGACTTGGATTTTGCAGTGCAATATAACTACTGTATGAATGAAGAAAAACAATAAAACAAGGCAGAGATGATATACAGCAGACAGTAAATGGTGGTGGTGGTGGTGGTGTACCTCGTCCTTGTGCCATGCTGTTCTGCAAGATCTGCTCCACTCTCACCGCCATGTTGGACACATTCTGGGCTATGGCCTGAATCCTCTCCACCAGACCGGCTGGTTGAAACCTGTACACGCACAGACGCACGCACGCACGCACGCACGCACGCACGCACGCACGCACGCACGCACGCACGCACGCATGCACGCACGCACGCACGCACGCACGCACGCACGCACACACACACACACACACACACACACACACACACACACAATAAGATACAGTGTGTGTGCAGTCAGTGATAGACATGGTTCCGTGCGAGTCTTATACATCCCAGTCAAGTCAACATGAAAAGGAACTGCTTTTTACTTTTTACAGAAGGAATATTATAAACCCCAAAATCACCCCGAGCAGCCTGTCCACTGTGTCCAGCGTCCTGCAAAACTCTTTTCTGCCCGCAGGCAGACGTCGTTCTCCTCTCACCACCTGCTGCTCTGCTGTCCTTCCCTTTTAGTTCTCTTATCTCCTCTCCTCCTCTCCTCCTGCTGCTCTGCTGTCCCTCCTTTCTCCTTCTTTTATCTCCTCTGCCTCTTCTACTGTCACCCCTGCTCTACCCCCCCCCCCCCCCCTCCTCCTCCTCCTCACATCTTTATCAGTGGTGGAAAGTAACTAAGTGCATTTCCTTAAGTAGGCCTACTGTACTTAAGTAACATTTTGAGGTATTTGTAGATTACTTGAGTATTTACAATTTACAATACTTGTACTACTTGTACTACTCCGCTACATCTTGGATCCAAATATTGTAAAATTAGTACTTTTTCCACTGCGTATGAATGTAAAAGTGTAGATTCTTGGTTAGGGTGTAAAATATAGTCGAAAGGGACCTCCAATGGGAAATGTCACGTATGTGCAAATATACAGTGACAAAAACACTCCAAGGAGTGGGTCCTACATGAGTGGCTTTGTGTGTAATTGCAATGCAATTTTGTCATTGGCCTAGTAAATAATAAATAAGGCTATTCTGCCTGGAACTCACAGTGGAAAGGACGTGTTCTGACATAATTTGTCTCAGAGTGTTCTCCATTTCTGGCGACAGACACAGTGTACAAAGTATGTGCTATCTGTCTGCAATAATGAATTGCCATCTGGTTGTGTTTGTTTTATTCATATGTGTGATGACAGTGTGCAGTATAGGCCTGTTTATTTTCTGACTGTGTGATGCTGATGCTGATGCGGAAGAGCAATGAGCATGCATAAAGCAAAGCACAACAGTCCATGGTATGTTGGATTACGGGGAGAAGAAAAAACAAACAATATAAATGTTAAGTCAGAACTTTGTTCATCTTGGGAATGCAAGAACTACTGAACAGAGTTCTGAAAGGCATGGCCGAGCTAATTATCATCCATTATCATTTTTTTATGATGAAGCCTTGATAAACAGTATAGAATATCTGCAAGGAGTCTAGTAGTCTATCTGCTCTATCATGATTTAAGATTACATATTTGGGCAACGTTTCAGGCTTTCAGCAAGATCCGACCACCAGTGACTTCCATTATTCAATTAAAGTAAAATATAACACAATAATGTGTGAATACAGGGAGGTACTTCCTTGGCCTACTGGCAGTGTACACAAGAAACGTGGCGCTGATCGGTCCAGCAGTTTACCAGATTAGTCATGGACAGACTCACAGAAAGGCCCTATTCTAGATGGCTCGCTTGTCCTTATGTCTTCTACAACTAATATTTGACTAAAACTCAAGCCCCTTGGCTCAGTTTTTTACTCTTAACTCTTAAGAGTAAAAAACTGGTATTGTTATTGCATGGCTTTGTGGGAGGCTAGCCCGGGAACAGAGTGGCATTCCGATGCACCACCAGCACTCCGAATATGTGGCTTCCACGTACGGTTGGTTAGGGTTAGGATTAGGGTTAGTAATAGTATTGAGCACGTCAAAATGGCTATGTGTCGGAAAAGCAGGCTTCGGAATGCCGGTGTGTAACCGGGTAGCCCTCTATAAGAGGGTCTGTATGTGTTTCTGTGTATACAATTTACAATTTACAATTTAGGCATTTAGCAGACGCTCTTAATCCAGAGCGTCCTGTATCTAGAGCTATAATCTCGAAAACTGCAGCACGGTCTGTCGCCGATAAGCAGCAAATGTCTGCACACTGGAAGCTAATGGGGCAGAGATGGGGCCCCAGGCCATTAGTCACGTACGATTCATGCAGTATGAATCCACACAGGTATCCATAGTGCCCTAATGGACAAACACAGAACAACACTAGTTGTTTACGGTAACTCTGCAGGGGAACCACTCTGTTTCCTTCTATGTTCTTAAAAACACTGCACTCAGTGTGGACATTATTACTGTAAATTCACTATGAAAGCAAGATTACAGGTTCTTTCCACTAGACTTATAGCAGCACTTCACCCATATTCAACCTGATGTTCATATAATTGGCCTTCACTAAATCCACAGTTGACCATTTCTGTCAACTCACTGTGTCTCAGAGATGGGCTACAGAAACCTCACACTCCTTCAGCCCTCCTCTTCCGGTGGTGCATTTGTGTTGCTCACAACGTGACGTTAAGAAATTATGTGTAGTATACTGTGTATGGAAAATATCAGACTTGACATTAAATAACTAAATATAATATGAAAGACATTGAAATCTAATGAAAAGGAACTGCTTTGCATGGAAGGAATCAATCTAATAATTCATGGAAAGTCTGTCTGTCTGTAAAACACAAGGGGCCCATCTCCACACGCCGTGGTGCACAGAGAGCCTACACGCACCTATCGCAATGTGAAATGCTTATTGCTTCATTTTCGTCTAAAACAACTCCTAGCCCCGCCACCATCCCGCAGAACACGTGTCACGAGTGAAATGCATGTTGGGAGGGACGCAGATTAATCCCCTTGCCTTCTCCACCGCACCTCCCCTTTAGGAATTAGACAGACCCCTGGCAGGCAGCAGAGCCACACAGGGAAAACATCTCTGGCGCATACTGCAGTTATTTCACACCTTCGTACTGTTTGCACGTCAGCCGATATTTCTTCAAATCAGAGAGTTTTTGGCGAAACAGCGCAGCCAACGCGGGGGGTGCGTGGAAGACAGGCAGCTGAAAGCCTGCACTGACACAGCGAAAGCATCCCCGCCTCCTCCTTCACTGCCAGACAAATACAAACAGGGTTTTTCGACACCCAATCCACCCGGGACGGGGGATTTAGCAGCCACAACGTTGGATGGGGGAATTTGCAGCCAACGTTACGTGCGCTAACGTGAACACATGCGCTGTTTCGCAACCACACTGTCTGCCCCCCTCTTCCACCGTGCGTTATCGTCCAGACGTCCACATCTTACATAATTACATTAGCCTATACCTTTGTTCCCAACCCAACTTCCCAAGATCATCTGTTAACAATTCCCTCCCTATCAGTCATCATTTGGTGTTCATATATTCAGAACGGGTAAGGACTGTTGTGATATTAGCCCATGCACAGTACATCTTAGTCTATGTACTTGAACTTGAGATACAGTGTACTTGATATGTATTGTGTACTGCCGGTACTGTAGCATGCTTTATAGATAGGCTACGAGAGACATCTAGGCGACAGCAAGGTCAGCCTTGCTGCAGTAGGCACGTTCTTCTGTCTCATATCTTATTGTTACGTCATTATGATCCAGCACTATATATGTTTCATGTTTGTGTAATAAACTTTGTGAACCTTAGCGTGATACTGTCTCGTGTCTCGTTAATTTGTTCTCCCGGGTACCCGCCGGCCGCCGCCGTAGTCGCCGTACCAAAGGAATACTTCAACAGGATTGTCACACACCACCCAGCCTGCACACACTACCTGTCTGTCAGAACCAGACGAGGGTCCAGTATTTAGATCACAACAAGGACTAGTACGGTAAACCTCAAAATCACCCTGAACAGCCTGTCCAGATTTCTGCAAAACTCCTTACAGAAGTCCTTCTTCTCTATACTATATACTATACTATTATAATAATAAGTGGGAGCTGGCGGCGTGTTTCCTCCTCCGCGTCATCAGTGCCCATACCCGAGGCGGGGTTGGCGAAAGGGCCTTTCTGTGTGGAGTTTGCATGTTCTCCACGTGTCCCCTAGGGGGGGGGGGGGGGGGGGGGGGGGGTCGGTCGACGCAGATTGATAGACAGAAGTTACCGAAATACAATTTGTGTTGTAACTTGGAGCTGTATAGGCTACAGTAGTTAGTGATTGGTAAATGATTAACCATGACAACAATGACAACAACATACACTTTTATGTTGTACTTTATTGAACCACAAGCTCTGCACCAGTCAGATATAATGGAGCCTACATGAAAGAAAAAAAGCGTCATATAGGCCTAATATAATTGCGACATAATCTGTCGCTCTAACAAATATCAGTCTCGTTTTTTTTTGCTATATTGAAGCCAAGATACCAGCTGTTCCCATTGATTTCAGTAGCTGCTAGGAATTTTGTTAGCTGTGTTGGTAGCTTCTTGATAGATGATAGAATCCCGATTGCCTCTGTAGAGACCAAGGGCAGTATTATGCGTGTCTTAAGTACCAGGTCTTATTACTTAACTTAAGACCTGGAGGCGTGATCGATGCCATTTGGCTATTCTGAGTGGCCAAACAGCATTGACCACGCCTCCAGGTCTTAAGTTAAGTAATAAGACCTGGTACTTAAGACACACATAATACTGCCCCAACAGTCCAACGGATGCAAAAGCAGCAACAAGGACGGACCTCTGGTTCTCCCTCAGCGTGGGGAGTGATTGCTGCCACTGCAGTGCCGTGGTGGTACATCCTCACTTCGAAAATAAGTTTGCCCTGGCCTGGACAAACTTTTTGCTCCGGTGCTATTGCTGTGTCTCTGCTCTGCTTTCAATCAACCAATCAAATGAAGAATGAGGCTGTCGGCTGTCGGGACGTGTGTGTCGTGTTTATTTGTCGTCATAGGCATCTGCCTTACCTTGCCTACAGTAAATCCGCCCCTGAATGCTAGCAATTGCACTGTTCAAATGGGTTCAGGACATACTGCTGTTGCTATGGCAGCTCTTATAAATGCTTCTGATTTTGTCCCCTGCCGTGAGAAACAGAGGGTATGGAGCACCCAAGGTTAGGGACTAGGGAGAACCCCAGCTGTGAAGCTCGCTTGCCTTATGATTGTACAACTTCCACGCAGACCGCTGCTCACCTCTATTGTCTGTTACAGTGGCTGCCCGAGAAAGAGACAGACATATACTGACAGTGATCAGTGCACAGCAGCAGGTACCGTATATATACAAGACCGAGGGCAGAGATGGAAAAATAGAGAAATACAGATGTCTGAATAGCACAAAGGGGATGAAAGCAGACAGAATGCAAGGGGATAAGCCCTGCATGTGCACAGGGGAGAAAAATAAAAAGGGAAAGAAAAATAGAAAAAAATGTCCTCCATGGACAACAAAACAGTGGGACAGAAACATAAAATGATTATGATCAAAGGCTGACAAAGATATTTGATGTCCAGCCCTCTGCTGCATGTTAATCAGCATTAAGGAACAAACCATATTATGCTTAACCACTTTTACCATGGTGTCCCAAAAAGTTTATTCTTTTCTTTTTGTTATCCTTTTTTCCCCGATGACTTGTTTTCGGTGTCTATCTGTCTGTCTCGGGTGAGCTCATGTCCCTAATAGTGTGAGACAGCTCTGGCAGCACCACATCAGCCAATTCAGAGCAAGGCTAAAATATGACACGGGTCAGTGTGCTTCCATGGAAAGAGTGTCTGTACTTTAGTGTGTTTGTATAAGTAGGATGGCACCTCAACGCAAGTCTCATGCTCCATATCTCTTCTGCCTGGAAGAAACCACATAACTCCAAAAATGTTCAGGAAAGCTTGAGTGGAGGTTGTTGTCTAAGTGCATTTTAATACTTTTCATTGGTTCAATATATTTTTAAACCAACACAGAGAGTTCAATAGCAGTGATTTATGAAAAAAAAACAAGAATTGATGAACATCAATTAATTACCAGCTGCCTTATATCTGCAGAATTAAATGTAAATATCTGTGTCAGTTTTTATCACGTCGCGTGCCAATGTAATTTCACCAAGGGATTCTATTTGTCTGTAATTAGGGTAATTATGTTGTTTCTTGCTTGAGATCATATACTTGACCTATACTGGTCGATGTCCTGCCTGCTGTGTTCGTGAATAAACCTGGAGCATTACAAAGTGATTTGCAAGCCCTTGCTTTCGTCTGCTTGCTAGCATCCCATGGTTGATCGAGACAGAGAGTCATGCCGTTCTGTTGCTTGCTAGCATCCCATGGCTGAGAGGTCGGCTAGAGGCAAAAATTGTCTGGTTGCCTAGAGACGAGGCAGGCAATACGGCAGCCAATGAGAAAGATAGCTTGCTAGTACAGCAGAACTAATATCGAACATAGACCAGCTCAGCTGTGCTTCAACAGCAGCTGCTAAATAAATGGCTAAACGTGTGGAGTATATTTTTAACACACACACAAACGTTTCTTCCGGACAGCAACGATAGTACATTCCATTTCTACTCTCATGTTGATTGCAGACATAATGTATCACGCACGCACGCACGCACGCACGCACGCACGCACGCACGCACGCACGCACGCACGCACATAACATAAATACCAGTCTGTTCATGGTTGTTGATTAAGAAGTATTTAGCACTACATCTATAACATATACATTACTAACTATATCTATACCGTATTGTTGTCAAAATCAAATCAAAATCACAAATTTGAATGGAATTAAACGCTTTCCTTCTAATTAATTTGACCTCCAGTTGCTATGGTACTGACCTGAATTGTTTTCGGTTGGCTATTCTTTTTCCAGTGTGTTATTGAATGAATTGATACGGATGCTTTTTAGAGGGAAGAAAACGTGTAGCCGAGCTAGAGCTGCAATCTTTGAAGGGAGCATGCCTTAGGGGAGATCTAAACAATCTCCCTTTTCATCTATTGCACACAGAAAAATGGAATGAATCAACTCTGCATTTCTCCTTTCCCCCCCCCCTCTCTCTCTCTCTCTCTCCATATCTCTCTCTCTCCATATCTCGCGTATTCTCTCCCTCTCTTTCTCCCCCCTCTCTCATTATTTCTTCTCTATTTTCTACTCTAACGAGTGTCTGCCCCGAAGGCGAATTGCAGACTGGAGCCTCAGACATCAAGTCCCATTCGCCGCTACACGGGAGTGTGTCAGCACCAATGAGTCTCAAACGGAGGAGCGTGTCCCTGCACAGGGTGCATGACTGTGTGTGTGTGTGTGTGTGTGTGTGTGTGTGTGTGTGTGTGTGTGTGTGTGTGTGTGTGTGTGTGTGTGTGTGTGTGTGTGTGTGTGTGTGTGTGTGTGTGTGGGGGGGTGTGTGTGTGTGTGTGTGTGTGTGTGTGTGCACGCGTGCGTGCGTGCATGTGTGTGGACTGTACAGTATCGTCGTTGTTGGGCAGAAACAGACAGAGACATTTCCCCACCAATATGAATTGAGGGGGGGGGGGGGGGGGGGATCCTATATTTCAATGGATCTAATGTAGTTATATTTTAATAATACCTTTCAACCTGGAAGCCCGATTGTCATTATTCTCAAAAATAACACTGGCTATTTAATCTACATTTGTGCGACACTGACACAGTGTCACACTTTGTTACAACAAATAAAATACTGTGCTACGAGTATGAAATTGGGCATTCATTCATGTGGAAACACAGGGTTTATGCTGCCCCACAGGGACAACATCACTGTGTGGCCTGGATTCTGGACCTCTCAAATCACCATTAACTGTGCCACACAATGGCACAGTGTGAACTGTCTCAAATCACCATTCACTGTGCCACAATCAAAACTAAGCTATGATGACTAAAAGTAAAACTCAATAGGTTGACAATTTCGTCAACATATAAAAACTAGACTGAAATGTTAGTGGGACTAGAGAAGGAGGAGGAATACAGTAGAACTAAGAGACAAGGCTGTTGCACTCTGAAAATCACAGATATACAAGCTCGTATTGAGCTTGTAGATCGGCTATTTGCAACCAAGTGTAAAATCAGCCATTACGACCCATTCAACGCCAAAAATTCAAACAAAATCAACTGTAGATTTATTCAACTAAAATCTTAAATATATATGTATTTGACTGAAACTATACTAAAAGTAAAACATTTCAGATGACAAAAATATGACTAAAACTACATGAAATTTTACTCAAAGGACTATGACTAAAACTAAATCAAAATCTGCTATCAAAATGAACACTGCTGTGTTCCTCTCCGCCAACAACAACAGTACCATGGCATTACACCACCACCACTGTCTTGTATAAATGGAGGGGAGAAGGCTGAGAGATAAAGATGAAGAGAGAGAGAGAGAGAGAGAGAGAGAGAGAGAGAGGGAGAGAGAGAGAGAGAGATGAAGAGATGCAAAAGAGACAGGCGGTAAAGGTAAGGAGATAAGATAAAGAGAATAAAAGTGAGAGTGATTAAAAGAGAGAGGGGCAGGGTGCCTGGTGGCTCCGATAATTAGTGCAACAGAACGCGCTCCAATTGTGAGTCGCAACAAGGACCTGAGGTTGAATCTGACTCCCGTAGTGTCTTGCACGTCTCTCTGAAACTACAGTTTCTCGTTTTGCACTCGACACTCCTACTATAGCTAACAGAGCTAATTATTTCTCAGTTTGTGGTTTTGCACTCTACACTATAGCTTAATGGAGCAAAGAATTTGGCAAAATGGATCTTAATGCGATAGAAAGAGAGATATGAAGAATGCATAAGATTTAAATGAGTCTGCAATCTGCAATCACACACACACACACACACCGTGTGTGTGTGTGTGTGTGTGTGTGTGTGTGTGTGTGTGTGTGTGTGTGTGTGTGTGTGTGTGTGTGTGTGTGTGTGTGAGATGGAGAGATAGAGAGAGAGAGAGAGAGAGAGAGACGCGGACGGACGGACGGACGGACGGACGGACGGACGTTTTAGTACACGGAATAGTTTTACTCATTTTTGCTAGTTTTGGTTAACTTTAATAACTCTGATTCCAACGAATCCAATGTCCCGTGTTTGTGGGTGGGAAGCCAGCAGCATTTGCTGTTGATGCTTTCAGGTTACAAGTTTGTTACAGTACATGTTGGTCTGTTCCTCCACATGCGTTATGTCCTCCTGCATGGTGAAAACTGTTAGGTGAAAAGAAGCAGCTGGCGACTCCATGTGTAATGGAGGAGACATGGTTGTCTAGGATACCAGAACCCTCGCCTCAAAACACAGTCGCCCGGGCGTACAGCCGGCGTAACTGCTCAGCCCGGTGTTACTAAACGTAACCTCAGTAAAGCATGCCTAAATGGTTAAACCAAACCTTATTCCTAACCTTGACCTCAATAAAACGGTGCGAAAACCTAACCCTATTCCTAAACGTAACCCCAGTAAAACTATGCCTAACCCTAAACTTATTTCTAACCTTATTTTCAGTAAAACAAATACAAAAAAGAATACAGTTGGTGATGGATATTATTAAGACCTTGGTTGTTTGTGAATGCCGTGTTCATGTGTCCTGTGTCCCACATACTTATTTTTTCCTCTCGTGTATCTGGTTTAGCTATGGAGCCAGCGTTTAGATAAGAATTGTTTCTCCCGTTTGCCCCAGAACCTCCAGTTTATCTATACCCAGTTTATTTGTGAGAAACATGTTGTTTGACCTTGTATCGAGGCAGACAACCAGACTCCCTCTTAACACTTATTTTGTCTTAAACATTAATTTCGTTCTCACAGACTCCAGTTTGGAACTACATGTTAATTACTTATGACTACATCTCCCAAGATTCATGTTTCCTGGCTTTCAGGAAATAACAGTGCCACGTTTCTCAGTCTCTCCATTAGTAAACTCCCATCCTACAGATGTCACCATTATTCACTTTTTGTTAACCTCTGAACCCAAAATATAATACTTCCCGTCGTTCCCGATGTCAAAGGGTTGTTTTGATTAATGTACTATATAATCATACCACTGAGGATTTGTCAAGGGGAGACCTTTTCGATGCTGTATTTGGATGTACATTCTACTCCCCAGAATATAATGGAATATAATCATTTGGAAACGTATGTGCGCTGGTGTGGACTCCTTTCATTGCGTGCTGTCAAAGTTTCTTCTTGGTTTTTCCTGCCGTAAGTACTCTGTATACTTTTACTGTTCTCTCATATTAAGTATTGTAGTTTTCCGCTAAAGTATTTATATCCTTAAAAGGTTTATTAATATAGTATTACATTTTCTATAAGGTTAACATTATACCATTAAAGATAAAGTTTAATATTTACTTGGAAAGGTTTTACATGCCGGTACGATAGGTACATTTTGACTTGAGTACTTTTACTCTATTACATTCTTACAACGGGTCTCCTCCCGAGTCCCGGCTAAATGTATGTTCTTCTAATTCAAAGGTTATCTAAATGATTCATTTGTACGCCGAAATGGTCTTAGAGTATTTACTTTAATTACTTGCATTCTAAAAGCGGCGATAACGCTGGGTCCTTATTGTGTTTGGTTATTATTCATAATTAGTAATTAGCACTTAGGCCGCTAGCATTTATTGAAAAATTAGGATCTAATTCACGCCAGATTTTTTTTAATTTGAGCTCTTATTTTGAAAAGCCGCCATTTCCGGTCCATGAGCAGTAGTCATAACCTTAGAATCTACACGGAGCTAGGCAGGCCTTTTTTACAATCTGAATCCAGACCGGAGCTCTGGAGAGCTCTACATCGTCAGATCTGTTCCATCAAAGAAACGCTGTTTTGACCAAAATGCCATCTGGGACAAGGAATAGGAGATACAGGCGATTGAAAGAAATGGATAGAATGGATTCTTATGGCGACGACGATCTAAGATGGGCGATCCAGTGCTGTGCTAACAACACAGCTAGCTAACCGGCTAACGTGAGTAGCATTTTGGCTCGAGCAATCGAACGTGCTATAAAAGCTCAATTGCCGAAGGCCGTCGGCAATGGCGTTAAGCGTCAGTATCAAAATTAGGCTTCAATTGACTTTAATCGTCGGCAATGGCGCGGAGGGTGTTAGTATTAAAAATAATACATAACAGTTGGCCACTGTACACCCTCCTCAAGATGAACAATAAGGTTTGGCACTATTACACAGAGACTATGGCAGAATTGGAAAATTAGTGGAGGGGAAAAAATGGGAGAAGAAACACAGATACAGAGAAATCTAGAGAGCTGAATACAAAAAGGGTTATGAAAGATCATCTTTGAACACCACTTAGGGGGACTGTTCTGGTAAAAGGGGGGGAAAGCATTAGAAAAATAAAAAATAAATAAAAGATGTCACCTGTGCCATCGTGGAGGGCAACAAAACAGTTGAATAGAAACATGAAATGATAATCAAAGGCTAAGGGGCCATACATATTTGATGGCTCTCTGTTGCATTGCTCTCAGCATTCAGCCCCCCTGTGATGAATGAAGACAGATGGCTCACTTACAAATGAGAGAAGAACAGATAGAGAACTCCAAAGAGAAACAGAACATCGGAGGAGAGAATTGGAAAAGCACCATTGATGGAGAGCGAAATATGAGAGGTGAAGCGATGAAGAGATTACAAGACTGGGTCAGAACCCAGTTTAAGGGGCACGGTGGCACAGTCGGTAGTGCTGTCGCCTCACAGCTAGAAGGTCCTGGGTTCGATTCCCGCTGGGGACGCTGTGGGCGCTGGGAGCGTGTTCCCTCCTCCGCGTCATCAGTGCCCATACCCGAGGTGGGGTTGGCAAAAGGGCCTTTCTGTGTGGAGTTAGCATATTCTCCCCGTTTCCCCTAGGGTAGGTACCCTCACAAAAACATGCAGTAATCCTGGTCTCTAAAACTACCTCCCCCTGGCCAGCCGGGGCGCCTGATGGAGGGGAAAGGAACTGGTCAGAATAATGTGTTCCTTCCACGCGCTACATCCGGCCAGGGAAATTCCCCCCTGTCAGGTGAAAAGAAGCAGCTTGGACTCCTCATGCATAGAAGGAGGCATGAGGTCAGTCCGCTGCCCCCCCCAGGTTGGCAGAGGAAGAGTAGCGCCCAGGATTACATTATATAAATGGCACTGGGTGAAAACTGGGTTGCAAAATCGTGGGATAAAAATTATAGAAAAAAAAAAGAACCCAGTTTAAGGCTGGACCTTGTACAGTAGCCTATAGAAAATGTGTCCATATTAGAGTTAGCGTTGCAGGCAATTTGTTAAAGGGATAGGATTGTATTGTGAATTGATGGGAATTACTGGATACCAAATGTTCATCTGCAATTTTCTGTAGGTGTCCCAATAATATGTGTTGTTAAAGTGCATGTATAACATCCCCTGACATGTTTAATAGATAGATAGATAGATAGATAGATAGATAGATAGATAGATAATCTATGTCAGGGGATGGATGGAGTCTATTTTTCTAATGATAAGTTAAATGTTTATAAATAATGTAACAATAATTAAACAAGAAGATCTATATGAGCTGTTTGGTGTTCCATATGTGATATGACGCAGTGCCGGCCTGTAGATCTCTTCTTTACGTGAAGCGACACACTCAATATCATCTATACTGCCACACTACTGCTACTTGTATTGGATAGTTGGAAAATAATGGAAGTGGGACAAAGTATGTGTGTGTGCACAGTGCACACTGACAAGCTGAGCTAAAGGTAACTAAGGGAGTTTTGCCTGCATATTTTTGCTGTGTCCGGCACACGCACGCACGTACTGTGCGTGCGTGCGTGCGTGCGAGCGTGCGTGCGTGCGTGCGCTGTTTTCATCTCCTTAGTCATTATTCTGTTCAGACTCCCTCCAAACATTCTATTCAGCTATCCATTCTGTACCAGAATGCAGTCAGTCAGAACTAATACCCAAACAGGACTTAAATCAGCACAGTGCCAAATAGATTGTGTTTGTTGTTCCCCTTGCATTTTGATTTTGCTTTGTTCGCAGAAATTCAATGTAAAGGACAATTTGTTTTCATAAATATGCACACAAGAAAAGAACCCCAGATTGAAATAAGCCACGAGAAAATGTGATGACTTGAGATACTGTTTGTAAGGAAGTGGCTTGATAAATGGAGATGTTTCACAGCAGCCACTTTGACGGTTATAAGCACTTAAGCTCAATATACTTGTATAATGAATAGCTAAAATAGCACATCCACAATGCATCGCAATGCAACACATTATGGAGCTTGTAGATCTGCTATTTTCAAAAGATTTGTAATACATTTGAAAACTTGAAATGGGTATGAAGAGTACTTTCTACTTTTGGTACTTTGAAGTATTGATACTTTTACTACTGCAAAATGCTACCATTTTCACTGTTACTGTTACACATCATTACCATTCCACGTTGATGGGCCGACCAGAGGTTCAGTTATGAACTGCATGAACCACATCCACTTTACAACAATACCACGACTAGACAAATGTTCTGTTCTATTTTAGTTAAACATGCTGACAATCTGACCAAATAGCTCTACCCTCTCTCCTCTCCTTCATCACATTTTATAATCAGGACAGTTCTTCATTGAGTTCAACCAAAGCTTATTAAGTCCTGATCAAAGTCCCTGGGATGGAGTAACCACAGTTCAAATCCGTTTCTAGCAAAACCACCTCCACCAAGTCAATCCCTGGACAATGACTCAGTTAATCCTCTTTCATCCTATGTAGATGGAGACAATAAGCAAGACTGAGTCCTTGTAGCAGTGCACACTGCAGTGAGAGTATATCACAGTATATTGTGATAACCACACACTGCAGTGAGAGTATATCACAAGTATATTGTGATAACTACACACTGCAGTGGGAGTATATCACAGTATATTGTGATAACCACACACTGCAGTGGGAGTATATCACAGTATATTGTGATAACCACACACTGCAGTGGGAGTATATCACAGTATATTGTGATAACCACACACTGCAGTGGGAGTATATCACAGTATATTGTGATAACCATACACTGCAGTGGGAGTATATCACAGTATATTGTGATAACCACACACTGCAGTGGGAGTATATCACAGTATATTGTGATAACCACACACTGCAGTGGGAGTATATCACAAGTATATTGTGATAACCATACACTGCAGTGGGAGTATATCACAAGTATATTGTGATAACTACACACTGCAGTGGGAGTATATCACAGTATATTGTGATAACCATACACTGCAGTGGGAGTATATCACAGTATATTGTGATAACCACACACTGCAGTGGGAGTATATCACAGTATATTGTGATAACCACACACTGCAGTGGGAGTATATCACAAGTATATTGTGATAACCATACACTGCAGTGGGAGTATATCACAAGTATATTGTGATAACTACACACTGCAGTGGGAGTATATCACAAGTATATTGTGATAACCATACACTGCAGTGGGAGTATATCACAGTATATTGTGATAACTACACACTGCAGTGGGAGTATATCACAAGTATATTGTGATAACTACACACTGCAGTGGGAGTATATCACAGTATATTGTGATAACTACACACTGCAGTGGGAGTATATCACAGTATATTGTGATAACTACACACTGCAGTGGGAGTATATCACAGTATATTGTGATAACTACACACTGCAGTGGGAGTATATCACAAGTATAGATTGTAGATTACTATGAAAACCTGCAAAACCTCTCAGTCCGTCCATCCGTCATGCCACCATATATGGCCGTCAGTCCGTCGCGCCTCGTGAGTCGTGACACGTCATGCCACCATATATGGCCGTCAGCCTCCTGACACGCTCCATATATGGCCATCTCCATATATGAAGATCACGAGACTGACCTCATCAAACCCTGAATAGCCATACATGGAGAAGACTGGATCATCACCTAGATCTTCATATATGGAGCCGGCCAGCAACTCTACAGTACATCTGACCTCAAGCCCTTAGATCTCCATATATGGAGCTGACCTGTTCTGACATTCCATATGTTGATCCACCCCCACCCGTCCTTCCTCTTCGATGTCCATTCAAACTCTAGAAGGGCCCGCCCCAGTTATTAGTGCAGTGCAGTTGTGCCCGGCAGCCGGTGAAAACTAGAGTTCTCAACATGCCCGAAAATGAAGGCCCGGCCCTATGGGCCCTCATCAAACACTCAAGACACTGCCCCCACTACGACCCTTACAACTCCATATATGGAGCTGACCTGTTCTGACATTCCATATGTTGATCTGACCTCATCACTCAAGACACACTCCATATTGCCAGACCTCATCAAACCCTGTACATTCAAGACACTGCCCCCGCTGCCAACCTCAGATCTCCATATATGGAGCTGACCTGTTCTGACATTATGTTCTGAGATATTGAATACCATGTGCACTGACCTAAAACACCTATTCCAAATTAAATTAATTTCCAGACATAGAATCGAGTCAGTGCTATTGCCAGATTTGATTAATACCTTCTTGCTTCCGCTCTCATGCCCACATTCAGACCTGAACCTAAGCATTCAATCGAAATCATTTAACAAGGTCGATTTATTGCTGTGCTATTCACATACTTTGTGTATAGTGCAGCATTTAGTCTGGCACTTTGAAAATAAATGTAGGTGGATTGAAAGATAATGGTAGATAGAAAAGACAAATTGGATATTTTGGTACAGAGGAGCAGAGAGACGGGCAGTGTGATGAAGGCAATAGCAGCAATGTCAAAGGAGGCTCATTTGTAGAAGCTGCAGTAATAGGCAGCAATTTCCTCTGGTGATGACATGAGGGGAAAAAGAGGACGAGGATGGAGCAAAATAAAGAAGGCTGATGAGCAAAAAGGGGAGCATTTTGTCATCAATATAAAAGAGGAAAAGGAAATGAAGGAGTAGGTTAATGAATTATGTTTACAAAATGTTGGGGGTGTGTGTGGTACCCTCCCCACAGAACAACAGTACTACTAAAGCAAGTAATATCTGGGAAGATCATTGTTGAAGGTAGCATTCACGTGTCTTCCAAATGAATGTTACACTACACGGTAAGCACAGGGCTTAACAAGCAAAACCCATCAATTGATATCATAATGGAACTAACCTAAGTTAGATTGTTGATTATAAAATATTATACTGTGAAAGGCCATTGTTCATTGTAAGACGATTGAACGGAAAGCTTGGCTCAACCCTTTAACTTGTCATTTACTACTATTGACTGCTTAATTAATTCACACTGCAGGATTTGTTCACATATAAGTAGCATGACACATTATTCAATGATTATAAACTACCAGCTAAAGTGGTTGTCACCGGTGTCACTGCTTCATGTGAATGATCCATGATCCATTTCATCCAATTGTGCTTGTATGAAAAAGCTAGAGAAACTGTGTTCTGTCTTCAACTGTTCTGCACCATATTTAATAAGGTAAGATAAGATATTTTATTGACCTGTGATGTCAATGATGGTTTATCATTGTATATTTATTATCAATATAGTACTATTATGTAGAATTGTGACCACATGGCACCTATCATACACATCTCTCTTTATTTCCCTGCATAATATTTCCTGGAGAATCTTCCCTGTCTGATTGAGGGTCAAGGAAATGCGGTGTTGTTTTGTTTCCTTTGTTAAATGTAGGCTTGCAAAGTCCCAATATAGACTGTTACCGAGATGAACAGATGCAAATAGTTGAGTTGAGTTGATTACCTGCTGATAGCCGAGCTCAGCTCATCCAGACGCCGTGTGTCCGTGGAGGTGGTGTTGTCGAGCTTGGACAGGCTATCCATCCTCTTTAGAATCACCTCCAGCATGTCGCTGATTTTCCTCAGCACACCTCGTGACTCCACACTGGCCAGCACTGAGACACACACAAGGGTAAACAGACCACGCTTAAGCATACGGGATGGAGTAGTACATGACAGTCACCCTATACCCAAGTAGAATGTGTGTACATAGCCAGCTGCTGGGCAGTTTGTGGTTGCTTTGTTTTTGGTCATTATTGCATATTGTTGCTTTGCCTATATAAGTTAACTACACATAGTGTTTGCACTGAAAATCCTTGTTTTCGAATAATGATCTGTGTAAAGCTATTGGGCTTGGGGTGAGAGGACAAGAGATAACAGGTAAAATGTTTAAAACTTTTCAGTAGGACAAGGACAACAATCCATCTCTGACTTATTTCAACATCATAACAGTAATAGCCAAGAGGCCTCAATAAGCCAACAGTTTTGTCTTGATTTGTCCAACGTGACAAACTCTCACTTTAAAAGAGCAGACAGTAAAATGTGTTGCAATTGGGTGAAATGTTTTACCCTTTGTCAAGGTCCTGTTTTTATCCAGGCCAGAAAACCAGACAAAGATATTTGAGTATGCAGGTCTTTCTGATATGGATTAGATAGATAATGTAGATAATGTCACCAAATCCTATGAAAATCGAGGAAGAGGAAACAATGATGTGGACTTGTTGAGGTTTCCATATAGTCTGTTGCTCTCATTTCATTTTTCTCTCTCTCTCTCTCTCTCTCTCACTTTTATTCTCTTTATCTTATCTCTTACCTTTACCGCCTGTCTCTTTTGCTCCATCTCTTCATCTCTCTCTCTCTCTCTCTCTCTCTCTCTCTCTCTCTCATATAATTACTTGTAGGCTATCAAATGTTATTTCCCTAAGCCAGAACATTGTGTGTACAGCAGATGGAGCACATAAATAAAAGAGGAATGTTCAGTACATGTGTGTGTGAACTGTTTTGTCTTTCATGATGATTATAATGTAATTAATTCTCGCTGTGTCTTGGTCGGGAGACTGGCAACAGAGAGAAGGAGAGATTGGTGAATAGAGAAAACACTGGTCCTCATGAAGAGAACTTCATTGCACAGAAGACAGCATTTGTACACTCTCAGAGTTAAATTACAGTAACACTGAGGATTTTCCTGAGTAGAAAGGAAAGGAATATGGGTGAGTGACACAACTTCTTCACACAAGTTTGCTTTTCATAAAGGGAAGCGTGCAGTTATTTCCTTAAGAGTCCCAACGTTGAATGGACTGTACACAGAGCACAGCAAATCACGCATCGGGGAAACAGAATGATGCCTACAGAGAAGCTGACAAAGGCTCTCAAAGAGGATGTTAAGTGGAGCAGTTATCCTCTCAAGCACCAGGTAAGGGATTTGCTATTCTCGAATAAACTCATAGACGATGCCATCATTCACACAAACACAGCCAGGTGAACTAAAGCAATTGTTGGAGTCTTTGCTGTTATCCCACACTACAGACTGAGGAAACAAAAGGCAAAACATGTATGCATTCATAACAGTTTTACTTAAAGGTTAAGACCACTTTTGTAGAGGTTTGGGTTGTGTAGTTACCTTGCCAGGATGTGGACAAGAAATCAAAAATATTTGCTACAGTGATTAGAAATTGATAATTCAAAATATGCTCCTCATTGATTTACATTGTGCTGAAACAGCTCTCAAAGTCACTCTTTTAGTACATAAACAACAAACATATAGAGCATCACCAAAACTCATACTGTTATATTTTTTTCGTACAATGTAAGTCAATGAGGAACATATTTTGAATTATCAATTTCTAAGGGGTGCACACGCAGATCCGACACACCAAAGGTCCGAAGCGCGGGGACATGTGGAGCAATTATTTTTGATTTATTGTCCACATTTGGAGTTGCATCATGGCAAGGTAACTACACAACCCAAACGTCTACAAAAGTGGTCTTACCCTTTACTTCTTCCCAGGAATAGCGCATTTTGAACCTGATATAACTGACCCTAAAAATGGCACCATTATTACCATCTACTCGCTCTGTGTCTCAGAGGTGGGCTGTGTGGACAGTTCAGAAACCTGCGTACCAATCTCATCATCTGTGATTCCAAGTAGAAACTATCCTTTTCTGCATACTGTAAATTAATGAAACAAGTGGGACAGTGATGAGAAAATCATACATGATAATATCACTTCTTTTTAAGCTGTGTTAGCCGCTTCTACAACTGACTTTGTGTGTACAGTATGTATATGTCTCCGTGAGCACTAACACTATGCAGCTGATTGCAACACAAACTTGCAACACAAACAGGAAGCACAGCGCAGCACTTACAAAGACACACACACACACACACATGATGCACTGGCCGTCGCCGCGTGTGTGCGCACACACATGCACACTTATAAATGCACTCACAAATACGGATAAACTGACACATACATGGATAGACACATCACACACACAAATGCACTCAAGATGCACGCAAATACACACTGCCATTTTGTATCTTTAATTTGCAGGATTTGTAAAACCTGGGTGATTTGCTTCAAGTGGCGCTGGTGAGAAGCCTATTGAAATGAATGGACAGGGATTTAACATTGATGCTCTACTTAAGGGGTTCTCAACAAGTGGGTCGCGACCCCTCAGAGGGGTCGCCAAATTATTTCGGTGGGTTGGCCAGATTATTTTCTGAATGTGTAAAAAAAAAAAAAAAGGAAAAAAAAAGAGAGAGAGTTTTGTTAAACTCAGCTAATTTAGTAGAAGCACGATAACGAATATATTATACTTTTGTTTTGAATCTATACAGTATGTATGCGAGAAGAGCTTATTCACTGACGTGTCAGGTGTCAAAAGCGAGACATGGTGAATATCGCTATATGAAGTACACCAACATACATACTGTACATACCCATCCGATCGCAATATTTGAGTACTGTAATAAACCCGTCAAAAGCACTGCTCACTTCACACTGGTGGATGTGATGTTATTCCACCACAGAAACCTGAACATGTCAAGGTGATGACATATCTAAATCTACAGTATCCACATTACCGCATTTAGTGGGCTGCCTCATAGAAGAAGGTTTCATATACAAAGGCAAAGGTCAAATCATACTCCCCAACTTCCCCCATAAGGCCACTAAGTAGGGCACTTACTGACATTGTAATCACCTAGATTATGATGTCTGACCACTCTGTCAAAACCTGAGCCTATCGGTTTGACAGGCAATTACATTGCACAGGCTCCATCATCAAACAGAGTCAACACAAGGTCACTGCCAACCACCATCCCCCCCCCAACGCCCTTTGGCGGCAGCAGCACAAAAAAAAGAGGTCAGTGAGATATCTCCCGGGCAACAGATGTGTTCCACTGTGATTGACCGTTCTGTCTTAGCATGTGACAGATCACTGTGTCAGAATGTGGTGGTGTGTTGCTGCCTAGGTGGTGATTATAATACTGGCTGATGATGACCTCAACATTCGGTATGAGGGACGGGTCTAGCACTTTTATGGACTATGGAGATCAATTCAAGGTTATTGCTCTTGCGTTCTAATCTGTTTGTCTTTCTCTCACGCACGCACGCACAAACACACACACACACACACACACACACACACACACACACACACACACACACACACACACACACACACACACACACAGAAAGAAAGAAATAGGGGTGTGCCGGTATCATCACAACTTCACCTGTGTTGTGTGTTGTTGATCTTAAATTATTAAATTAAATTAAATTTAAAATTAAGAATGAAATAGGGGCGTGTTGTTGATCTTCTCTGCCAGTTTAACACACTTTCTTTTACATTTTAAAGCTAATAAATAATACATCAAAATAACAATAACTGGTTGAAAATTACCACAATGGTTAAATCCAGCAGTACATCAACTGGGCTGAACACCAATAATTCAATTGGGACAAAATGGCAAGGCATTACAAAAAGTCATTTTGAATTATGTTGTTATTATATATTGTTATTGCCTTGCATGTTGCAGTAAATGTCATATCATGAAGTGCAGCTAAGAGCTAACTACTCCTAACAGCATCCCTAAGTATCTATTGTATGAATATAAGTATAATCAGGTGCCCCTAGGATACATTTTCATGGCGATGCCAAATGATCAGTACTAATGACTGGAATAATATGTTTTAAAGGGCTGACCCAAAGCTGCAATCTCAACATAGACCTTGTTTAAACGACTCATAAAAACCTGGGGCACATCCCTTTAAATGTCTTTGAGGCTGCCAAAAGCATTTTTAGTAGATGTGCAATTATGTGCAATGGCTCGTTTAAATGATGGTGGTATATGCAAAGCACTTGGCCTCATCTGCCCTCATTCACTTCTCATTGGCATTGCGGAGAATGCCTTTGTGCCACAAGGGATTAGAGGGTTAGAGAACCGTGCACACAGATCGAAGGACGGCGGAGTGGGAGAGACCAGACAACTGACAGTAGTAATATTACTCTGCTTAATGCGCACAATTAGAGGCGGACAAGACTAGGTCAAAACCTAATATATTGGACCATGTGGGAAATGCTGGAGGGCTTTTAACTTTAAAAGACAGATATAGGATGCGGCAACACATAGCCAGCCAACCAATGGTGTCGTTTCAATGGTTGGGACGTGGCTCAGGGGTAGTGGCTCAGGGTCAGTGGGTCAGGGGTAGAGTGGCCGGTATAGCAGCCGGCAGTTCGATCCCGGGCTTCCCCAGAGTTAGTGTCGAAGTGTGCTTTAGCAATTGTTTTTTTTAATAATTAGATGATTCTAGGGGCTTTTAGGGGCAAATGCAAGTGAAACTCTTGCAATGTAGAACACTGCAATTCATAGCAAACGCCAAACAGTCCGTTATAAGGATAGACTACATCCCATAGCCCGGCCTGGTCATACCAAAGAGTCTGAAAAATGGGACCTCCCTGCTCAGCATCAATGGTTGGATTGAGGGTAAGTCCCTGCGACATACTAGCGGCATGTCCAGTGGATGTACATCAAGCTGCCTCACACTACAGAAACAGGAGATAGGCTCCTGCCCCTATGGGCCTCATGGCTCAGCAAGGCGTACTTACATCCCATAGCGAGGGACGATTGCTCTGTAATTGGTTCGTTTGTTGTTCGACCAACCAGGACCCCAAAACTCGGAAGGACAATAACTCTGCAGTTCAGTCAGGACAACTCAATAATGGATGGAATAGATATTTATTGAATATAAATGAGCAATATGTTTATTATGGTTTGGCGATGAATTGGATCTGCTTTTTAGGTACTCTCAAGCGCATCAGTTCCGGCCGCCATAGGGACTCCGAATCCCCCGTACCTAAACAGTAGATCCAAAACGACAGGTGGTAGCTGGGGTGGAGGAGGGTGAGCAGCAAGGTTTGTATACAGCAGCGCAGCAGATATAGCAGCAGCAAGCAAGCAAGCAGGAGGAAGAGTGCAAACCTTCTAGTTTATGTAGCCGGTATGAAGATGGAGTGAGTGTGTGATTGGCTAGTGAATCATGTGGATGAGAGCGTGATGCTGAGGTGGCCCAATTAATGGCCGGCAGCGACTGCACTGAGGTTTCCTGACTGAACTTGCTCTGCGCATGTCTGTGACAGGCGCAATGCTCATTTGTCTAATTTGTGGTAGGCTACTGGTCTGCTCATATAATTCTGACATCCCATTATTCTAACCATTAGTGTGTGAGGTTAGTGTGTGAGGTTAGGGTTAGGGATAGGGTTAGTTATAATGCAGTGTGTGAGGTTAGGGTTAGGGATAGGGTTAGTTATAATGCAGTGTGTGAGGTTAGGGTTAGGGATAGGGTTAGTTATAATGAAGTGTGTGAGGTTAGGGTTAGGGATAGGGTTAGTTATAATGCAGTGTGTGAGGTTAGGGTTAGGGATAGGGTTAGTTATAATGCAGTGTGTGAGGTTAGGGTTAGGGATAGGGTTAGTTATAATGCAGTGTGTGAGGTTAGGGTTAGGGATAGGGTTAGTTATAATGCAGTGTGTGAGGTTAGGGTTAGGGATAGGGTTAGTTATAATGCAGTGTGTGAGGTTAGGGTTAGGGATAGGGTTAGTTATAATGCGGCCAGCACACCAGAATCATGGGCCATGGAATAATAACATGGCACCATCCGGCCAACCAATTTTCAGTCAGTCAGTCAGTCAGTCAGTCAGTCAGTCAGTCAGTCAGTCAAGAGACTATCCACATCTATACCAAGACTGAGAAAACAAGAGGGTGCTTACAGTAAGAAACGAAGTAGGGAAGTCAAAAGACAGTAATGGAACGGAAACACGGCGGAGAAAGTGAATGAAAGAGAGATAACTGAGGAAGGAATGCAGGCTTTGTAGATATTTTCGCTGAGCGAGGAGCAGCCAATCTCCTCTCAGTGCCAAGGTCCATATTGAGCTTCTGGCTATTGTCTGTGTACTTATTCTAATCAGGTTGTCACTGATCACAGATTTACATGGGAATTAGCATCTGAGCTCCCATGCTGTCACAGACTCCCATGCTGTCGCAGGAGCCCGTCCATTGTTTGCAGATGGTATTGACATATCATAATAGCTTTGTTGTCAGAAGACTCTTCCAAACAGGCTTTTTCTTCTTCTCTGAACTGACTGTGGGATTCGTATGATTTCCATCATCCAACTCCTCAGAGAAATGAAATGTACGTGACACAAACATGTAGAGAGTACAGCATTCAGCAGTATACAGTTATAGTGATGTACTTTACAGTCAAAATAAATAGTAAAGCAGAGCTTGACACTCTTAATGGTTAGGATGGGCTAACGTAGCAGACACATTATGGGTATACTTAAATGCACTTGGCGATTAGTACACTTAACCTAAGCCTGTAGCTGTATCTGCACTGACCACTTGTACCAGGACATTGGCGATTGAATGCTCCAGGTTTTAATTGTGAGTACAGATAATATAGTGTTTTACTTCAACAGTCGACCAAGTACAACATTTGTTCAGACTGAAAGCTGAAATAATTGTCAATATAAATGCTGTGGCTCCATGCACAAGCACTGTACAAAAAAATGGTTATATGACTCATTGTGAAACTTTGAGACTATCTTTGGTGAAAGAAAAACCAAACAATGAGGGGAGTAATTGGAAAATCATGGGCAGCAATGCACCATTGAGAGCATTTGTTCTTGTCTAAAGAAAACTGAAAGTGAAAATAGTAAAAGAAATAGCTTGTCTTATTGTCATGGCAGATACAGTATAGTTTCCCATTTCATTCAGTGTAAATGCTATGTAATTAGTAAGGCCAAACGGAATCTGCGGGTTTTTTTCTGTTTTTCTGCGGTGACTCTGGAGGAAAATCTGCGGGATTCTGCGGAGTGTTTTTTTTTCCTTTTAAGGTTTTAGACAGTTATCCAGGACTATAATCAATGTGTTTAGAGCAAAAATAACTCTAAATATGCGAAATAAACCTTAAAGTACCACAACAAAGTAATTAAGATCTATTAGTCAAATGTTCGACTTCATCCATTTTTATTCAATAATAATTCACTCCTTCATGAACATCCTTTAGTAGAATTCAAATAACAAATGTGAAATTAAATTACAATGGGTCCATGAACATACAAGCCAGCCAGCCAGCCAGTCCATTAGCCAGCCAGCCAAAAAGCCAGCCAGTCAGTCAGTCTGTCAGTCAGTCAGTCCGTTAGCCAGTCAGTCAGTCAGTCAGCCAGCCAGCCAGTCAGTCCATTAGCCAGCCAGCCAGCCAGCCACTCAGTCCGTTAACCAGCCAGCCAGTCAGTTAGCCAGTCAGTTATAGCCAGCTAGTCAGTCAGTCAGTCAGTCAGTCAGTCAATCAGCCAGCCAGATAGCCAGGGGCCAGCTTGGGGGCTTCCTCAAGAGGAATATCTGCCTCAACCAGAGCCTTTATAAAATCCAACACAAACTTCTTCCTCTCAGCAGTACATGGGTCTTGGAGAGGCAGGCAGCCAGGGTTTCAGTCCTAGATCGTACTGCAAAACAAAGACAATGTGTTAAAACCCTAGCATCCCTATTCTGAGGGTAACATTAGTTGAAAATAGCAGATCTACAAGTTCCCAAATGATGCCTCATGCTGCGACAGTGCGACTAAGTGGGTGTCTAAAAATACTGAACATGAATCCAACACAACACTGTTTGACATGGTGCTGTCTAGGGGACTAGGGCACCAAAACAGAGTGGGCACTAGGAAACGGTGGGCAGACTGGGCACCAGGGATAGGTGGGCACCAAAACAGAGTGGGCACTAGGGAAAGGTGGGCAGACTGGGCACCAGGGATAGGTGGGCACCAAAACAGAGTGGGCAGCAGGGATAGGTGGGCACCAAAACAGAGTGGGCACTAGGGAAAGGTGGGCAGACATGGGCACCAGGGATAGGTGGGCACCAAAACAGAGTGGGCACTAGGGAAAGGAGGGCAGACTGGGCACCAGGGAAAGCTAGGCACCAAAACAGAGTGGGCACTAGGGAAAGGAGGGCAGACTGGGCACCAGGGCAAGCTAGGCACCAAAACAGAGTGGGCACTAGGGAAAGGAGGGCAGACTGGGCACCAGGGCAAGCTAGGCACCAAAACAGAGTGGGCAAGCTATATTTAAGCTATATTAAAAAGTTGAATCTGCAACACAATTTGATATGGGGTCCCTGGCTCCTGCTTCATCTCTCTCAGCTAAAGGTTTTCTCTCAATTCAATTCAATTCAATTCAAATCAAAATAGCTTTATTGCCTGGCATGAGAAAACATACGTTTACATTGCCAAAGCAAAAGTGAAACGAGACAAGAAAACAATCTATGTACAAATAAATATGAATATAAATAGGAATTAAATAAAGGTGTACCGTGTAACTGTAAACAGATGTGTTACATTAACATTTTGAGTAATACTATCTAAAAATATTTCATATTCTCTCACACACACACACGCACGCACGCATGCACTCACTCACTCACTCACTCGCACGCACGCTCTCTCCAAACACACACACACACACACACACTTTCGCTCTCTCTCGCACGCACATCGCATGCAGTCTAAACACACACACTTTCTCTCTCTCTCAGCTCTCTCTCGCCTCTCGGAGCGATCGAAACGCAGCAACGCTGCCCAATTTTTTTAAATTTAGTTCAGCATGTTAACCAAACCAGCTAAGCTACAATAGTAGCCTAAATGTAAATGCTACTTACCCAAATCACTCGCACTCCTGTTGCTTCAGACGCGCAGTGAAATACCTGTTAGGTAATCCATTGTGTGTTGGCAAACAAGAAACAACACCCCCCGCGGCCCCCATCCGAATAAAAGTTATTGAATGACGACGAAGACGCGTGTCACTCAGCAGTCGGCTCCTCTGCAGTAAATCAGACAGGACTTCCGACAGCTTTTGAAGTTTTGATAAAGTTATATTAAATATTCTCGTCCAGAGCCTCCAACATATTAGTCAGCAGTAGAGAATGAGGGGAGGAGGGAGGGGCGGGTGCGTCCACTGGTTAATATTATGCTGGCCTGGGTAAAGTAAACTACAACATGAACGTGTTAAATTTCCGCGGAAATTCCGCGTCGTTTTCATCGGAACACCGCGGCCGCGTATTCCGTTCGGGCCTGGTAATTA
>NC_136809.1:19814283-19816783 GCF_951216825.1 Electrona antarctica
GACAGACGGACCTGTCCCTCAGTGGGCAGACAGAGAGAAGACAGACGGACCTGTCCCTCAGTGGGCAGACATAGAGGAGACAGACGGACCTGTCCCTCAGTGGGCAGACAGAGAGAAGACAGACGGACCTGTCCCTCAGTGGACAGACATAGAGGAGACAGACGGACCTGTCCCTCAGTGGGCAGGCAGAGAGAAGACAGACGGACCTGTCCCTCAGTGGACAGACATAGAGGAGACAGACGGACCTGTCCCTCAGTGGGCAGACAGAGAGAAGACAGATAAACCGCCAGGAACTTAACGTCATCCTATACTCTGCAATCTCCACTGCATCTCCTCTCCCCGCCGCTCTACGTGCAGCATTCAATAACTACAAATTACATGCAGTGTAATTATTACAGCGTAGGAGCACCGCTGTTCATTAGCTAAGGAACGGCAGGTGTCCATGACAGAGAGCTTTCTTTGAGCAGCGCTCTGGGAGTGGAAGCAGCTCTGGGAGTGGAAGCAGCGCTCTGGGAGTGGAAGCAGCTCTGGGAGTGGAAGCAGCGCTCTGGGAGTGGAAGCAGCGCTCTGGGAGTGGAAGCAGCGCTCTGGGAGTGGAAGCAGCTCTGGGAGTGGAAGCAGCGCTCTGGGAGTGGAAGCAGCGCTCTGGGAGTGGAAGCAGCGCTCTGGGAGTGGAAGCAGCGCTCTGGGAGTGGAAGCAGCGCTCTGGGAGTGGAAGCAGCTCTGGGAGTGGAAGCAGCGCTCTGGGAGTGGAAGCAGCGCTCTGGGAGTGGAAGCAGCTCTGGGAGTGGAAGCAGCTCTGGGAGTGGAAGCAGCGCTCTGGGAGTGGAAGCAGCGCTCTGGGAGTGGAAGCAGCGCTCTGGGAGTGGAAGCAGCTCTGGGAGTGGAAGCAGCGCTCTGGGAGTGGAAGCAGCGCTCTGGGAGTGGAAGCAGCGCTCTGGGAGTGGAAGCAGCGCTCTGGGAGTGGAAGCAGTGCTCTGGGAGTGGAAGCAGCGCTCTGGGAGTGGAAGCAGCGCTCTGGGAGTGGAAGCAGCGGGTGTGGAATACAGTTCACGTCAATTAAAATGCAGCAAATGAGCCATATAGGAAATGAAGACGTGTGCGGGAGTTGAAGTGAGCACACTGAATGCCAATGATCAGATAAAGTTTAGTTGATAGACAGGCCATCATGCAGCAGATCAGACATGAAATGAAATGAAATGAAATCTATATTTACCCAGGGTATCTGGGCTAAGCTCAAGAACTTGTTTCCAGCCAGGCCCTGCTCATAGAACACATTTCATCGTAGTGGTTCAATGCCTTGTTCAAGGGCACTTCAGCGGTGGTAATTTTAACGTGTCGGGCGGCTGATTCGAACTAGGAACCTTCCGGTATCAAGACCGCGCCGCTATCCGTTCGGCCACCGCTGCCACATACTCTCTGCGTTACCAGCAGTGGTGGAAAAAGCACTCAATTGTTTTACTTGAGTAAAAGTATCAATAGTGCAATATAGAAATACTCTGTTATGAGTAAAAGTCCATGATTCAAAATGTATACTTGCCGATATCTACCAGTAATTACACTGGGTACAGGATTTAGTTTAGACATATACTATTGGTCCGACTGTCATTAGACCGACAACCTGCCTCAAACCCTAACCTATAACCCTAATCACAAGCACGGGAGCAGCGCATGTTGGACCGCATGTCCGAACGTTGTTTCCGCAGGTCGGTCCGTTGGTGTGTCTAATCTGCGTGTGCATCCATTACACTGGTGTCAGAAGTGGGATGACTTAATTAGCTGGAAGAGATCATGGGACCCTTTAAGCTTCAGGCAACGTTGCTGTGGGGGTTGCCTGCCTTCGGGTAAAGGTACCGGCTCATGTCCCTGAAGACACCCAGAGATTTGAGAGGTCAGCTTCACCCTTCGACGGCATGCCAGCCAAAGCATGTGCCAAGTGTCCCACTACAATGCAGATTGACCCCTTCTGAGAAGAAGAGAACCAGGTGGAGATGGAGAGACTCACTACATTTGACGACCATCACACGGGGTCATCAGAGCCTCTTGTTCATGGAGAGGCAAGGGAGGTGGTCGCCTCAGTATCCAAGGGACTCTGTGTTGTGTGAGTCCCTTGGATCCTCTTGGACTGTGGACATTCTCAGGCTATAGGTGGCTGAGGAAGGATTCCCAGAATGGTGCATTCTTTATTTATTTTGTTATTATCATTTATACATCACAAAGGAATGTTTTGGGAGACATGTGTGTTAAACTACACTATAGTTATCTACGCTGCAGGCATTGGGGGGGAATCCGCAGATAGCACCCTCCTCCCTTGTATGCCTGAGTTGGTTTTGTGCTGGCAATGCATTGTGAATGAAAGTCATTACAGTAAATCCCCTGAAACATTAAGACTTATGTTTGGATTTTTGTTCCTTTCTTTGAAGTCTTTTTCTCAGTAGGCACGCAGGCATGTGGGATGGGTTCGATGACAATGGATTGAAGATGAGAGAAATCAGAGAGT
>NC_136809.1:19819283-19956606 GCF_951216825.1 Electrona antarctica
GTGTGTGTGCGTGTGTGTGTGTGTGTGTGTGTGTGTGTGTGTGTGTGTGTGTGTGTGTGTGTGTGTGTGTGTGTGTGTGTGTGTGTGTGTGTGTGTGTGTGTGTGTGTGCACGTGCATGCGTGTGTGCTGAAATTGACCTCCGTGGTTCACTTTTTGACCTATAAAGATCCTTTCAGACGGGCAACGTCTGACGCACCTATAGTAATTAATTTTCAATGAGAGGCGTCCACGTTTATTTAAGTTTATTTAAGTTTATTTAAGTTATTTTATTTGTACATAATTATGTTTGTAACAATTTAGTTGTAACCCTCCCAAATGAACCATTCTGTGTTGCCACTGCTATTGTACCCTTCTGGCTCAAACTGCCAGTGAGGATCCCAAGCGGATGTAGCGCCTCCATCCTACTCCTCCCGTTCAAGATCACCCACTGACAAGTGCTGTCCTGGTACAGGTGCTGTCCTGGTACATGTGCTGTCCTGGTACAGGTGCTGTCCTGGTACAGGTGCTGTCCTGGTACAGGTGCTGTCCTGGTACAGGCTGGTATATTCACTAGCAGTCCCCGCCTATAGCTTCACTCACCCAAACACGACAAATTGTGTTGGTATTGGATGCACAGCGGTGGTTTTAAACCCCTACATTTCCTCTCTCCTTGCATGGTTTCCTCCATATATCCTCAGTGGGACTGACTAAGACTCAGGGAAAAGATACAAGTGAGGCAAACAAGGATACAATTAAAGACTTGTGACCCACCCAAGTGGATTAAATGCATGATAAGCTCTTGCAAAGTGCGATACTTGCTGCGATCGATGTTGCTGATATAGTGTGATAAAGTAAAACTGTAATTACACTTTGACCTTAATATTCTATTTCTGAATTGTATTCCTCCTATTATGCATTTAAATACATTTTACCTGTATGTATAGAGCACTTTAAATTGCCTTATGAAATGTGCTATACAAATACACTTTCCAATGAGGACAGATTATCAGGGAGACACTTACTATAAAAGCATGGAAACAAGACAAACAAAAGGTGGAAGGTGGAGATTTGCCATTGTGCTAGTACTGTAATATTGCATTTGTATTCATTTTGTATAGTCCTGTAACTTTTGAAACACACTGTTTACATTGTTTATACAATAAGTCAAACATCAATATGTCCTTTGAGTGTCTGCTCTCTCCTGCAGGCCTCTTCATAATCTCTCCTTCTCCTCTTGTCATATCCTTACAAATTCTTTCTCCTCACATCTCGATGTTCTCTCCCCTGTCATCGATCACTTTTCCCACTTAAATATTATCCAATAGTCTCCCCTCACTCTTTTTGTCTTTCTTTCTCTCTCTGGGTGTGTGACTCTATACAGTAGTTCAGGTGCCTTCAGCAGATACATTAGCATCTGCCAGGCGTTCATTCTACGCTGAAAGCTTTGGAAGAAGCCAGCACATATTTCCGCTTGATGGCACAGCACCTCCATTCTACCTGTTATTTACTCCGACTCACAGGATATGAAATGAGGCAGAGGTAAGCAGACATGCCTTCCTTTGAACCACAAAGGACATTTGGTTTTGTGAACCACGGCCTGACAGGCAAATCAAATGTTCAAACAGACAACTGATTTGGGACAACCCAGTTGTACAGTGCAAAAAGTGGGGTATGTATGATAGGCTATGTACAGTATAAGGCTTGAGCCTATGCCAACAACTAAACTTGTTAAACAACATTAGAAGAACCTTTGGCCAAAGTTAGTTACTTATAACAAATTGGCATGGGCCTGTATTTCATTATTCAAGAACGGAATAATGAAATACACGTCTATACTTGTGGGAGATGTATTGAAATTGAAACCAATGCCCATAAGCATGCATCATTTTGCATTGGGTTCTGCCTTGGAAAATACCTTTTCATTAACCAGTAATGATTTCTTTGTTAGCATGCATCAAATTAGAATACAAACAGCTTCCACTAAACAAACAAACAAACAACACAGTCAATAACACATCCTTCAGCCACCACTGGAATTTTAGTGCAGAAACCAAGGGCATTGCTTAAAGTCTGAGCTAGAATAGCTAGCAGCAGATAGACATTTCTGTGGTAAACAATAAATCACTTTGATTATGACTTTAATTTGCTGAATGAAGTGAAGCAAGAGTGTGGAACAAAATACTGGCTTGCAAGGATATGACTTTACCCTTCAACAAGGGAACATCAATCTGTACTTTCTCCAGCTTATAACAATGCCAATGTTTATTTTTATTCTCAAATTCAATGTTTTAAGCCAGGGGTATTCAACTAGATTAGTCCGGGAGCCACAACTGTATAGAATGATGTGTGTGTGTGTGTGTGTGTGTGTGTGTGTGTGTGTGTGTGTGTGTGTGTGTGTGTGTGTGTGTGTGTGTGTGTGTGTGTGTGTGTGTGTGTGTGTGTGTGTGTGTGTGTGCGTGTGTGTGTGTGTGTGTGTGTGTGTGTGTGTGTGTTTGGGGGGTGAACATTTGTGGGTTCTCAAAATGCATTTTGTGCTCAAACACAAAGATGTATGTATAATACATTTGTACACAGTGATGAGCAGGATAATATAATGTCTATAGACATACAAGTATATGCTACCTTAGAAGTTAGAATAGATGTAGACCTATTTGTCAGTGCATAAACATAATTGCCATGAGTGTCAACGAGCACCAGCTGGACGGACACACACACACACACACACACACACACACACACACACACACACACACACACACACACACACACACACACACACACACACACACACACACACACACACACACACACACACACACAGTGCTCTAGTCTAAAGTGACTCGAGTCTGTCTCGTTTCTCTCCAAAAGCCCTTGAATATGATTAAGGATTACTGTGATATAGTAATCTCACACTTCATATCGTATTTTAATTTCTTTTTTTCCAGGGGCCAAAAGGGGGCGCCCCGCGGGACACATTTGGCCCGTTGAGGTGCATCACCAGGACAGTGAACATAGTTGTGAGAACATAATGTGTGAGACACCTCTTGTTACACTTTCATTCTTAATTTGTTATTCTCTCATGGGAATCTATAGCAATATTCTTTTTCACAGACTCAAGCTGAATCACATACAGTACACATAGTTTCATCAATATGAAATCCTGAGAGTGTCATGCTGCAGTGCTACGGAATGTCACGTGTGTTTCTCATATAACCCCAAGAGTGGTTGTTCTCTTCAGCACCTCAGGAGTACACGTAAATGTGTGGACTCGTCTCCCCGACCCCAACAGCTCGTCCAATCTCAATGGAACCGAATTCATGCTCGTCGTCGTTACAAGTAATTCTGCATTGGGTGCTTGGCTTGCTATATTTGCAATTGTTTCCATGGACTTAATAGTCCATGAAAACAATCAGTACACCCCAAATTCAACGGGTCCCCCAGAGGCCACTGTGACACGTTTTTGATTTCCCAAAGCAAATCCTGAGCAGAGTAGAAGGAATTTAAAAAATAAAAATAAAGACAACAGCATTGTGTTGATCTGGACTCACACAAGGCGGACCGCTGCCCGCATCTTAAATACTGTTATCTAATCTGCACCAGAAAGCCTATTCTTGCCTCTTTTTCACGCGCACACGCACGCACGCACGCACGCACGCACGCACGCACGCACGCACGCACGCACGCACGCACGCACGCACGCACGCACGCACGCACGCACGCACGCACGCACGCACGCACGCACGCACGCACACACACACACACACACACACACACACACACAGTGCTCTGATCTGACAGACATGACAGGTCCGTTTGCAGCTAGGCATGACAGTGGAAGGCTAATTGCATTATTTCCCACCAGCTACCTGGGAGGCGATGATGGGCTTTATCTCCCTCGCGAATCGCGATACAGAGACGGCTTCTTAGTTGATGCAAAGGGAGTTTCACCTCCAATATGCTTCAAACATTGATGCCATATCAATAGAAATGTTGTAGCATACTGTAGCATGTGCTCAGGTGACAGAAAGACACTTGGTCTAACTTAAGTGCCGAAAATAGCCCTATATGCCACCGTCATACAACCAAGAATACAGTAAATCAGGCTTTAAAAATAATATATATAACAATCACGCACCCTCACGGGTCATTTTGGTTTAATTTTACAATCTCAAGAGTTTAATTTGTTAAACATCTGCATTACTTAATTTACATGACGTCTACACACAATTAGAATGTAGAACTGATTTTTGATCAACGTTTGCCTGTGATCTCTCCTAATGGTACCACCAATCCAGAATGGAATTGTGGGCAAAATCTTATCCGACAACAACACAAATGTCGTTAGTTTTGGGTCTGCGAGGTTAAATCTCATCAAATTGTGGTCCGTGAAACGAACACCTTCACGGGTTGTCTCCAGATTGTATAGAGGTATGCAACAGCAACATGGAAGGAATACACTGTATGTCAAATTGAAGTGGGAATCTGAACTTAACATTGAATTGTCTGAGAGTGATTGGCATTCCATATAAAACACAACATTCTTCAACAAGCTCTAAGAGTTGGAGGGAATTTGGGTGGAAGAATTTTTTGTTACAGTGGGTGTTCGAGTGCCAATCACTCCCATATATTTTGGCTGTGTGAGAAGGTGCAGGCATTTTGGGACTGTGTTCACCAGAACCTGGAGAAAATGATGGGATATAACATCATTCGTGACCCCCGTAGTTTATACCTTGGACTGACATCAGAGGACATAATAGGACATGAGGACTTATACCGGTTCAGAATATTGCTAATAGCAGCTAAGAAAGCCATCACGAGGAGATGGTTGAAAGTAGACCCTCCTAGAGAGGAGCACTGGATGTATATCTCATGGAGAAAATGACTCATAATCTGAGGACCAAGGCGGAGCTACTTGAAAAACGTTGGGAAAAATGGCATTTATACAAGAGTGAATAGTGTGTATCCCAAAGGGGGGGGGGGGGGGGGGGGGGGGATACACACTATTCACTATTCACACACTATTCACCAACTATTTGAGATACACACTATTCACCAACTACTTGCTTTTGTTTTTCTTGAATGTATCTATGTACGTTTCGATTGTTGTTTGGAAGAAAAAAAAAAGTAAAAAAAAGAAATGGTGGTCCGTGGCTCAACTACCGAATAAATAATGGGCCTTGATATGAAAAAGGTTGAAAACCACAAGCCTAGGCCAGCGGTTCCCAACCTGTGCTTCATTGTAGGCTCCCTTGACACAATCTGAGACCCCCCCCCCAGCCCTCATGTGATCTTTGGATGTTGGGAAACACTGCTCTAGGGCCAGGCAACCAGAACCAAATGTGTATATAGACTCACTATATAAAGGAAAAGCTCATGGGTGAGTAAAATGCAGTACCATTGAAGTTGAAAGTATGAATGGCTAGTGAGAGTAGACATGCATGCTTAGAGCTACAGAGATCTCTTAAGGACAAAATATACTATATGAAAGTGTGTGTGCGTGTGTATGCGTGCGTGCATGAGTGAGTGTGTGCGTGCGTGCGTGTGTGCGTGTGACCAAGAGGAATAATCACAGAATAAGTTGTAATGCATAATGCATGATTTGATGCATTATGCAACGTAAGTGCACCATAGTGAGGTCCACATTAATCTAGACATAATACACATTTAATTGCTGTGAACATTTTTATTCTCCTTCGGATTGCAGCATGGATTCTAATGGCACAAAGTCATGTTTGTGGCTTGAGGCCATTTTGGAAAGTTAAACTGTGCTGCAGCTGCCTCTGCACTGGTGGTTGGGAGGAGCGGTGTGCGCGACTGCATGTACTGGTATGCACGTTGTGCGCGAGCAAGCGTGTGTGTATACGATACGTATGTGTATGCATGCACGAAGGCATGCGTCCGTGTGTGCATTTGTGTACATGTGTGTGTGGAAGCTTGTTGGTTATGTGTGTTGGTTATGCGCTGTACGAGTATACTCACTCATACATTTGATGTGTGTGTGTGTGTGTGTGTGTGTGTGTGTGCATGTGCATGTGCATGTGCGTGTGCGTGTGCGACTGTGCGCATGCGCGTGTGTGTGTGTGTGTGTGTGTGTGTGTGTCTGCCTGCACTTACTGTATACACACACTGTGACCGAAAGTGTGTGTATAAGTGCATTCATGTGTGCGCCCGTATCGGTACACACATTTGTAATCTCCTGTGTTTACTTGTGTGGATGCGGGCAGGAGATTAGACGAGATGATGATTTGTACGTGTAAATAATCTATACTGCTTGGATGGCTGGGTTTGTGTCTGCGTGTATTCCACATACGTCCTCACATGGAGAGGCTCAGGCCAACACGTATCACTCCTCTGTGTTCCCGGCTGGCCCGCCGGGACCTTTTGAAGACGGACGCCGAATTGAGTAAGTCCATTAAAGAAATGAATGTGATCAATCAAATACACGATTAATCAGACTTCACGGCAGCTCTAAAAGTTCTTGCACGCCCACACACTCTCTCTACCACAGTGGTACAAGCATTCACATAGACGCACGCACGGACAGCTTCCCACACACATAGAGTAGCATATCCGCCCACATATTCAATCCAACAAAAAAGGCCACACATGCAGACAGACTAGTGATAGGCAGATTAAGTGACTGTGATCCGGGTTAATGCTGAGCCAAGGGCTGTCATTAGTAAATGGATGTCATTATGAGTGTAGGTGCAGAACTTCTTCTACCTTGTTGTGACCATAACGATGACCTGCTTGAACTTCCACTGTGGTTTGAACTGATCACGTCGACTGAAACTTTGACGAAAAATGCTCATCGACTATACCTTTTTTTCACTGACGAAAACAAAATAAAAACTAAGTTATGATGACTAAAACTATAAGACTAAATATTATTGACAATTTTGTCAACAAATAAATTATATTTATAAAACTAGACTAACACTAAAACATTTCAGATGACTAAAATGCGACTAAATGTGACTTGTAAAAGACAGCAAATGTCTATATGCACCATGAAGTATATGACAGTTTCAGACGAGAAAGAAAGGCTCCTGGTGTTGAATCCATTTGGAAACGGTTTCCATTAAAATGCAAAACATTTCTTCAGCCTAAGTGATGTCCTGAGGTTTCACGAGAAAACCCTAAGAAGACAATGAGAATGCATGTGCAATGTGCAGCACAGCAGTATCAAAAAGTGGTATTTTAGATGCAGCCGGCGTGCATATAAAAGCAGTGCACTTTAGAAAATCAATAACTGGAGAGCTGTCAGTTCCTGGTCCATGGTCTCTTTAATACCCTCACAGCCCTTTGTTTTACATTCAATCAGCTGCTGTCATGAGGGCATTTATACAGTATGACAAGATAGTTACATTTGATGCTATTAAATGGAAGATTAAAAAAACATACACCCAAGCCTAAATTCATTCTCATCACTGCGTCAGAGAACAACTGTGTCGCTTATTGAAAAAAATAAATAATCTGTGCATATAACCAGTACTCTCATTGTGTGTCTCAAGAGATCCATAAATTGTTGTGAGCTAGCTAGACCATAATTACATTTGATTGTCTGACTACTGGTTGAATGATACCGTAATACATGTGCCTATAACCACTTAAACCCTATATACTTGACCGGATTATCGGATACTCCCAGGGGTCTAAGCTGTAGTTGCCCCTTTTGACCCTCTACAGAATTTATTCACTGAAAATAGCCGATCTATGAGCTTCCCCTGTGACCCTGTAGGTCTGCTATTTTGGCAGAATGTGCGCCTACATGTGAATAATCCGATAATACATTTGTATTTCCAGTAAAATAGGCAGGTCGTTCTATAATTCTATTTTTAGACACTCGCCCATCTGCATTTCCCCCCAAAAAGCATCACAGCTGCTTCAGATCCATCTCCTCCTCCTATTCTACTGTACTGCTATTGTAAATACACAGCGAATTTATCTGCCTTCGAGTAACGCTTTAGAGCCGGTGGTGTGGCAGTCCATCTCCACATGCAGGCAAACATCTCTGGGGCTTTCAAATGCACACGCACACAAGTCAAGCAAAGTCAAATTGTATAGCCTAACCAAATATCACAAATAATGTAAGGGCTGCACAAACACATACAGCACACACACAAGACACAGCACACAACACGCACGCATACACGCACGCACACGGAAGTCAAACTGTAACACACACAAATTACGCACGGGTGAGTAGCGTTAGTCCGACGTCCCAGTAATCCGACACCCACAAATCCGACTACCCAATATTCCGACCATAGAGCCCCATACTAACCCTATCCCCAAACCCTAACCCTAACCGCACGCGAAAGCCACGGGTGGACTAACGGGATGTCGGACTGTGTGCCCCCCACACTACACACTATAGGTAATTATTTCAGTGGAAGGCTAAATATAACTTCTCACTCTCTCCCTATTTCTCATTCTCAGGTCTGTTTGTGATTCTCCTTCTCTCTATCTCGGTTGTTAGCTGTCATCATCGGGAGTTGCAATTTTCACTGTTCTGCAGGTTGATTAAGGATACATTCAACTACAATTTTCTGTGAGTTTGACAGTAAAGTGATGTGAATGAAGGGCAGCAGTAATGTAGGTGGTCCTCATGAACATTGACATATTATTGTGCTGTTCGCACAGAGAAGCCACGAGCAAGCAGCTAGGCCGCTGTCAGTCAGTCGGTCTGCTCGGTCGGTCGTCCGTCCGTCCGTCTGTCCATTATTTCCTGTATATTCATGCTGCCACTATACAAAATCATTGATGGATATCACTGTGCCCTGATTGGCCGAGAGGGCACAAAACCTTTTACAGTACATGAATCTAAATGTATTAAAAGGCTATGCTGTTTATGTACATTATGGTCTGTATGTATAGCCTACATGCAGCCTCTAGGCAAACTGAGAGATGGTTGCAGCTTATGACAAATGATCATAATAGGTTTTTCATATGAGAAACATCATGGTCAACCAGTGACCCAGCTCTAAATGAACCTGCCGCAATAACATGGACAAAATACATGGAGAGACAGAGTGAATGAGAGAGAAAGCATTAAAAGAATGAAGCAATAAAGAACAGAAGAAAGAAGAGATTGAGTGTGTGTGTGTGTGTGTGTGTGTGTGTGTGTGTGTGTGTGTGTGTGTGTGTGTGTGTGTGTGTGTGTGTGCGTGTGCGTGTGCGTGTGCGTGAGAGAGAGAGAGTCCATGTGAATGCAAGACTTTAAATCAAAGATTACCACTGCACTGTGAGTGAATAAAATAAAGAGAGAGAGGTCAACTCTCACACTTAATTTATATTCCGTCGTACGACAGCTCCGCTCTGAGAATAGCCGATCTACAAGCTCACGATTCAATGCATTGTTATAGGCTTCAGCACATAATACGTTTCTTGGTTTCTCTTCATCTCTCACTCCCGCTCTCTTCCTGTCTCTTAGATGTGTCACTTGCTCCTTGTAGACTTTACTAAAAATAGCAGTGGTGTCCTCATGAGCATTGCATGACTTCATACAGTACACACACTGTATTCAACAGAGCACTTTGCATACATTATACTCTACATACAGTACTGTGTTCTCCAAGCCATTATCTATAGCCAGCAGTGCTAACGTGTTTGTGTTGAAATATCTTATTTATGCAGAGAGAGCTGCAACGTGCTGCTCTTTTCTATATGGCCTAGGCTGGATTTATTAGATTTATGGCTTGGTAGTACTGTATGTTATAAGATAACTCTTTTGCATTGTACTGTATTTAGAAGTGTTTCGTATAAGCTATAGGATTGAGTCACAGATCTGTTTCATGTCGATGCTCTTATGACAACATGAAATATACTCTAAACGATTTAATATAGCTACATTATACCATCTCAGTTTGTAAAGGGTGACACCACAGCATTGAAGTCTAATCAAACATTTCCATTATGTCCTGTATGTCCCACCCATCCTCAGAACTATGATTTGTGTGCTCTCCATGAATTTCTAAATAGGCCTTCATATTGCAGAGGCAGTATAGGTACCAGCAATGAAAGTGAGTCTGATTGTTTAGCGCAGCCCTTTTTCATATCAAGGTCCATTATTTATTAGGCATTTGAGCCACAGACCACCATTTGATGAGATTTTGCCTCTCAAACCAAAGACTTCGATAGGATTTTCTTTTCCACAATTCCATGCTGTATCGATGTAAGGAGAGACAACAGGCGACAGGCATTGATCAAAATAACAATTCCTCTACATTCTCTAATTGCGTAGACTTCTTGTAAATTAAGTAATGGTGTTTAACAATAATTTAACTCTTGAGTGTAAAATTAAACCAAATGGAACCATAAGGGTCCTCCTGGAACCCCCTCAAGGACCACTGGTTGAAAACCACTGGTATAAAGTGTAGCTTTCCAGATGCTGTAGCACGGCAGTTCAAAAGCTTTTACAATATTTTCCTTCATCCTCCTTTTGCATTTTCTTAAAATAAAATGCTTCTCCTGCATCCATCGATCGTTACAGATGAAGGTGGTGGCTTCAAGGCTGTGGTCTGTGGTGATCCAGCCTGACTGTATTCAACACAACGCACATACTGAAGGGAAGAACAAAGAACAGAAAAACAATGGGGGCAGAACAAACAAATAAGAGAGAAACTTTGGCAGACCTGTAATTATTCTGTCACACATCAGGCATTTAATGTATTCGTGTAGAGGGGAGAGAGGAGAGGTATAAGAGGAGAAACATTATCTAAAGTTACGCTTTGTGTGCTTTTACGGTTATCAGCCCACACCAGCAAGGAAAACAGATGAACACATCTGACTAATTTCTTCATTTCTTTTCTTTTCTTTTCTTTTCTTTTCTTTTCTTTTCTTTTCTTTTCTTTTCTTTTCTTTTCTTTTCTTTTCTTTTCTTTTCTGCCGAAAAAAGACATGGGGAGGTTGCAGGTCCACCAACACCATTAGTGCATGACTGCAGAAGGAGAAGCATGAACAGCCAACAGGGTCTACTATGACACTATCGGGACTGCTTATGGCGAAAGAAACGATGAGCCAGTGACCTGTGGACAAAAGGCTGATGCAGGCTGGGTAATTGAGACAACATATTGCTATACAGCCACATTCCCAGGGACATAACCGTGGGATAATGTGTTATGGAGGCATATCTCATTTAGGGCAGGGTAATAGTGCTTGTGTCACAGCAACAGACCACTCCACCTTGAAATAGGATAGGCTTTCTCATGAATATGTATTGGAGGTATGAATGGGCCGTGGATGCAATAATATAGATAATAGTCTGAAGTTTAACACAGATGGGAAATGGAAAGGGGGGTGGGGGCTGGGGGGATAAGGCGAAATGTGGACAGGAGTAACAAAGATGTGTTTGTTTTCAAATGTCTGCCTCTCTCAAACTAATCTGACACTGACTATTCAGACACAAATGATGTGTCCAGCATACTGGTCCAGACATAAAGTTCAAGTGTCCTTCTCCAACCTCGTGAATGCAAATTCAAAGCAAACCAATTGCCTGTTATTGCAGAAGTTTGCCTCGACCTGCAGTTGCCAGAGAAGTCTTATCTCTTCTATAGCGTTATCTCCCCAAGTTACCTTGACTGGGCAGTGGGCAGCGATATGTCGCTTTTCAGCATTGACCTATTTCAGTCTTATAGTACCACACAGCCACTTTATATGCCAAACTAGTTAGACGAACACACATGCAGGTACACACACACATGCACGCGTCGCACACACGCACGCACACACACACACCACACACACACACGCACGCACGCACGCACGCACGCACGCACGCACGCACGCACGCACGCACGCACGCACGCACGCACGCACACACACACTGTATTTCGCATGTAACAATGTCCACCAGCTCCATTGGAGCCACGATTGGGTTTAAGTGCCTTTCCCATTATACACATTGCGTGGTATTGATGATGGGGACAAGTCGAGTAACATTAGGAAATTTCCATTTTGTGTCCATTTCCACCACTTTACAGTCCAGCCTTTATAATGACAATAATATCTCAAATGGTCTAAGGCTATGTTTTTTAACCTATTGCTCAGCACACGCACACACACACGCACGCAGCGAAAAAAGCATACTTCATGCAGCACACATGCCCAGCCACCCACACACTGCAAAGCCCTGTGGCTATGATGATTGCACGTTCACTCCTCCTGTGCTATGCTGTACCTACGTAGCATCTTTAGGAAACATTCAGACCACTTGTCGTGCCGGATTAGTTTGACAGGTAGAGACATGACTGCAGGGACGTGTGATGGAGACGAGGAGATGATCATCAGCCATGCAAAGGAGAAAATAAAACTCTGTAGAGAGAGACCAGTGCAGCGTGGGCGTGTGATAGATACTGTAGGCACTCAGTCAACAGCTACTGTGTGCGGGTTGACTTATTGTAATGAAATCTAGATTTTGCGGAAATGTTTGTGCAAATTGTTGCATCCCATTTGACCAATGTTTCTCTCTCTATAGCCTCCTGTAGCAGTCGATTCTGAACCGTTTTCATTTCAGACCCCAGTGTTAATTTTGTTGACTAAGACTAAGACTAAAAGACTACGATTTTTTTATTTAGTCAGTGAAGACTAGTAAAGGTGACCTTCACACCAGAAAGCTTTACTGCGATTAAAATGAATCCTGCTGCACATTGTCAGAAAGTGCGCTTCGTTTGGCAGGTGTGAAGCATCATTCGAATCCTAATGCTAATCAAAGAACCGCATTCTACACTGACCGAAAACGGGGGTTTCGCTTCACTTCCAATCGCACTTCATTACGATTCGGTGCAGGTGTGAATTAACCTGACTCCGCCAGATGGGGCAGCAGAGAGTAGAGGATATGAGCAAATAAAGGATATGAAGCAAACAATGTGGCGGGTGAGGAGCTAAACACAGTTGGAGACGGAGAAGGCATATTTTACGCAGCGCAAAGATGTCCCGTTACCGTGGATAGACGTGGTCGAATGAGGACGAGTACATTAATCAATTGCTTAAGGAAACACATAAAAACACTGCAGTGTAGCCTACAGAATATTCTGTCTGTCTGTCTGTGCGTGCCGTAAACATGGAGTGCTCTCACTGTGTGGGACTGGGGAGTAGGGACTTTGTCTGTCTGTGCTCACTGCTCAGTGCGCTGAGCGCGCTCAGTGCTGTGCCTCTATGCCCAAATAACAGTGCGTGCGGAGAGAGAGAGAGAGAGAGAGAGAGAGAGAGGGAGGAGGAGGAGAGAGAGAGAGGTCCAGGCGCGTAACTACGGTGGCGCAGACAACGCGACTGCGTGGGGGCCCAGAGGCAAGGGGGGCACACGGCCGCCCACCCGCGCCGTCTGTAAAATGAAATTATAATACAGACGCAATGACAGTTGAGTTGAACAAAGTTTGGCGGAGCCTGCATGGTGGTGGCTGCTGCTATAGCACACACAGCCCCACACCATACCATAATATGCATAGGCAACATGTGCCCCGCCTCCCCCAACAGCTCTCCTGTCTAGAGTGTAGCGTCGGTCCCAGGCTGTAGGCTAATAACGTGAAGGAAGTCAGTAGTGTCTGTGGCGCACCGCGAGTGTGCATGCAGTGGGCTTTCCCAGTCTTGAGTCCCGACAGCCAGCCAGGTACGTGCCCAAATCACAACTACAATAATTGTACAGTGCCCCGCTGTTTATAAACCAACACGCAGTTTGGGCTTGTTTTTACAGCAGGCTGCTGCTGCTGCTGCTGCTGCTCTGTTCACAATTGCGACAGGTACCGTACAGTGCCCCGTTGCGCTGTTTATAAGCCAAAACAGTCCGTCTGTATGGGATATTTCAATCGCGGGGGGGGGGGGGTGCTGTCGGGGGCACTCGCTAGTTACGCCCCTGGAGAGGTCCAGTCCCCGACGGCACGACACATGCACGTCATGAGTATAATAATGTAACACCATAGATTTCACTGTGTAGGCTATAGTTTATGAATTGAACACATTGATAAGGTCCCTGCTGCATTTCCAATTGCTGCGATTAAACAGCGCAGTGTGAAGGCAAACCGCAGCAAATTAAATATGCAAGAATCCCAACTTATCCACCCATTCGCATCGAGTCTACCGAAGTATTAGGTGGGAATGTGACCTAAGGCTAAACTATTTCAGATGACTAAATTGGACTAAAACAAAATGGTGTGTTCAAAAGACTAAGATGGGGGTCGGCGGCCAAATACTGTAAATATAATTGTGGGTATCCTTGACATCAAAGTTTGAGCACCACTGATAGCAACATAAGTTTTATAATCGGCCTCAGATCTTAATGGGTTAACCATTCTCCATAGATTAACTGTCATCTATCAGTGATACAACCTTGATACAACCTTGACAGGATGGGATTGCTAAATGTACATGCTTTTATGTCACCGCTGGACATAAGCCAAGACAAATCACACTAAATAAAGTTACTTTGGAGCCTTGCCTTTTTAAAGCATTGTTAGACATTTGATGTGATAATATGGTAATTTGGTTCAGAATTCCTTTACTACTGTATGTACCGTATAGTTACTGCGATGACCGTGAAACTCCATTATTTATTCTCTAGTTGTACATGTACATTTAATAATGGTGAAGAATAACTATTGATTTTGGCCTAAAGGCCAATTGCCAGCTGCAGGGGGAGGAGCCCCCTGCCCCCAGATTGTTAAATCCGCCACTGGGTGCCTAGTCCTCGGGGACCAGTGTTGGAAAGTAACTAAAGTAATGTATTACTTAAAGTAATATTATTACTTTTTTCCCAGTAACTAGTAATATTATATAACTAATTACTTTGAGTTATAATATAATAGGAATAATATTACTAATACTGTATGTTACTATTTTCCAAAAGTAACGTGTTATACTGGTACTGTGGGCTTGTGTGTTTATTAATGGTAGACTGGGTTGGGATGGAGTTGCTTTGCAGGCTGCTGATCGGGTCTAGATCTACACCCGAGACCGGATACGGAAACGATGCGCACTTGTCTGTACATGTGAATTATCGGATGCAGACAAACTGGGTAGTGTGACACTTTTGGGGACAAAAGATGCAATTACTGAGGGTGAGGGGGGGAAAAAGTAAAGTAATAAGTAACTAGTTACATTTGGCAGGGAGTAATAGGCCTATGTAGAGTAATTACTTTTTTTTTTAGTAACTGTTTGAGTAACTTTTCCAACACTGTCGGGGACTCACTCCGACTGGCTTCGTTTCAATTGGAATCTGAAACATTTGAGGAAATACGGTAGGTTGATCCTAGCAGACAAAAACCCATAGCCTTCCACTCATGGGAGGAATGGTAGACAGCCCTGGGACTCACTTTTTCCTTGAGCAAATGGGGAGGACAGGGCTTGGTGGCTAAAGGGTAAAGGAGAACCGTCTTGAGTCCTTGTTATTGCAATTAACCACAGGGTAGTGATGGTCTCTAGGGAGGGGCCTATTTGCTCAACTTAACCACTCTCTTCTGTCTGATTCGGATTTGAAGAGAACATTCTTCTGCTTATGTACATTTAATCCCTCGTCTTTCATCTGCCTGACTTTTTTTCCTCTCTCCTATATATTAAAGGCTTTCTATATTCTGCATATTCTCTCACTTCGTCTTAAATCCATAGTCCACACACACGCACGCACACTCTCTCTCTCACACTCTCTCTCTCTCTCTCTCTCTCTCTCACACACACACACACCACACACACACACACACACACACACACACACACACACACACACACACACACACACACACATCATGCATACTTGCAAACACCACCACCACCCACCCCCCAGCCTCATTTCCGACAGTGAGCCCCCTCTAGCTCTCCATCCATGGCTCACACGGTTCTCTACGAGTCACTCAGGAGAGGGAGGGGGATTCGAGTGGAAGCCCTGCTCTCCAAAACCTCCGAGCGGAAGCGGATAATCCACGAAAGCGAGAGGTGACGGTGGCACGAGGCAGAGGTGAGGAAATTCAGTTAATACCCAAACAATTGCGATTTGTGCCGCTCCCGCTGAGGTGACAGCGGTGCAGCGCAGATTCGTCTGCGAAATGCATTGTTCGCACGTGCGGACATGCAAATATCGGCAGACAAAGGTGAACTGCCGCAATACAAAATGGAATCCCCATATTTTGCAAGGAACAGGTTTATTTTCTTGTGAAAAGCATTTTATTTACAGTATTCCTGTAGTATGCCAGGTCGTGCGTATTGGGATGTATTGAGATAAGCCTGGACTAATAGCTATACTGCTGCATCCATCAAAACGCAGATTGTAGGCTAGTCCTTAATTCCAACAGACTTTTCTGACTGTTCAGGGGTCATGTGTTAAGGATATAGCCATTTAAAAAAAAGGTCAGTAATCCATGCTCTGCCATCTCCAAATCTAAAGAAAAGTATACGACAAAAATATCAAATCAAGCTAATTGTCTTTCTTTTTTTCAACCTCGACCTCAACCTGTGGGCTTGTAGTTCTACTATACAACGTGTAATGTATGCATTAAGCATATACAGTAGGCTATTTTTGAGAATACAGACACCAGGGTCAATGTGGTTAAACTGGACAACGATGAATAGAGTTCTCTCAAAGTGGCTTTAGTATTTGTTGGATACATTTGTAGTATAGCTTCACTTGGGGAAATAAGCAACTTCCACACACCTGCAGTAGCAGAAATACCTTACTGCACTAAAATACTTTACTTAAATAACCTTTAACTTAAATAACCACCATAACAAAAGCAGCAACACGGTACACATGCTGCCCGAAGTGGTACTTAATGACGGTTTTCATTCTCTCCACATATTTTGTGTGTGTGCGTGCGTGCGTGCGTGCGTGCGTGCGTGCGTGCGTGCGTGCGTGCGTGCGTGCGTGTGCGTGTGTGTGCACGCAGGTGGCGTGGGGGAGCCGTAATGAAAGGGCCAGTTGTTTTGCGAGACTGATTTGCTGAGAGCAGATGGAGCGGTCGCTCTGTCTCCCTGATCTCAATCTTGTCCCACATTGCTGCTGTCGGCCCATTTAACAGACAATTTCCTGCCAGCTCATCACAAACACACACAGGGAGAACAGAGAGCGAGAGGAATGCACATGCACACACACGGCGATACTGTTTACATTGTGCATATAAATGGCTAAACTCTGCGTGAGCAAACGTATGCTCTCACATACAGTACACATCCATGGAAACACATGATGGAGGCACATTACAAAAGTAGACAATCCCAATCCCTCTTTCTCTCTCTCTTTCTCTCTCTTTCACACACAAGCACAAGCACACGCACACGCACACACACACACGCACACACACACACACACACACACACACACACACACACACACACACACACACACACACACACACACACACCACACACACACACACACACACACACACACACTCCTGTGGGATGGGACAGCGTGGTTGGACACTACAGTTTTTAATGAGCCTGCTCCAGATGTCTGCCCAGACTGCAGTGCATGAGTGGTTAATTAATCAAGCACATTATACACTAAGAAAGACATAGACACTAACTAATCCCAGTTCATCACATACACACGCACGTGCACGTGCACACGTACGTTCACACACACACACACACACACACACACACACACACACACACACACACACACACACACACACACACACACACACACACACCTTTCATCTAACATACGTATGTTGTACATATACATACATGATAACATCCATACCAGCGAACACGCGTCGCACATGCATGCGCACTCGGAACCAGTGATGTGTGTGTACACACCACGAGCCTGGACCATCATTCTTAACACTTGTAGAGCCAGAGATAAGATGGAACGCCATGATTTCTCTGTCTTTGATTCGTTGATTCCAAACCACTCCCCCCACACACACACTTACTGTCATGTCATGTGACATCTCAGACTGGCCAATGTGATAATGAGATTTCGGTGGTGCGATATATGGAGGTGCTGGACAGCGGCTTCAGATGCCAGATAACAACAACAAGTGCTTCCAGACACCAATAACTGTACATATAGGTCTCAGTGTCTAAATGTGTTTCATCATAACTGGAAATAAATAAAATATTTGAGAATGAGTTTATTTTAATTTGAAGGGGGGGACATGGATGAGTAATATTGGATTGGATGGATTGTAGTACTCCCATTTTTCTTGGTCTCAGGAATATACAAGTGAGACATTTAATTTGACATAATTGGGGCGTGGTCATGATTGGTACAGTAATTGCATTTCAGCTGATCGAGCCACCCTGTACATACGGTATATTATGCAGGAAAGAAGGGACAGCATAGTTTTCTTTTTCCAGCAGTGCAGTGCATGCAGAACCACTGTTTGAGGTTCATTGCTTTGCTAAAGACAGGCACACATATCGATGCAATACGAGACACTCACTCTCAGAGAAGCAGAAGTTTGCACGATCAGCCATTTGCAGATAGGGAGAAGAGGCCGTAAATTGGCCGCATACTGTAAATAATGCAGGTTTTGGAAAAGCAATCAGGTGTCATGCAATGGCTTGCCTGTATCCCCCCCCCCCCCCCACTCTTGTAAAGGAATACGCTTCCCTGTAAAATGTATTCCTTTAAATTAATAAAGGAAATAAATTGTTGCCAAGGACACAGTAGTTTGTCTCTATTATAATTTCAGAGAGAAGCAAAATAACCAGCAAGATGTGTTCTCTAGGCCTACCGTTCGGTTGGAGGCTAGATTCATTTAGCTACCATATTGCCTGGAAATTACAAATTATTTGTTCCACTCTTGTGTCTCATGCGAGCGTGCACATGACACTTCCAGACATATTTATTTTTCTCACATATACTGTATATCATTTATCAAGTAGTTTTCGTCACTATTTGCATGGGGAAAAATAACACACTTTTAACCCATTAAGACCTGAGGCTGATTCTAAAAATGTCCTAAAAAAACAACAACTTTCATGTCAATGACCCCCAAAATGATATGACCACTGACCCCCATCTCAAAATATTTTGTTCCAGTGACCCCCAGAAGCAAAGATTTGAGTTAAAAATGATTAAAAATGTTCATAATTTTATAGCAAGCTCATGTCACCAGCTCAGTGGCCTTGTGGTTAGAGTGTCCCCCCTGAGACTGGGAGGTCGGGGTTCAATCCCCGGCCGGGTCATACCAAAGACTCTAAAAAATGGGACCCAGTGCCTCCCTGCTTGACACTCAGCATCAAGGGTTGGATTGGGGGTAAGTCCCTGCGACATACTAGCGTCATGTCCAGGGGGTGTACTTGTACATCAAGCTGCCTCACGCTACAGAAACAGGAGATAGGCTCCTGCCCTATGGGCCTCATGGCTCGGCAAGGCTACTTACTTACTTTCATGTCGCGACACGAAGTGTACTACATAGGTAAAAGTATTGTATTGAACCTTTGTAATATTGGTGTGTGAGACATGACACCTGTTGTTGGTTGCACTTGGACCATTTTTTCTAAACCAGTTTGATTGCTATATTTTTCAGTTAAGGAATTGATCAATTAAAACTTGTGCCGGACTCAGCTGAGCAAAGACATTCTGATGTATTTTTGGAAGAAGAAAATACCTTTCTTAACCTTAAATATTTTCCTTATACCTTGTCACTAGTAATTTAATATCCCATTAAAAGCATGCATCAAAACTGAAAGTGATTTAACATACTTTCGGTATTGGCCAAGAATTTTTATTTCATGCATCCATTCTCCAGTCCACTACTTCACAGCTTGAAAACATCCACATCCTGCCAATGCCTCCCTGTTAATCTTACTGCATGTTTATCTTGCTTCGGCCTTGGAAAGCTCCCTTTGGGATTTGCTTGGTGAATGTTAAATCAACGTAATGTTTTTTTTTCTCACAAATATACCACAGAATTTACTGGTTGATCATTTTTGCAGTGGCTCAGGACAGGAGGTAGAATGGCCATTTGGGAAATGGTAGGTTCCCGGTTCAATCCCCTCTTCTTGGTATAGGTATTGGTGTAAGCAAGACATTGAACCCCTAACTGCTCCCGATGTACATGATAGTACCTTGCACAGTTGCCCTCCACCGGTGGTGTGTGTATACTGTCGGTGAATATAGTGTAGACCAGTGGTTTTCAACCAGTGGTCCTTGAGAGGGTTCCAGTTGGTCCCCAGTTGAATGATAGAGAGTTGGTAAACAAATGGACCCTTATATATGTGACTAAATTTGACTGAGGGACTGCCATTGGATTTTTTTGAATTTTCGTTTTTCATGTCATATGAAAGCAGGGATAGGATCCGACAGGAAGCACGCACATCTCCAGAAATTCTACAGGTGCTGGTCAAAAATATACGTACAATGAAAAGGAAGGGATGTCCGCACACTGATTCACTGCTCCCAGGAAAATTCTATATTTCTTGAACCTTGTTCAAGAAATAAAGAATATGGCTTGAATATGGCTTATAGAGTAATGTCTTGCAGAAAACAGCGAGTTGAGAAAACAGGCGTGAAAGGTTCACTTCTGTGGTCTCTAACATTACACCTAGCTACATGTTTAAGCATTTATTTCATATTTACATGTCGGTTTCAGCTCTGACACTTATTTCAGACATGCTCTAGTATGTGAAGAGTCTGCCTGTGCTATTAACTCATTTTGAAAAAATTGTGAAAAGCTGTAATTTGCGCGATGGCAGTCTCTCAGTCAAATCTGGTCACATATCTTTAACCCTTGAGAGCATAAAATTAAACCATTTGGTTATATTTTACACCCTCAAGAGTTAAATTATTGTTCAATATCTGCATCACTTAATTTACAAGAAGTCTATACGATTGGAGAACGTAGAAGAATTGTCCTAATCAGGTACCAACATCAATACAGCATGGACTTGTGGACAACATCTTATCCAAGGATAACAAAATATTCTACGTTTTGGGTCTGAGAGGCTAAATGTCATCAAATGGTGGTCCGTGGCTCAAATGCTGAAGAAATAATGGGCCTTGATATGAAAATGGTTGAAAACCCCTGGAGTGGACCATTTACCAACGCAAACTATTTAAATTGAGCCATAACGGGCTGTTCAGACAAGACGCAGAGCAGACTTCAATGAAGGAATGAGTGGTTTGCCGCTTGTCATACTTGTTGTGCTCTGGGGTGGCACTTAGTACAGTGTCAGGCTTCCAGTTCCGCTGTCTGCCATTCCGCTCAAAGTTCAAACGAATTCAATTTGACCCATCTAGCCACTGACCTTTCAACGTGTATAATAGCAAATGACTGAACGATCACACACACTGTCTCTCACAGAATGATACACAGAATGAACTGTACGCGTGACCACAGAGATGTATCAGACGGTACACTCGGGAGTTGTTTTAAATCTAGGCTAAATAATTATTTGCATTGGTGAAACATCAGATTCCAATTGAGGCTACAGGGTTTGTAACAAATAAGCACTACAACATTGATATTTTACCAGGGGCCCGTTCCACGAAACTTGGATTAGAGATTAAGCCGGGATTTAACAGATATCCTGGTTTAATATATCCTGGATCAGCGATTAACCGGTTTCATGAAAGCTGGTTAATCTTGCCAGATTAATTTAACCAGTTAACCTGGATATGTTGAGGCTTGATTCGGTTTCATGAAAGTGATGCTACATTAGTTACCATGGAAACTAATGCTTTGGACTTAGCCTGCTCCGGACCAGGCTAACAGCCAGGTTTAACCTAATCCTGATGTCTTTACTGTTCATTAAGCAGTCAAACTGATCACAAACCAATGATGTTTCCCACACTTATTCAATTATTATAGGTTTATGTTTGCCTTATTTTTTATCGGTCTGCATTAAAGGACAAATTTAAGCACTATATAAAATCAAAAAAACAAAATATATAGGCTGCACAACATCATGACAGCTTGTGAGCTTGTAGATCAGCTGCTTTTGGTGAATGTTCCCCAGAATAGGTTTGCTGTCGTGCAAGTGCACGGTTAAGAAGAATTATTATATTATATTATATTATATTATATTATATTATATTATATTATATTATATTATATTATATTATATTATATTATATTATATTATATTATATTATATTATATTATATTATATTATATTTTTTTTGTAAAAGTGAAAACCACTAAATATTACCATTACTCATTGTTTTACAACATATTACCATTGTAACATTTCACCCACTATTGAACCCATGACCCACAGTTCACCAGTCTGGCCCCTGTCTGGACAACAACCCCCTTCCCCAAAGGTAGCTCCCTCAGAGGAGGGAGTTATGGCCAAATATGACAATGCGACAATATCATTATGCTTACAGTATTAAGAATTCTGTTTTAAGTTAATAGTAGTGGTAAAATGTAAACTATATTTGTGGGGTAGTTAATCATTCAGTCTATCCACTGTTGAGAGTATGTTCTCTCTTTAATTACAGCAGCAGTATTTATTTTAGAAGCTTAAGTCCTTGTATCAGTAAGTCTTGAATAGATTAGTAATGATACTGAGATATACAGAAGGGGGCAGTAATGCAACTATTAATGATGCAAACTGCCATAATACCCCATGAAGAAGAAGGATCAGTAAATCTGTGTTCCACCGAATGGGTCTAGAAACAAAAAGCCAGGCTCTGCATTCAGCCAGGCTTTATGATCCTGGCTCGATAAATCCGCCCATTCTAAGCCTTGCTTGGCTTTAGTGGAACAGAAAAAACCAGGCTGTAAAGACCAGGATTTAAAAAGCCTGGTTTTGGCCTAAATCCTGGATTAGTTCATCCAAGTTTCGTGGAACAGGCCCCCCAGGTTAGTAAGATCATAAAGATCACAGAGACAAACAATTGCAACTTCAGGACATATACAACCGCTCCGTAACCAAAAAGGCTATTCAGATTTACAATGATTCTACCCACCCTCTTCGCCCTGAATTTGACTTGTTGCCATCAGGCAGGAGGATTAGAGTAAAATTAGCAAAAAAAAGAAGGGTTACAAGGCCTTGTTTGTGCCTTGTTTAAATAGTTCCACCACCTAATCCCCACAGCCCTGCATGATCACTGTTCCTGCGTTATCGGAATGCATTTTATATACAGTATTATATGTAGTATTTTAATGCATTGTGAATTTTATGTTGTTTTTATTGTTGTAATCCGACTGCCGGTGTGCCAAAGACAAATTTACATATTCAAATTGAATGGACAATAAAGTTTTCTTTATCTTAATCTTTATTTCAGTGTGATATACGTATAAAGACTTGGGGGTTTTCTAGTAGTGTACATGTACGGAATGCAATACGGTTATTTCACCGTGTTTGGGTGAGATTGGGTTGAATGGGGAATGACATTGCAAGCCCCAGTGTACAGTACAGTATTTTAAACACACACAGACAGAGACGCGCACGCGCACGCACACACACACACGCACACGCACACGCACACACACACACGCGCACACACACACGCACACACGCGCGCACACACAAGCGCGCACGCACACGCGCACAAACGCTCACTCATACTGTAGGTTATGTACCTTCGGTGCGGATGGTGAAGGGGGAGTCCCCTAATCTCTTGGCAGAGAACTGCCCCCCCAGAGAGGTCATTAGAAAGCACAGGCTGAAGAAGCCAATCCCCACCACGAATATCCTGCGACACCAAGAGAGGAGGGAAGAGCACAGGAAGAGGAGGGGGGGGGGGGGTGGTCCATGGGGGTCAGGGGGGTTAGGGGGTGAAAGAGAAGTTTGGATATATGCATAGAGGGAAGATATGGATGCATGGAGAAGATGTTGGCGGAGGTCAGCAGATGAGAGACGTTTACGTTATAAAAAATAGGAGTGGGGAAGATCGACAACAACAGGGTGAGACATGGCGGATGGGAACCGGTGTGGTGGAGGTTGAAAAATAAATGCAATCAAGAAGAGGAAGAGAGAGGGAGGGGGGGGGGGGGGAGAAAGGTTAAGAAACATCAGATATTTGAAGGTGGAGGATTAATACAGTAGAATACACATCATGCAGAAAAGATGATGACGATGATTATGATGATGACAGGCACTCGTTCACGAATCTGACCGCATGGTGTGCTGTTAGCAAGCTGGCACACATAGCCAGGACCACTGTTAATGTTCACATAAGGGCTAGTACAGTAGGCTAGAGGAGAGGAGAGGAGAGGAGAGGAGAGGAGAGGTACACAGTTTCAAGGTAAGGTATGTGTCACATGCACATATAATACAGCTGGCAGAAACACTGAAGGTACAGTATAGTGCAAATCTAATACTCCACGCTTTCCTCAATAGTGTAAAAGATACCATTAAATACGATGATTAAGTTAGAATAATATCAATCAAGACTCAAAATAAGTCAAGTATTCTCTCTCTCTCTCTCTCTCTCTCTCTCTCTCTCTCTCTCTCTCTCTCTCTCTCTCTCTCTCACATACACTCTGTGAAGCACAAACCAGTCTCATCTTGCTTCTCTGTCTAAGCAACGGAAAGAAAATGGGTCATACTGTACACCACAACTGCTATTGCACTATATTACACTATCAGAGCATAAAATGAAGTTGACGATGTAATTTTAGGAGTCAATTGAGGTCCCCCTTTCCCTGACACTGACCATTTCCAATCACCACTGCATGAATATACATGCTCTTGCATGACTAAACTGTTTTTCTTTTCTGCTTCACAACCCCCACGACATACAGTATACCCTCCTCCCTTCTCCTCAATCCCTAACCTTTTTTGGGGGTCCAGTGGAAAGGGACCATTATAATTTTGCGGTCTGCTTAATGTTTGGACGCAAAGAGCAGCCTCAAGCCATTTGACTCCCTCTCCAAGATGCTCTGCTGGATCCTCACCAACAATATTCATACTCTGTTGCATCCCACATCGCCCATGGGCTACACAGTGCAATAGCTGACTCACCCTTTCATCTTTCCCTGCACATTTCTGAGTTTGAGCTCCCAAGTCTGATCCTCTGCCAAACCCATTTCCGCTGTTTTCCACAATGATTTTCCACATGAGCTCCCCCTAGGTCCAACACCTTGTCACCCATCCTCCGCATCCTCAACGGTTCTGCAGCCAGAACCTTTTCCATTTACCTCACTGCATTCAAACACCTTTAATGTCTTCCCCACCCATGCAGGAATCGCCTCCCCCTCAACCTCATAACCATCACAAGTTTCATAAATGGCAAATGGTGCATTTTTACAGTTTAGAGCTTCTCTATACTTCTCTACACCACTCCGCCACTTCTGAATCCGTGCTGTCTTCCCAGCCACATCATCCTACTGTATGTTCTCTGGCGCCAGACATGTAGGCCTCTCAGGTTTACCTTAGCTACATTCAGGTTGCCTATAATTCTCTTTTACGAACCTTCCAAAGGTTTTTCCCCTTTCCCTAGCCTTTTCCTCGGCTGATAGAGGGTCAGACAGGGTCGTTTGTCATGTTGCACAGGCCACTTAACCACCATAGAGTCAACACTTTGTTCACTCGTTCACCCAGTGTTTTAGCTCCTTTAGTTTTAACACAAACTAATTTACATGAACTCTGTTATCTATACACACGCTTTTCCCTCTAAGTGAGAATGTAAGAAGAGGGTTAGGTCCATGCCATGAAGAGGTTATATTTATTTATTTATTTTTAATTCAAAGGCAATTAATTCATGGAAAAGTCAGCCATTCTATTACTATTATGTGTATGTGGCATAAAGGTTAACTTAGAGATCTTACAATGCCAAGACAAAAATTGTGAGACTGGAAATCAAATATTTCTCATATTCTCAAGCGGATAACAAAATATAGTTAGTACAATCATCTGTTAAAGTACATGTACATGTCTATGCAGGTTAAATGAGTGACAATTTGAAACTGGCCCCCGTAAAACCTGAATCCCCCACCCACCCCTTTTTTCCCCTCACTGTATATGTTTGTTTTTTTCCCTTTTTACCTCGTCTATGATGATTTCCTGATTTTAGCTATATAGAAGGATATATTTGTACGTCTCTAATTGTTATGATGAATTGAACATGGTGGGCCCTATTGTAAACGAGTGTAATACAGTTTTGTATTGAGTTGTGCTTGAAATGTACTGTAATTCTCCAATCTGTTAATAAATTCATCAATCAATCAATCAAAACAGTTATACAGAATACTGGCAATGACTATAAGTAAGTAAGTAAAGTAAGCCTTGCCGAGCCATGCCATCTCCTGTTTCTGTAGTGTGAGGCGGCTTGATGTACAAGTACACCCCCTGGACATGACGCTATAGTATGTCACAGGGATTTATCTCCAACCCAACCCTTGGTTCTGAGTGCCAAGCAGGGAGCTACTGGGTCTCATTTTTCAGAGACTTATAGGTATGACCTGGCCGGGGATCGAACCCCAACCTCCCAGTCCCACTGCAGAGTGCAGACACTCTATGGCCCTCATTTATCAACCGTGCGTACGCCAAAATATGGGTGTACGCCGAAATTACCGCAATTTTCGGCATTTACGATTTGCGCCAACGTTTGATTTTGAACTTGAGCCAAGACAAAAACCACGTCTGGTCGGGAGCTGTCGTACGCTTTGTCCTCACCTGTTTTTCTGTCGTAGAACAGCGGAGCAGCATTGTTTGACCAGCTGAGAGGCTGTCACAGGCATCTAAACATATGTATTCACTCCTAAAATGTTAATATAAAAGTATATGTATGTAGTATGTATGTAGGCCTATATGTGCTACATGTAAAAAAAAAAAAAAAGAAAAAGAAAAGGAAAAAAGGAATAGGCCTACATCAACTATGTGTCTGTGTCATATGAAATTGGTAGGAGATTACCAACTTTACAAGCAGTTAAAATCGCGCAATTAAAACAATGTTGCAAGTTTTGATGCTTAAGCCATTTAAACAGTGTTTTGCATGAGCGCATGCCGGTGCCCCCCCCCCCCCCCCCCTCCTGGAATAGTTAACTGGATCGAGAGTGCATGCTGCTATAGTCAAGTCTACCAACCAACGGGTAGGCTATAGTATAGTGCAATCTACAGCCATGTCTTTCTCGAGTTACATCTCGTCGTTTTAAGGATAAACCCGACGTGTCGCTCGAATGCCAAATGTCCCGTGCCAGCGCAAAATTGGGGACCGCTGACCGCATCGGAGTTAGGTATAGGCTAAACCACCCAGCCAGGCTGCCAGCCCACCAGTGCCAGTGTGCCACATGAGGCTGGTTTAGGCTGCACATTTATATAATTGTCAGTTGACAGCCCAGCCACTGCACCGACTACTGCGACTAGCGAGGTAATCTAAATAGATTGTCATAAACGTGCATGGTCGCGGTGTCATGAACGGACCACAGTGATAGAGACAGACAGGACAGGAGAGGAGGAAAACAGCAGCGTGTGTGTGCGCCTATTTGTTATTTAATTCATTGTTCACATGCAGGGGCGCATCCCCGGCCGATAGTGAAGTGTGAACTGTGAACGGTTTGGGGAACCATTTTAAAACAAAGGCGGCTTGCATGCTGTGGTTTAATAACCAGAAATTTGCATGCACAATTAAGGCTCAAAGTTGGGCCAGCTCTAAACTGACTGGGCCACGGCCCGTATGTGTGTGCGTGTGTGTGGGCAGCAAGGCAAGCGAGGCGAGAGGAGAAACAGACAGGGTACTACAGCTACAGCTTTATTTAATTCATACAGGTGTTCGTTCTTTATTTATTTAAGATAGGCTACAACAAACCAGTTGGACTTGCAAGTTGCGTGTGCGTGCGTGCGTCTGTGTGTGTATGAGAGGGGGTGACTTTTTTCGTCATGTAACTATGGTTTCCAAGGTCGTACTGCAGTTGTTCATGTCGCAAAAACGAGGGCGAGGCTTGATTTCATAGGGCGTGCCAGATAGATTTCAGCCGTCACATTTATAAACGTCCGAACGAAATTAAGGAAGGATCAGCTGTCTGCGATCACTTTGTAAATGCCGACCCGACGTGGGTGTACTACGAAACCTACACTCGAATTTGGGGCAGATTTTACACTCAATTGATAAATGAGGGCCTATAACCACAAAGCCACATGAGTGGCAATGACTATGGCAACTATAATAAATGTCAAGAAGAAATGTAAAGCTGCTATACAGTATAGGGCTTTAGTGTATGTGACAATGCATTGATATTTTGTGAATTCTCATAAACTCAATGAGGATTTCCTCATGCTCCACCAATTTATTTAGAGTTTACTCAATAACTGCTGTGGAAAGGAAGTATAATGGAGCAAGACAGATGGCCCTATTTTAGGGTAGGCTCATTGGGCATGAGGCAAGCACCGGATGGGCAAATTGGCCATTTACAGAGGTGCAGTGGCCGGTGTTTTCTCCACCAGCGTACGTGGGGACTTTCCAATCCATGCACCAATGTGGTTGGAGGAACATAGCCAGGGACGTGTCCATTGCAAATCCGCACGCACGCACGCACGCACGCACGCACGCACGCACGCACGCACGCACGCACGCACGCACGAGCGTGCATGCATGCATGCATGCATGCACGCTCGTGCATGCATGAGCCTAAATGCAGTGGCAATCCAGTAAGAACTTAAAATGTGTGAAAGTGGATATTTGGCCTAATGGTAGCACTAGAAGAAAGAACATAGGTCACCAAAATCAGTAGAGGTCATTCCCCGGGGTTCATCAAGATGGACGGACAATTCCTTTGCAATCCAGCCAGTACAAGATATGATGTTTGGGACCAAAGTGCACATTGAATGGTTGGACGAATAGACAGATGGGCCGACCAACTGGTGGATATAAAAATCTCAAAGAACCGCATTCTGGAACTTTAAAATCCCAATGGTCATTATCTCATTTAATGTAAACGTTTAGAGTTAACCTTGCACAGATTACTTATCTGTTTCCGCACCAGAGACCATAAAGCAGAAGCTGACGATATTAGTTGTCTATAAATTAGTATCCCCATTAGCTGATATGTGAATCCCATCTACAGTAGCAGTCCTGGGGTTCAATACACCAATAGTCAATAGGATGACAAATGAAATGTTAACTAGAAAAAGTGCCCTTCTGGGCACAGGTCTCCACCAGGAGGATAGGAGTGTGTGTGTGATGTTTGGCAAAATGTTTAGGAGCAATATAAACGTGTGTGTGTGTGTGTGTGTGTGTGTGTGTGTGTGTGTGTGTGTGTGTGTGTGTGTGTGTGTGTGAGACGCGGCTTGGCCTGTTGTAGCGCCACCATGAGGCTGATTTGAAAACCGTCAAGTGGCATTTCTTCCAAAGCCTAGTGGGAATATGCATGCACAGTTTCACCACAATCGGACACTGCGTTGAGTAGTTGTGGCGATTTGTACAAAACGGGTACAAAGCGGGCTACTCCTGAAAAGTTTAGAAGCCAATTGTAGCCAATGAGGGTGGATTATGAGAAATCAAACAAACCCATCTTGATCACATGACTATGGAGAGCATGTGTACCGATTTGCGTGAAATTTGGATAAAATCTGAAGGAGTAATATTAGAAAATGTGTTTTACATATGTCGGCCTCCTGGTGGCGCTATAAAGAGCAGATGTGAAAAATTCCAGGCAAAGGTTTTTCCTTGGTCTCTAGGGAGTTGGCATACAAAGTTATCCACAGATCCGTGCAGTTAGAGGTAAAAACACTTTTCGGCCAGTTATAGCGCCACCATGAGGCTGAGTTGAAAATGTTCATGTGGCATTTCTTCCTCGGCCTAGTGGGAATATGCGTACACAATTTCACACGATGTGTTCATGATTTGCAGCATTTTGTTTGAAACTGAGCACTCCTGCGAACTTTGGAAGCCAATTTTAGCCAATCAGGATGGAGTCTGAGAAATCTGAAAGACCCGTTTCGTTGAATCGCTCTAGAGAGACTGTGTACTAATTTGCGTGATGTTTGGACAAAATCTGTAGGTGTACTGTCCAAAAACCTGTTTTGCACAAAGTGGCTTCCTGGTGGCACTATAACAGGCCGTTCTGGAAATTTTGGGGCAGAGGTTCATCGTTGGCATCCAGGTGTGTGTGTGCAAAATTTGGCATCGACCGGGTTAACGGTGCCGGAGATTAGCTGATCACAGACGGACGGACGGACACACGGACACGCGGACGGACGGACGGAGTGCAAAACATACTCTCTCCCCATGCCTTCGGCCTGGTGGAGACAATTATTCATTTAACTAAACTACAAGCTGTTTGCTTGAGTGCAGGGCAGACTGTGAAATATGACAACACTTCCTCCTCTCGTTAGAAGTTCTGAAGAAAACTTTTTTGATATTACATGAGATCATAACAAATGGCCTCCTATCAACAGCACTGAAGAATGGCCACTTACGGATAAGGTATTGAACTAAACCGACTGCCCCGGAGGGATGAGACCGATGATGAATAATCTGATAAGTATTGGCCATGGTGGTTTGGCAGGCTTCCACAGAGACTTAATACTCTGTGCTGGAGCCAGGGAGTTTGGTCTTCACTCATAATTCACTGGAATGACTGCAAGCATGCGGATCAGTGCTGCTCAACCTTTTCAGGCCACGACCCCCCCCTCCCCAAAAACAAACAAACAAACAAACATAGAAGTGCATGGGGACGCCGTCCACACCCTGATTAGCACTTTTTGTAGCACTAGGCATTACAATTAGTTTGACTCGGTTTATATAATAATAAAAAAAAGATAATATAATTATGTGGTGACCCCCTGGCCTCCCCTGACCCACAGGTTGAGAATCACTGATGTAGATGATGACTATTTTGAAGTATTATTTTGCAGACACTGACTCAGGGCAGTATTATGCGTGTCTTAAGTACCAGGTCTTATGACTTAACCTGGAGGCGTGGTCAATGCTGTTTGGCCACTCAGAATAGCCAAATGGCATTGATCACGCCTCCAGGTCTTAAGTTAAGTAATAAGACCTGGTACTTAAGACACGCATAATACTGCCCCGATAGTCTATGAGTAGCAAAAAAAGACGAAAGACAGATCTGTTCTGAGTACATATTGAGGCATTACAGTAATGTGATTAAAGCACCATGGCTTTAATCTCTTGGAGTCAGAGCAAAAACAAAGAACAAAAAGAAAAATCTGATTACTTGACTGGGTGATTATGTGTTACAGACAGTTACACAAAAACATGTCTACAAAAGGGGAACGTCATTTTGATTGTAAATGTTATATATGCAAAAGGAGAAAGTACAAAGTACAAAAGGAGAAACGTCATTTTGATAATTAATTAGTAATTATAGAAATATTATGTGCAAAGTAACATCACTTGAAACAAACTAATGTAATGATTAAGTTGAACCGCATTTTTTTCATTGTATTTGGAATAAACTGACAAATTACCGGAATATTTTAATAGGCCTCTGGAGGCAAAGTAATCCAATAGCAACTGGATGCACAGTAACAGTACTGTAATAAGGTTATAGCTGAGTTGGAGACATCCAATGGATTGCATTATTGAATACCAATCCAAGCTTACAGTAAGCATTAATTGCTAAACACTAACTGTGACTGATTACAATTTTGAACGCTGATCATCAGCTTCATTTGCTGATGGTGGAGTGGAGTCTCTGCTGAGCAGTTTAATGTGCAACATTTTATCAATGTGATGAGCACAAAGACCAGACCGGAACCACAGATGACTGACTGCCGGTCTAAATGAAAGGCTATCAATTGTGTAAAACAATTGGTCTGGGATCCCTATAGGGGGTCCTCAGAGCTACTGCAGGGGTGCCGCCATCAACGACTTTAACCCTAGCATCCCTTTTCTGGAGTAACGTTGACTGAAAATAGCAGATCTACAAGCACAATGCTATATTTCTACACGTATTGTACTTTCTGAAAATAACAAAACACATTACTTCACACAAACAATGACAGCGCTGTCAAACAGGTTGATGAAGCTATCTATGAAATCATTGGAAAACGTTCAATATGAATATTTAAAGATGTAGTGCCATAGATTTGTACCTTTCCTGTTTTGTATAATTATGTCTATGGAGTTGACATTACTCTAGACCCCCAGGTGTGGTTATAATGTCTTCCCTGTGTATTTGATGGTTTCTTCCTGAAAGATACTGTACGTGTTAAAGTGTCCCCGAGCAAGACGCTTAACTACTATCTGCTCCCCGGGCATTATATTAATAGTGCCCACTGCTCCTAATAGGATGTAGAGGACAAATTTCACATGTGACAAAAATTCCCCCTTTCCCCTCCTTTCCAGTCCAATGGAATTACATAATCAAGGAGTATTGTTCATGGCATTGAACCCCATGATCCAGTGATCATTCACTTGCGAATGCGAAGCTACGCTTTACCCACCAATGTACCTACTGTAGTACAACTAATTAATTTACAATGGGCACATTGGCGACAGGGACAGTCAGTCAATGCATGAATAATATTGTTACATATAATATAAACACTGGAAAGCGGGGGGGGGGGGGGGGGGGGGGGGGTAGTAAATAGTAATTATAACATGTATGTCATGTACTAAATCACAACTCTACAGTAGATGTCTTAAATTGAAACAAAGAGGTTTACAGATGAGATTGGAGATAAAGGGTTAAAGCTCCTCAACTCATTCTCTTCTACACAGTGAAATCGTCCATGAGATTCGGGTCCATGTTTACACTATCTGAGTTAAATTAACAATGAGAATTCTATTGTTTCACCCCATACATGAAGTGATATAGATATGGGGACATTGTGCAGTATGTTTCTGTCTTACAGGTGTGTGAATACACAGTTTTAAAATCCATATTTTACAAGACAAGTAAGGAAAGAAGGAAGGAAGGAAACATGCGAGAGCAAAGTAAATGTGTGTTAGAAACAGAGTGCACTCAAAGAGGAACAACAGAGAGCCAAATGAAGACATGAATGCTTAATTTATACACCGTTGTAGGACAAAGAATAGATCAGGCTTGATGCCCAGCAGCGTGTGTGGGTGTGCTGTACAGAAGCTGGCTCAGTTTGCTCACCAGCCCTGTCCCGGGGCGATCATTTTCTGTCTTATCATTTACCCGTTTTTCAAAGCGGTGTTAGGTGGGCGATAGGGGAGGATTAGGCCCAGGCCCAGCCTGACGAGTCTTTAATTAACAGGCTTAAAGTAAATGCTCTGCTCCCTATAATTGGATCAGAAGGAGAGATCCGCTATCACCTAATTGGCGCACTCGCACGTAAAACACTTATCAGATTCCACCCTAAGGTAGAAGGTTCTGAAGCGAGAGTGAGTTTTTCCAAGCATGGCGAGTCGGAGGATGGAGTTGTGAGGACTGATATATTCCAAGAAAACTTTAATAGTTTTATTTTGTATTATCTTTTTATTGCTTCAGAGCCAATATCAAGGAGGCACGGGTAAGATTTTGAGCCAATTAGAGTGAATTGTACAACTCTCTCACATATCCATGCTATTGTATGTTGTTTGTTTAGAGCTTTTGCTTTATTTCATTTAGGAAAGTTGACGAGAATCTGATGTGCATGGATCTTCATGTGGCCAGTATGTGATCTATATCTATTAGATCGGTTGCCAACCGAGTGCGTGCTTGTGTGCGTGCATGTGAATCTGGAGTGAATCTTGCAAACCACTGTATCTGTTAGCAAAAATATATATTATGCATGCTGCCAACAGGCCAAGGAAAAAAATGGACCCCAAATATGTATCAGATATATATCAGCCTCATAGTGGTGCTATACCACGGTGTATAACTTCGGAGCTATATAGCTTGTACAATCAAAATGGTCCTTTTCCCTGGATTCCTGACACAATTCCTGACACAACTCCAATTTTTATTTGGAGGGACCCATTTTAAACAAAATGCAAAAACAATGTTTTTATATTCCATATACTCTTTATATGATTGGCTTTAAGAAATTGTGGGGGGAGCCTGTATTTCTTTCAAAAACAACAATAGGCCTACATAATGGACGCAACCTCTAATCATCCCCAAGTTGGAGGGGGTACCACAAATGCAAAAGGTTAATTGTTATATCATAGAATGGCTATTTACCCTGCAGTTTCAGGTCCTGGGGGCTGCCTGCAACCCACGATAACCCTGGGCTGGCCATTGGGCCTGGCGGAGGTATGAACTCCACGGATTGCCTCTATCTAGTTCAAGTTGCCAACAACCACAATCTTCTTGGGAAACATCCCATATCTGCTGCCTCAAAATTGGTTGCATCATAAAACCTCTAAGCCTATTGTTTTCTTTAGGTTGCTATATGGTTAATGATGATGACACTCGTAAAACCTGTGATGGTGTGTAATGACTATTGCTATTCCCCACTGTTTTATAGTATACTCCTCACAGTAGAGTTTATTGTCAGCAAGAATAGAGCATTTTTTAACAGCTTTACTGACTCAGAGCATATTTGAGTCAAAGCTTAATTCAATGAGCACATATTGTTACAAATATGCACGGATTTAGCTAAATCCTAATTAAATTCCTGGAAAGCCCTGTCTTTCATTAACATTATCACAGGTGACATGCTTGGTCCAGTGGGTTATGTGGAGGGTAAAGTTGCTCCTATATTGTATTGTATTGTATAAAGTTGATAAAGCTGAAGTGCAGTCCCACCCAGTCCAACCAAGCTAGCTTTCAACCTGTTACTCAACTGCATGGGAAATTAACTCAATGATTTATATGTGGCTTACAAGAGCAGACCTGACTACCGGTATATCAATTATTTAAGCATTAAAAAAGGAACAACCCTTATGTAATATTTATCTTTCCAGAACAAAGTCCAGTTAATTGTGCACGTGCAGGGCACTATAAAGTCACATAAGCATTTAACATACTGTACATGGGCTCTTTATAGACAGTCTCTTGCGTTGCAAATTGTGTGGCCATGATGTACCCATATGGACATACACGACATTTAATATCTCTGTTGGGGAAACATCTGCACGTGTTCGTGTGTGAATGGGGATGTAGAACGCACGCGCGCGCGCGCACGCACACACACACACACACACACACACACACACACACACACACACACACAGAGAGAGAGAGAGAAAGAGAGAGAGAGAGAGAGAGAATGGGGGCTCCGACGTATAATGTCATAATCAGCAGGCATGCTTTAGCTGTTTCCACATCAATGAATGCCCATGTTCTAGTCATTAAAGAAATACTGTGGCAAATTGGCAATAATAGATTGGCTAATACATGTTAGTCTAAATGGATCAGACATTGTTCTGCATGCTGCAAGTGAGTCTTATTCATTATGAGGGTGAACTGTGAAAGCATGACATGTATAGCTTACTCGACCCTTTCTTTGTCCCTTACCTGAATGGCTTGAACGTTAGTAGACATCTTCTAACCATTATTTGACCGTGTCGGCGCTTCCAGCAATCATTTCCCAAAAGAAAAGACCAAATCGGCGACCCTCAACATGGTTAACCTTATGATGTAAAACTTGAGGTATAGCGAAACATCTCAGCTGCGTCCCATCCGGTGCTCCTTTCATACACTGTATAGACTCTTGGAAAATATGCGCTCGGAGAAATTAGGCTACAGCCCGCCTAAGTCTAAGTGTAAATTGAGTAGAGTATATGCTATTCAGTCCGTGACAAATCCCTCGGCAGTCCTCGAACCAGCAGGTAGCCTATTTTGTTCTATGAAAATGTCACTCCGTCATCAAATAAGTGCAGTCATAATCTCTCTTTGAAGTCACTGTAGGCTACGTGTTGTGTGGTCCGTTTTGAGTCAGCTGGTTCTCAAACTGATTCAAATGTTTGGAATACATGTGTCGTCTACATTTCTTATTCCTTCTCTAGTCTCTACTCTAGTCGAAAGCAGAGCTACAGGATGTTTCTCTACTGCACGGCGAAATCAGCTGTTCTCTCTCTCTCGCGCGCGCTCACATTCTCTCTCTCTCTGAGGTTTTTGGATCGTAGTTGGCACTTCGCAGCAGGGCTGATTCACTGATTGTGTTGATTGTGTCACACCTCCTCCTCGTGCAAACTGAAACTCATTTCATTTCGTAATGGCGCCATCTATGTTTTATGTTCAAGCAGATAATGTGCGCAAGCATGCGCCACGTGGTAAACGTCACTTAAAGTAAAATTAAATTAAGTTGTTGTAGCATTATTTTTTTAAGGAGCATCATGCTCACTCATTAAATTATCTCTCTCTCTCTCTCTCTCTCTCTCTCTCTCTCTCTCTCTCTCTCTCTCTCTCTCGCCCTCTCTCTCTGGCTACATGTGAAAGCAGTGTATTTAATTGCATGTCCAATGAGACACCAATCTGTAGTTATTAGGAGTAAAGCCTCGCCATTGACTCCGTCAGCACCATGGACAGCGACTGTAAGGTATCGCTATTGGGATGATAACAGCGGCACCCGGTGGCCACTGTGTTGAAATTGGCCAGATTGTGTCCAACACTGAGATACTGTAGATAGCCATGAGTTTAGCCACAGATTTCTTTCCACAGAAAGCGACATTCTAAATGTTCTGTCACTATAGCTATGAATTACACTCACTGACTCGTCTACCACATGCAAATAAGTACAGCATGTTGCAAATATAGCCTACAGGATCATTGTAATGTTTCGAGCAGGGAAACAAACAAAAACTTTTAGAATATTCCCTCTGTCAGACAACACATTTCTGTGGTAATTTTCAGTCTCTTCAAAGATTATTTAGTGTTGGAGTCAGCGGTGCAGCAAAGCAGAAATGTGGAGCCAGGGGTGAGATCTAGGACCAAACGGCGGTGAAATCTCAAACTCTCTTCACGCAAGACTGACTCTGATCGTGGAAACCTCACCAACACCCACGCAGCCTGTGTGCTGTGCTTCTGGAATATGTTGGCGCTGACTGTGTGGAGTTCAATTGGTAAACGTGATTTTGACTTCATATGTGCATGCAAGATTAAGTGCAACTGTGCAGTATTGGTCACAATCGTGTCAGTATCACGGTCAGTCAGTATCATGTCAGTATCACGGTCAGTATAATGGACATCATGCAGTCAGTATCATGTAACATGTCAGTATCATGACAGTATCACGGTCAGTATAATACATCATGTCAGTATCATGACAGTATCATGGTCAATATCACGGTCAGTATTATAGTCAGTATCATAGTCAGTATCATGGTCAGTATCATGATGGTCAGTATCATGACAGTATCATGGTCAATATCACGGTCAGTATTATAGTCAGTATCATAGTCAGTATCATGGTCAGTATCATGATGGTCAGTATCATGACAGTATCATGGTCAATATCACGGTCAGTATCATGACAGTATCATAGTCAGTATTATGGTCAGTATCATGATGGTCAGTATCATGGTCAGTATCATGGTCAGTATCATGACAGTATCATGGTCAGTATCATGTCAGTATCATGATCAGTATCATGACAGTATCATGGTCAGTATCATGACAGTATCATGGTCAGTATCATGACAGTATCATGACAGTATCATGGTCAGTATCATGATGGTCAGTATCATGACAGTATAATGGTCAGTATCATGCCATTATCATGGTCAGTATCATGGTCAGTATCATGATGGTCAATCATGACAGTATCATGGTCAGTATCATGTCAGTATCATGGTCAGCATCATGACCATGGGTTTGATTATGGTTATGTCTGATCGAGGCATAGTGAGTGGCCGTCATGCCTATATATGGGTGTATTAGGTTTGTTTATGGTTATGTCTGAGTCAGAGTGATGTCAATCTGCCAATTAATTAGCCAATCATAATATAAGAATGATGCTCTTTTGTGGAGTGAGCTGAACTGTGCCAACTCTTCCACATGGAGCTGGTCATCGTGACAATTAATTCAGGAAAAAGGCAGGAAAAAGAGATGAGGTGTTTCATAGTCCTCATACTCCTCTCTGCTCAGTGTATCTTGATTCTTAACCAAGACAGGCTAATTGTGAGTCTGGATGCAGGCACAAAAAACAAACAAAAACAATCCATTACCCCTGAACTGTAATTGAAAGCCCCCCCAGAGTTAATTACTAATCGTTAATCATCCAGCCCTTCTCTAGCCACCTGTTTGACCATTTTTCATTCCAACGTCTTTTTTTTTATTCCAATTTATACAAAGCCTCCGCGGAACCGGGCGTGGAGTCAGGAGAATAGAGATCAGATGAATGGCGGGATAAAGAGAATGGAATAGTTCAGACAAATGGAGGGGTGAAGGAAATCAATGTATGAATAGAAAATGGACACGAGAAGAGGACATAACAATGAGTGGGGATTGATCTATCCGTGATGAACGAGGGAAATGGCTTTTTGGATTGACTCGCTCTGGGCCTTGAGGAGGGGCTGGGCTGATCGTGTGCCGTTTTGCACGAGGTTGAAAGTACTCTATGCAGTATTGTGCTGCTGAGTGACAGTGCAGGTTGAAGTGTGAGAGAAGATTTGCATTTTCATCACATCTGAGAATGAGTGTCTTGCCCCGTGTGGCTTGGTGCTGACTGACACACACACACGCGCACACGCACACACGCAGACGCACACGCGCACGCGCACACACACACACACGCACACACACCCACACACACACACACACACACACACACACACACACACACACACACACACACACACACACACACACACACACACACACACACACACACACACACACACACACACAGTCCTTCAGACAAAAACACATGGTGATTTCTCAAGATGACACACGACCCTCTCACTCTTTGCAGTGTGAGAGTGACAGCCTCACGGTGGCCCCATGTGAGACTGTGAGACATTTTGAGACAGCCGGGGGGATCACCCCTTCAAAGAGACAACACGCCAAGGCAAGCTGCTGTGTTGTGTACATACCAAGCCTACTCTACAAGGAGGCGGAAATGATTTCCTTTTTCCAGCAATCATGATAATTCAAGATGCTACTTATGTAAGAGCGAGGCCATGAAATATTTGCATAATCGTAAATGCACTTTTCCCTTAAAAAGTATGTTCCAAAACACTATTTAGACCTTGTTGGGTGAGAATTCCAAGTGAACCAGGTTTCAAAACAAGTTACACACAACTTCGCATATCTTCCGGTAAATGTGAGAACATTTTACACATGCTATTTTGTATATTTTACTTCAATGCCAAATGGATTATGTATATAAAACAGTGGCATGGAAAAGGCATACATGCGTAAAGTAAAATATGGTGAACCAGTGCACTTGCCGTTACTGTCAGGGAAAGGAGAAGTAGATAGATAAATGTATCTATCTATCTACTTATGTTCTTCTGTGTGTGCTAGGTAAATAAATAAGGCCCATTTCACAAAATAAAGGCAAGAACAAGACTCCTGTGTCTAGTTAGCAGCAGGTCTACCAAGAGCTAAGCACCTGAGGAGCATAATGTGGGGCATGACTCAGAGATTATAGGGCTGGCCTGGGGGTATGAGTGGACACCTTGGCACACACTCACACTACGTGCCAAAAACGTTTATTAAGGACGAGAGAGACAGATATGCTACCAATATTTCGACAGCCAGGCTGCCCACCTGAGAAATTAGACTTTAGTGCCCTCAAGTAGCTGCAGAATTCACAATGTTTTAGTCCCAACTCCCAACTGCAGATTACTATTTATTTTACCTTGGGCAAGGAGCTTTTCAAGGTCTCTGATGAAGAAATGTTTGATGCAGTGGAAGCTATATGGAGTGAAGAAACAGAAGTGTGTTTTGGCTGTAAAGATGGCCGACGTGCATGACGGTCGGTGAGATTCTCTGATATGCAGATATACAGTATACAGACAGACATGGTTTCATGTTCCAGGACAAAAGAAAATTGTTGTCAAGGCAGTTGATGAAGAGACACGCACGCACGCACGCACGCACGCACGCACGCACGCACGCACGCACGCACGCACGCACGCACGCACGCACACACGCACGCACGCACACACACACACACACACACACACACACACACACACACACACACACACACACACAGACACAGACACACACAGACACACTATTTTCAAGCAGAATGGATGTTTTGACAGCTATCGGCCCGCAGAGTAAAAGGAGAAGTCATTTGCATCACTGAGGAACACCGGGGGGACAAGGGTCAGAGAGCCCACCGAGGGCCCTTAACCTGGCATCGTGACTGACAGACTTTCTGTCTCACTGTTATGACAGGAAGTCTAGGTTGAGATATAGTGCACAGAGGCTACAGATTCCCCAAGGCGTCCCCCCCAGCGAGGGACAAGACACGATTCCCTCATTGAAATCTAAACCCCAAAAAATCTCCCCATTTCTCACTTAGCACCGACTTGATGGTCGCAATTAGATGGACTTTCACAACTTATACAAGAGCTGAAGAGATACACGTCATCTGTCTCCTTTTTCTCAACGGAATCCATGAAAACTTTGTGAACTGCATTTATTCCTATTTCCTACGCACACAGACACTCAAACAAATACAAAATGAAAGTGGAATCTCAACACAGACAGACAGACAGACAGACAGACAGGCAGGCAGGCAGGCAGGCAGGCAGGCAGGCATGCAGGCAGGCAGACAGACAGACAGACAGACAGACAGACAGACAGACAGACAGACAGACAGACAGACAGACAGACAGACAGACAGACAGACAGACAGACAGACAGACAGACAGACAGACAGACAGACAGACAGACAGACAGACAGACAGACAGACAGACAGACAGATGAGCTGCATAAATGGAACGAGATCAGCTGCTGTCTATCACCTGGCCTGTCCCACAGTGATGAGGAGGACGGGGATTTGCTCCCTCAATCAAAAAAGGGAACGGAGTGCATGCAAGCTTAATGTGGATTACCATCTCCATGTCCCACTGAGTATAGAGCTACAACGTATCAGGAAAATGTCCTAAATGAAAGATAGTTTAAGTACGACCAGAATAAAACCAACACACTCTCACTCCCCGAAATGCATATTGTGACTTCTTGGGACAAATGTGACCAAGCGTCAAACGTTTGACTGGAAGGGGGTAGGGTACCCTTCTCAAAACCCAAGACGTAAAACTCCTCTAGAAGTTAAAACGACGTGTCGTCTAAACCGGGTTTGAGCAATGCTGTAGTCTAGGTTTTTCCAGACGCCGGTATACCATAATTATTCCCTGCATGACATGCGCACGTACATGCTATACACTTCCGCGTGGTCAATAGAGCGTTGCAGGCCTGGGCCGTGGCTCAGCGGTCCAGGCACCTTGGCTGGTAATCCAGTCTGGCAGTGTGCCGCGGGTTCGACTCCTTTACTGCATGTCACCCCCCCATCTCTCTCCCCATTTCCTGTCAGCCTACTGTCTGTCCATCCATAAAAAATATAAAATAAAGGCGAAAGCCACAAAAAAAAAACATTAAAAAAAATTGAGCGTTGCAGTCCTGCCCCCTTTCATGACAACGGCAGGCCCGGAAGAGAATTCCCCATTCATTTTTCTCATAGACATTTCAAAAAGTATGTGTGTGTGTATGTGTGTGTGTATGTGCGTGCGTGCGTGCGTGCGTGCGTGCGTGCGTGCGTGCGTGCGCAAGAGAGTAAACAAACTGCAAATTCATACAAAATGCAAAATTGATATAAATTCGCAAGCTTGGCAGCGCTGGTGAGTAGTGCAATATTGGAGCTATCCATGGCTATAAATTGAATGCCATGGCTAACTCCCAGTGTTCCTCTCTCACACTGGGTGCCAAACCATCACATCCCTCCACAGGAAAAAACCCCACTGTGTCCCTAATTGCAGCAGCACACCTCATAGTTACATTCAGTAATAGCTAGACAGGAAAATCCTCAGTGTTAATTCAACCCAGAGAGTGTATACATTTGTATACTCAGAATTGCAAGTGGATAAATCAACACTGAGGATTTGACAGTGGAAGGTCTGCATGCTCACATCTGTGTGCTCTATCACCCTGGCAGAGCAGAGTTGGGAGGAAACGGGGAAAGCAAAGCTACAGACACACTCATTAATTGGCAAGACACAAAGCCCTGCAGGATTGTAGACCCAGTGGACACTGTCCTAATGAATACTAGTCTGAGGCATTCCAAAATAAAAACTGAATGAATAATGATTATACTGTACCGCAGCATACTAACACTATGCAATAGTCAAGCTGTACCATGTCTTCACGTTGGATTGTTCAGCACAATTTTTGTTTAGCAGACAGAAATGTGTGCTCTCCAGCCTCTCCCACATTTTGTTTCATTGGGTTGTTTGATGTCTGCTGATTGACACAATGTATGGCTTCATGAGAAGCCAATGACATACACCAACTTTGGCCAATCGTGTGAAATGTTAATCAGTTGTCCCATGAAAAATCAAATCACACCTGTGTGAAGTGAGGGGTGCTCTTATCATCATACATCATCCATTCATTGTCAATGGGAATTTTGTGTAGGATAAAAATCACACCTGTGTGAAGTGAGGGGCGCTCTTATCATCATACATCATCATGAATCATCTCATGAAGACATGAGACATGAAGGGAAACAAATAACTACCATGATATGGAATGAAAGGAATGGAAGGTGTCTTAAATTCAGCCTTTCAGAATCATCTCTGACAGTTGTCACTCCCCGCCTGCCCAGTTTGCTGCATAGACGTTGTTGTACTGTCCTCATACATACATGGCCTATTTCCTTCACTTTCACCCCCAACCAGCTGCACTGGCTCAGAAAAGAGCATTACAGGGATGACGTCTTTTAGGCGGACCCTGAAACTGTAATTGGTTCGTCCAACCACAGATTTCACATTTAAAATTTTTAAATGTGTCAATTAATATACGTTTGAAATAGCACATGAAGCAATAGCTTCAAAATGCATGGTTGTGATATTAACAGACATTATTCATGTCTCATAATAAAAACGTAAAAGTCTCTTAGGCTTATGTTATCCACAGGCCCTTATTTCCTGCATGAATCTAAAACCCTGGATCACTTTTAGAACTAAAGACTGCAGCACTCTATAACAAGATGTGCTGAACCTGATAGCCACATAAGCACGAAGCTCCACTTTGCTCAATTATGAACCGACAGTACATTCTTAAAATAAAATCCTAGAATCCAATAGAACAGAGAAAAGAACATTCCGACTCAAAGGTTCAAATTCCTCCACTGAGATGGCAAAGTAATGTATTATTCATATTAAGTAACTTCTACAGATCACTGGTGTGACTCCATGGAGCCTGTGATCTCTCTGTTCTGAAGTGGTGGGGGGGTCAGATTGATCGTATTCTTTGTTACATTATGTAGCAGTCAGACAAAGGCAAAACCAATACAGCTTACAGGCTGATGTAGCACTTAGTGAATATGATGTTACGATGATAATCACTTTTAATTTGAAAAAGAAAAAAAAGTCTGAAGTGTGTCACAATGTTTCGCGTTGTGAGTAGATCAGCTATATTCACTATGTTTTGAAATAGGGCTCTCATGTGTAGTGGGGGTTGACTGCTTTATCAATTTTCTCAGCAATCCAACCAGCGCAGGCTAGGCTGCATGCAATTTGCCATTGGCCACCTCATGAAGCCAATGACCAGATCTGGACAATGCTGTATGTCCTACATCTTGTTGTGAACAAGAGTAGAGTGTGATAGGGTCCCAAGAAGAACAAATGGCATGGAGCCTCTGTAGAGGCAGTGATGTGTCAAAGTCTGCCATGGTTGGTAGCATGCATGTTGGAGAGCTTGTATGATTAAAGTCATGAATCTTCCAGAGAGGAGGTGTGAGGTCTGAGGTACCGCGGCCTCATCTTAGACACAACTGGCTAAATAAAGCTCCAATGGCACTAGGGTATAGCATTTCATTTCTAACACCCCAGTCGAAGTGCGAGTGAGTGTGTTTTGAGCGATGTCTCTTTTTGGAAACATTATCTCTCACACCGATTGGTTAAGAGTCACTTCTGTTTACACACCACAATATAAATGTCCCCAATATAAATGTCCAGTCTCTAAGGTAGGCTATTCTGTTTCAGGTAATATTACATTTTGTAAGATGTAAGATACCGAGGGCCTATCTATAATATATGCACATATTTATCCCACTAGAATAAGTATGTGGGTTAATTTCCTTTACTGGCTAGTGGCTACCCAATGTTTTCTTTCTTTTTGCTTTTATACGTTGCAATGATCTACAGCAGGGGTGCCCAAAAGGTAGATTGCGATCTACCAGTAGATCACAAAGGCTGTGCAGGTAGAAGAGTATTTAATTTAAATATATTGAAGAAGAAAAACGAGAAAAAAATAAAACATTTCTCCCCCTCTATTTCCCATTCCCAGTGCATATGTCTTATACCGTACAGAATGTAACACAAACTCTACTATTCCGAAGCCCCCTCAGGTACATATTTAAACTATTTTCAGCAATGGTATAATAATTGATTTGGTGGGTAGATCTTGCCGAGCTGGTCATTTTGAAAGTAGCTCTCAAGTCAAAAAGTGTGGGCACCCCTGATCTACAGTATGATCTATCTAACTGGGGCAACCTTTTGGGGATGTTTGGGGAGCTTTACAGTTATGTTTCAGTAGCCCCTTCCTTCACTACATTATACAGTATATGCCTTCTGTTAACTGAATGCTCAATACTCTCTTCAGATTAGGCCACTTGAGTTATACTTGGTCGCGCATTGTGTCACACAGCAAAAAATAGCAGATCTACAAGCTCATTGCGCATCGTACAAGGTAACCTTGTAGATCAGAGATTTGTTTATGTATATGTGACACTGGTGTAGGATACCTTTTGAGAACCAGAGCTTTGTTTTATCACCAGTGTTATTCGCTCTCTAACTACTATGATGACATCACATCAATCTTCTTTGGACCCATTGATTGACAGTCAGAACAGCAGTGAGTAGATAGAGCAACTATGAAGCAGAGGTCGCGCTAGCATTTTAAACTGCCTCACAAGTGTTTGTGTTTGGAAGCACTCGTTTTCAATAACCCGCTGCTTCCGGCATTATGTGTATTTTCATTCAGGTGGTACGCAGGAACGTTGAGGAGGGAGCAGAGAAGGGGACTAGAATGCAGTGGTGTTGGAACCCTGACAACATGCAAAATGTGTGTTTGTGTGTGCATGTGTGTGTGCTTTAAAGAGAAAACTAACAAACAAAAACAGAGCCAGGTAGCAAGACAGAGAGAAACACAGTAATGAAAATATTCTACACAAATAGGTTTGCAAATAAGACACAATGGACAGCTGTCTCCATGGCCACAATAGCAGCAGGGAAGTCTGTGAATGGCCATATGCAAATAAAGGTAGACAGGATGTACATTAAAAGTCTCATATTACCCGTATTGTGCTGGATATAGGGGCAATAGGGCATTAAGGGTAGCATTCCAACTATTATGCAGGCCAATAGGGCATTAAGGGTAGCATTCCAACTATTATGCAGGCCAATAGGGCATTAAGGGTAGCATTCCAACTATTGTGCAGGCCAATAGGGCATTAAGGGGAGCATTCCAACTATTGTGCAGGCCAATAGGGCATTAAGGGTAGCATTCCAACTATTGTGCAGGCCAATAGGGCATTAAGGGTAGCATTCCAACTATTGTGCAGGCCAATAGGGCATTAAGGGTAGCATTCCAACTATTGTGCAGGCCAATAGGGCATTAAGGGTAGCATTCCAACTATTGTGCAGGCCAATAGGGCATTAAGGGTAGCATTCCAACTATTATGCAGGCCAATAGGGCATTAAGGGTAGCATTCCAACTATTATGCAGGCCAATAGGGCATTAAGGGTAGCATTCCAACTATTATGCAGGCCAATAGGGCATTAAGGGTAGCATTCCAACTATTATGCAGGCCAATAGGGCATTAAGGGTAGCATTCCAACTATTATGCAGGCCAATAGGGTATTAAGGGTAGCATTCCAACTATTATGCAGGCCAATAGGGCATTAAGGGTAGCATTCCAACTAGTATGCAGGCCAATAGGGCATTAAGGGTAGCATTCCAACTATTATGCAGGCCAATAGGGCATTAAGGGTAGCATTCCAACTATTATGCAGGCCAATAGGGCATTAAGGGTAGCATTCCAACTATTATGCAGGCCAATAGGGCATTAAGGGTGGCATTCCAACTATTATGCAGGCCAATAGGGCATTAAGGGTAGCATTCCAACTATTATGCAGGCCAATAGGGCATTAAGGGTAGCATTCCAACTATTATGCAGGCCAATAGGGCATTAAGGGTAGCATTCCAACTATTATGCAGGCCAATAGGGCATTAAGGGTAGCATTCCAACTATTATGCAGGCCAATAGGGCATTAAGGGTAGCATTCCAACTATTATGCAGCCCAATAGGGCATTAAGGGTAGCATTCCAACTATTATGCAGCCCAATAGGGCATTAAGGGTAGCATTCCAACTATTATGCAGGCCAATAGGGCATTAAGGGTAGCATTCCAACTATTATGCAGGCCAATAGGGCATTAAGGGTAGCATTCCAACTATTATGCAGGCCAATAGGGCATTAAGGGTAGCATTCCAACTATTATGCAGGCCAATAGGGCATTAAGGGTAGCATTCCAACTATTATGCAGGCCAATAGGGCATTAAGGGTAGCATTCCAACTATTATGCAGGCCAATAGGGCATTAAGGGTAGCATTCCAACTATTATGCAGCCCAATAGGGCATTAAGGGTAGCATTCCAACTATTATGCAGCCCAATAGGGCATTAAGGGTAGCATTCCAACTATTATGCAGGCCAATAGGGCATTAAGGGTAGCATTCCAACTATTATGCAGGCCAATAGGGCATTAAGGGTAGCATTCCAACTATTATGCAGGCCAATAGGGAATTAAGGGTAGCATTCCAACTATTATGCAGGCCAATAGGGCATTAAGGGTAGCATTCCAACTATTATGCAGGCCAATAGGGCATTAAGGGTAGCATTCCAACTATTATGCAGGCCAATAGGGCATTAAGGGTAGCATTCCAACTATTATGCAGGCCAATAGGGCATTAAGGGTAGCATTCCAACTATTATGCAGGCCAATAGGGCAGTAAGGGTAGCATTCCAACTATTATGCAGGCCAATAGGGCGTTAAGGGTAGCATTCCAACTATTATGCAGGCCAATAGGGCATTAAGGGTAGCATTCCAACTATTATGCAGGCCAATAGGGCATTAAGGGTAGCATTCCAACTATTATGCAGGCCAATAGGGCATTAAGGGTAGCATTCCAACTATTATGCAGGCCAATAGGGCATTAAGGGTAGCATTCCAACTATTATGCAGGCCAATAGGGCATTAAGGGTAGCATTCCAACTATTATGCAGGCCAATAGGGCATTAAGGGTAGCATTCCAACTATTATTCAGGCCAATAGGGCATTAAGGGTAGCATTCCAACTATTATGCAGGCCAATAGGGCATTAAGGGTAGCATTCCAACTATTATGCAGGCCAATAGGGCATTAAGGGTAGCATTCCAACTATTATGCAGGCCAATAGGGCATTAAGGGTAGCATTCCAACTATTATGCAGGCCAATAGGGCATTAAGGGTAGCATTCCAACTATTATGCAGGCCAATAGGGCATTAAGGGTAGCATTCCAACTATTATGCAGGCCAATAGGGCATTAAGGGTAGCATTCCAACTATTATGCAGGCCAATAGGGCATTAAGGGTAGCATTCCAACTATTATGCAGGCCAATAGGGCATTAAGGGTAGCATTCCAACTATTATGCAGGCCAATAGGGCATTAAGGGTAGCATTCCAACTATTATGCAGGCCAATAGGGCATTAAGACGTATTCACACCTCTTCAATGTGCATACGCCATGGTTTAATTCAATTTAAGATACTACATCGACTTCACTATTCAGGGGATAAGCTGGCCAGGCTCTTTAACGTGCCAGACCCTGGATGCCCAAGATGCAGCCAGACCTCAGCCTCGTTAGGCCACATGTTTTGGACGTGTCCTTCCCTCACTACCTACTGGAAGCGGATATTTGACGTATTCTCTCATATGTGTGGAACAGTGGTAACACCTTCTTTCCACACCGCCATTTTTGGCATAGTCCCCCCAAACTGTACACTCACATCTCCGCAAGCAAATGCCTTGGCATTTGCATCCCTATTAGCCCGTAGACTAATCCTCCTCAATTGGAAGTCGGATAAGGCACCTTCCTTTCAACAATGGCTGAAAGAAGTTCTATCATTCCTGCCTCTGGAGAAGCTCAGGTATAGAGTGGACAGAGCCCAAAAAAACTTTGTCCTGGCTTGGAGTGCCTTTGTGGAGTTTGTTGAGGACTTTCCATTCCAGTGAACTGTAATCCGGACTGTGTCCGACTGTCCCTGTCTTGACTCTTTTTGATCTAAGATTGTCCGCTGCTTTGTCCCACCACTTTGTTTTTGTTTTTGTTTTGTTTTTAGCCTAGGGGGGGAGGGGGGAGGGGGGGGGGGGTTGTATATGTTTGTGTGTTTTGTGTTTTCTTGCATACATGTGTATTGTCATGTGAAGAAATGTAAAAAAAAGTTTACAAAAAAAAATAGGGCATTAAGGGTAGCATTCCAACTATTATGCAGGCCAATAGGGCATTAAGGGTAGCATTCCAACTATTATGCAGGCCAATAGGGCATTAAGGGTAGCATTCCAACTATTATGCAGGCCAATAGGGCATTAAGGGTAGCATTCCAACTATTATGCAGGCCAATAGGGCATTAAGGGTAGCATTCCAACTATTATGCAGGCCAATAGGGCATTAAGGGTAGCATTCCAACTATTATGCAGGCCAATAGGGCATTAAGGGTATAGCATTCCAACTATTATGCAGGCCAATAGGGCATTAAGGGTATAGCATTCCAACTATTATGCAGGCCAATAGGGCATTAAGGGTAGCATTCCAACTATTATGCAGGCCAATAGGGCATTAAGGGTAGCATTCCAACTATTATGCAGGCCAATAGGGCATTAAGGGTAGCATTCCAACTATTATGCAGGCCAATAGGGCATTGAGGGTAGCATTCCAACTATTATGCAGGCCAATAGGGCATTGAGGGTAGCATTCCAACTATTATGCAGGCCAATAGGGCATTGAGGGTAGCATTCCAACTATTATGCAGGCCAATAGGGCATTGAGGGTAGCATTCCAACTATGATGCAGGCCAATAGGGCATTGAGGGTAGCATTCCAACTATTATGCAGCCCAATAGGGCATTGAGGGTAGCATTCCAACTATTATGCAGCCCAATAGGGCATTGAGGGTAGCATTCCAACTATTATGCAGGCCAATAGGGCATTGAGGGTAGCATTCCAACTATTATGCAGGCCAATAGGGCATTGAGGGTAGCATTCCAACTATTATGCAGGCCAATAGGGCATTGAGGGTAGCATTCCAACTATTATGCAGGCCAATAGGGCATTGAGGGTAGCATTCCAACTATTATGCAGGCCAATAGGGCATTGAGGGTAGCATTCCAACTATTATGCAGGCCAATAGGGCATTGAGGGTAGCATTCCAACTATTATGCAGGCCAATAGGGCATTGAGGGTAGCATTCCAACTATTATGCAGGCCAATAGGGCATTGAGGGTAGCATTCCAACTATTATGCAGGCCAATAGGGCATTGAGGGTAGCATTCCAACTATTATGCAGGCCAATAGGGCATTGAGGGTAGCATTCCAACTATTATGCAGGCCAATAGGGCATTGAGGGTAGCATTCCAACTATTATGCAGGCCAATAGGGCATTGAGGGTAGCATTCCAACTATTATGCAGGCCAATAGGGCATTGAGGGTAGCATTCCAACTATTATGCAGGCCAATAGGGCATTGAGGGTAGCATTCCAACTATTATGCAGGCCAATAGGGCATTGAGGGTAGCATTCCAACTATTATGCAGGCCAATAGGGCATTGAGGGTAGCATTCCAACTATTATGCAGGCCAATAGGGCATTAAGGGTAGCATTCCAACTATTATGCAGGCCAATAGGGCATTAAGGGTAGCATTCCAACTATTATGCAGGCCAATAGGGCATTAAGGGTAGCATTCCAACTATTATGCAGGCCAATAGGGCATTAAGGGTAGCATTCCAACTAGTATGCAGGCCAATAGGGCATTAAGGGTAGCATTCCAACTAGTATGCAGGCCAATAGGGCATTAAGGGTAGCATTCCAACTATTATGCAGGCCAATAGGGCATTAAGGGTAGCATTCCAACTATTATGCAGGCCAATAGGGCATTAAGGGTAGCATTCCAACTATTATGCAGGCCAATAGGGCATTAAGGGTAGCATTCCAACTATTATGCAGGCCAATAGGGCATTAAGGGTAGCATTCCAACTAGTATGCAGGCCAATAGGGCATTACGGGTAGCATTCCAACTATTATGCAGGCCAATAGGGCATTAAGGGTAGCATTCCAACTATTATGCAGGCCAATAGGGCATTAAGGGTAGCATTCCAACTATTATGCAGGCCAATAGGGCATTAAGGGTATAGCATTCCAACTATTATGCAGGCCAATAGGGCATTAAGGGTAGCATTCCAACTATTATGCAGGCCAATAGGGCATTAAGGGTAGCATTCCAACTAGTATGCAGGCCAATAGGGCATTAAGGGTAGCATTCCAACTATTATGCAGGCCAATAGGGCATTAAGGGTAGCATTCCAACTATTATGCAGGCCAATAGGGCATTAAGGGTAGCATTCCAACTATTATGCAGGCCAATAGGGCATTAAGGGTAGCATTCCAACTATTATGCAGGCCAATAGGGCATTAAGGGTAGCATTCCAACTGCCAATAGGGCATTAAGGGTAGCATTCCAACTATTATGCAGCCCAATAGGGCATTAAGGGTAGCATTCCAACTATTACAAAAACCCACACTTTGACCAGTGGTGGTGTGACAGAAGCTGCTGAGATTCGATCTGCTGCTATTTTAAATTGGACACAGTAGGAACTTTCTATCCAGTTTTTCTGCACTATCTTGTACTTCTGTCTCTATACTACTATTTCTGTCTTTATACTTTATACTATTTCTGTCTTTCCTACTATTTCTGTGTTTCTTTGTCTGTTCCAATCTGTCCTCTTTGATCTGGAACAAGGGGCTAGCAGGATATATACAATCACCAGTAGGCTAATCATTCAGCCCCTTTCTGGACTTTGCATAATCCTGTGTTGATAGCTTCTAGACATATAAATAGCACTGCTATTTATCTGTCCAGATCAAAACCCACACTTTGACCAGTGGTGGTGTGACAGAAGCTGCTGAGATTCGATCTGCTGCTATTTTAAATTGGACACAGTAGGAACTTTCTATCCAGTTTTTCTGCACTATCTTGTACTTCTGTCTCTATACTACTATTTCTGTCTTTATACTTTATACTATTTCTGTCTTTCCTACTATTTCTGTGTTTCTTTGTCTGTTCCAATCTGTCCTCTTTGATCTGGAACAAGGGGCTAGCAGGATATATACAATCACCAGTAGGCTAATCATTCAGCCCCTTTCTGGACTTTGCATAATCCTGTGTTGATAGCTTCTAGACATATAAATAGCACTGCTATTTATCTGTCCAGATCAAAACCCACACTTTGACCAGTGGTGGTGTGACAGAAGCTGCTGAGATTCGATCTGCTGCTATTTTAAATTGGACACAGTAGGAACTTTCTATCCAGTTTTTCTGCACTATCTTGTACTTCTGTCTCTATACTACTATTTCTGTCTTTATACTTTATACTATTTCTGTCTTTCCTACTATTTCTGTGTTTCTTTGTCTGTTCCAATCTGTCCTCTTTGATCTGGAACAAGGGGCTAGCAGGATATATACAATCACCAGTAGGCTAATCATTCAGCCCCTTTCTGGACTTTGCATAATCCTGTGTTGATAGCTTCTAGACATATAAATAGCACTGCTATTTATCTGTCCAGATCAAAACCCACACTTTGACCAGTGGTGGTGTGACAGAAGCTGCTGAGATTCGATCTGCTGCTATTTTAAATTGGACACAGTAGGAACTTTCTATCCAGTTTTTCTGCACTATCTTGTACTTCTGTCTCTATACTACTATTTCTGTCTTTATACTTTATACTATTTCTGTCTTTCCTACTATTTCTGTGTTTCTTTGTCTGTTCCAATCTGTCCTCTTTGATCTGGAACAAGGGGCTAGCAGGATATATACAATCACCAGTAGGCTAATCATTCAGCCCCTTTCTGGACTTTGCATAATCCTGTGTTGATAGCTTCTAGACATATAAATAGCACTGCTATTTATCTGTCCAGATCAAAACCCACACTTTGACCAGTGGTGGTGTGACAGAAGCTGCTGAGATTCGATCTGCTGCTATTTTAAATTGGACACAGTAGGAACTTTCTATCCAGTTTTTCTGCACTATCTTGTACTTCTGTCTCTATACTACTATTTCTGTCTTTATACTTTATACTATTTCTGTCTTTCCTACTATTTCTGTGTTTCTTTGTCTGTTCCAATCTGTCCTCTTTGATCTGGAACAAGGGGCTAGCAGGATATATACAATCACCAGTAGGCTAATCATTCAGCCCCTTTCTGGACTTTGCATAATCCTGTGTTGATAGCTTCTAGACATATAAATAGCACTGCTATTTATCTGTCCAGATCAAAACCCACACTTTGACCAGTGGTGGTGTGACAGAAGCTGCTGAGATTCGATCTGCTGCTATTTTAAATTGGACACAGTAGGAACTTTCTATCCAGTTTTTCTGCACTATCTTGTACTTCTGTCTCTATACTACTATTTCTGTCTTTATACTTTATACTATTTCTGTCTTTCCTACTATTTCTGTGTTTCTTTGTCTGTTCCAATCTGTCCTCTTTGATCTGGAACAAGGGGCTAGCAGGATATATACAATCACCAGTAGGCTAATCATTCAGCCCCTTTCTGGACTTTGCATAATCCTGTGTTGATAGCTTCTAGACATATAAATAGCACTGCTATTTATCTGTCCAGATCAAAACCCACACTTTGACCAGTGGTGGTGTGACAGAAGCTGCTGAGATTCGATCTGCTGCTATTTTAAATTGGACACAGTAGGAACTTTCTATCCAGTTTTTCTGCACTATCTTGTACTTCTGTCTCTATACTACTATTTCTGTCTTTATACTTTATACTATTTCTGTCTTTCCTACTATTTCTGTGTTTCTTTGTCTGTTCCAATCTGTCCTCTTTGATCTGGAACAAGGGGCTAGCAGGATATATACAATCACCAGTAGGCTAATCATTCAGCCCCTTTCTGGACTTTGCATAATCCTGTGTTGATAGCTTCTAGACATATAAATAGCACTGCTATTTATCTGTCCAGATCAAAACCCACACTTTGACCAGTGGTGGTGTGACAGAAGCTGCTGAGATTCGATCTGCTGCTATTTTAAATTGGACACAGTAGGAACTTTCTATCCAGTTTTTCTGCACTATCTTGTACTTCTGTCTCTATACTACTATTTCTGTCTTTATACTTTATACTATTTCTGTCTTTCCTACTATTTCTGTGTTTCTTTGTCTGTTCCAATCTGTCCTCTTTGATCTGGAACAAGGGGCTAGCAGGATATATACAATCACCAGTAGGCTAATCATTCAGCCCCTTTCTGGACTTTGCATAATCCTGTGTTGATAGCTTCTAGACATATAAATAGCACTGCTATTTATCTGTCCAGATCAAAACCCACACTTTGACCAGTGGTGGTGTGACAGAAGCTGCTGAGATTCGATCTGCTGCTATTTTAAATTGGACACAGTAGGAACTTTCTATCCAGTTTTTCTGCACTATCTTGTACTTCTGTCTCTATACTACTATTTCTGTCTTTATACTTTATACTATTTCTGTCTTTCCTACTATTTCTGTGTTTCTTTGTCTGTTCCAATCTGTCCTCTTTGATCTGGAACAAGGGGCTAGCAGGATATATACAATCACCAGTAGGCTAATCATTCAGCCCCTTTCTGGACTTTGCATAATCCTGTGTTGATAGCTTCTAGACATATAAATAGCACTGCTATTTATCTGTCCAGATCAAAACCCACACTTTGACCAGTGGTGGTGTGACAGAAGCTGCTGAGATTCGATCTGCTGCTATTTTAAATTGGACACAGTAGGAACTTTCTATCCAGTTTTTCTGCACTATCTTGTACTTCTGTCTCTATACTACTATTTCTGTCTTTATACTTTATACTATTTCTGTCTTTCCTACTATTTCTGTGTTTCTTTGTCTGTTCCAATCTGTCCTCTTTGATCTGGAACAAGGGGCTAGCAGGATATATACAATCACCAGTAGGCTAATCATTCAGCCCCTTTCTGGACTTTGCATAATCCTGTGTTGATAGCTTCTAGACATATAAATAGCACTGCTATTTATCTGTCCAGATCAAAACCCACACTTTGACCAGTGGTGGTGTGACAGAAGCTGCTGAGATTCGATCTGCTGCTATTTTAAATTGGACACAGTAGGAACTTTCTATCCAGTTTTTCTGCACTATCTTGTACTTCTGTCTCTATACTACTATTTCTGTCTTTATACTTTATACTATTTCTGTCTTTCCTACTATTTCTGTGTTTCTTTGTCTGTTCCAATCTGTCCTCTTTGATCTGGAACAAGGGGCTAGCAGGATATATACAATCACCAGTAGGCTAATCATTCAGCCCCTTTCTGGACTTTGCATAATCCTGTGTTGATAGCTTCTAGACATATAAATAGCACTGCTATTTATCTGTCCAGATCAAAACCCACACTTTGACCAGTGGTGGTGTGACAGAAGCTGCTGAGATTCGATCTGCTGCTATTTTAAATTGGACACAGTAGGAACTTTCTATCCAGTTTTTCTGCACTATCTTGTACTTCTGTCTCTATACTACTATTTCTGTCTTTATACTTTATACTATTTCTGTCTTTCCTACTATTTCTGTGTTTCTTTGTCTGTTCCAATCTGTCCTCTTTGATCTGGAACAAGGGGCTAGCAGGATATATACAATCACCAGTAGGCTAATCATTCAGCCCCTTTCTGGACTTTGCATAATCCTGTGTTGATAGCTTCTAGACATATAAATAGCACTGCTATTTATCTGTCCAGATCAAAACCCACACTTTGACCAGTGGTGGTGTGACAGAAGCTGCTGAGATTCGATCTGCTGCTATTTTAAATTGGACACAGTAGGAACTTTCTATCCAGTTTTTCTGCACTATCTTGTACTTCTGTCTCTATACTACTATTTCTGTCTTTATACTTTATACTATTTCTGTCTTTCCTACTATTTCTGTGTTTCTTTGTCTGTTCCAATCTGTCCTCTTTGATCTGGAACAAGGGGCTAGCAGGATATATACAATCACCAGTAGGCTAATCATTCAGCCCCTTTCTGGACTTTGCATAATCCTGTGTTGATAGCTTCTAGACATATAAATAGCACTGCTATTTATCTGTCCAGATCAAAACCCACACTTTGACCAGTGGTGGTGTGACAGAAGCTGCTGAGATTCGATCTGCTGCTATTTTAAATTGGACACAGTAGGAACTTTCTATCCAGTTTTTCTGCACTATCTTGTACTTCTGTCTCTATACTACTATTTCTGTCTTTATACTTTATACTATTTCTGTCTTTCCTACTATTTCTGTGTTTCTTTGTCTGTTCCAATCTGTCCTCTTTGATCTGGAACAAGGGGCTAGCAGGATATATACAATCACCAGTAGGCTAATCATTCAGCCCCTTTCTGGACTTTGCATAATCCTGTGTTGATAGCTTCTAGACATATAAATAGCACTGCTATTTATCTGTCCAGATCAAAACCCACACTTTGACCAGTGGTGGTGTGACAGAAGCTGCTGAGATTCGATCTGCTGCTATTTTAAATTGGACACAGTAGGAACTTTCTATCCAGTTTTTCTGCACTATCTTGTACTTCTGTCTCTATACTACTATTTCTGTCTTTATACTTTATACTATTTCTGTCTTTCCTACTATTTCTGTGTTTCTTTGTCTGTTCCAATCTGTCCTCTTTGATCTGGAACAAGGGGCTAGCAGGATATATACAATCACCAGTAGGCTAATCATTCAGCCCCTTTCTGGACTTTGCATAATCCTGTGTTGATAGCTTCTAGACATATAAATAGCACTGCTATTTATCTGTCCAGATCAAAACCCACACTTTGACCAGTGGTGGTGTGACAGAAGCTGCTGAGATTCGATCTGCTGCTATTTTAAATTGGACACAGTAGGAACTTTCTATCCAGTTTTTCTGCACTATCTTGTACTTCTGTCTCTATACTACTATTTCTGTCTTTATACTTTATACTATTTCTGTCTTTCCTACTATTTCTGTGTTTCTTTGTCTGTTCCAATCTGTCCTCTTTGATCTGGAACAAGGGGCTAGCAGGATATATACAATCACCAGTAGGCTAATCATTCAGCCCCTTTCTGGACTTTGCATAATCCTGTGTTGATAGCTTCTAGACATATAAATAGCACTGCTATTTATCTGTCCAGATCAAAACCCACACTTTGACCAGTGGTGGTGTGACAGAAGCTGCTGAGATTCGATCTGCTGCTATTTTAAATTGGACACAGTAGGAACTTTCTATCCAGTTTTTCTGCACTATCTTGTACTTCTGTCTCTATACTACTATTTCTGTCTTTATACTTTATACTATTTCTGTCTTTCCTACTATTTCTGTGTTTCTTTGTCTGTTCCAATCTGTCCTCTTTGATCTGGAACAAGGGGCTAGCAGGATATATACAATCACCAGTAGGCTAATCATTCAGCCCCTTTCTGGACTTTGCATAATCCTGTGTTGATAGCTTCTAGACATATAAATAGCACTGCTATTTATCTGTCCAGATCAAAACCCACACTTTGACCAGTGGTGGTGTGACAGAAGCTGCTGAGATTCGATCTGCTGCTATTTTAAATTGGACACAGTAGGAACTTTCTATCCAGTTTTTCTGCACTATCTTGTACTTCTGTCTCTATACTACTATTTCTGTCTTTATACTTTATACTATTTCTGTCTTTCCTACTATTTCTGTGTTTCTTTGTCTGTTCCAATCTGTCCTCTTTGATCTGGAACAAGGGGCTAGCAGGATATATACAATCACCAGTAGGCTAATCATTCAGCCCCTTTCTGGACTTTGCATAATCCTGTGTTGATAGCTTCTAGACATATAAATAGCACTGCTATTTATCTGTCCAGATCAAAACCCACACTTTGACCAGTGGTGGTGTGACAGAAGCTGCTGAGATTCGATCTGCTGCTATTTTAAATTGGACACAGTAGGAACTTTCTATCCAGTTTTTCTGCACTATCTTGTACTTCTGTCTCTATACTACTATTTCTGTCTTTATACTTTATACTATTTCTGTCTTTCCTACTATTTCTGTGTTTCTTTGTCTGTTCCAATCTGTCCTCTTTGATCTGGAACAAGGGGCTAGCAGGATATATACAATCACCAGTAGGCTAATCATTCAGCCCCTTTCTGGACTTTGCATAATCCTGTGTTGATAGCTTCTAGACATATAAATAGCACTGCTATTTATCTGTCCAGATCAAAACCCACACTTTGACCAGTGGTGGTGTGACAGAAGCTGCTGAGATTCGATCTGCTGCTATTTTAAATTGGACACAGTAGGAACTTTCTATCCAGTTTTTCTGCACTATCTTGTACTTCTGTCTCTATACTACTATTTCTGTCTTTATACTTTATACTATTTCTGTCTTTCCTACTATTTCTGTGTTTCTTTGTCTGTTCCAATCTGTCCTCTTTGATCTGGAACAAGGGGCTAGCAGGATATATACAATCACCAGTAGGCTAATCATTCAGCCCCTTTCTGGACTTTGCATAATCCTGTGTTGATAGCTTCTAGACATATAAATAGCACTGCTATTTATCTGTCCAGATCAAAACCCACACTTTGACCAGTGGTGGTGTGACAGAAGCTGCTGAGATTCGATCTGCTGCTATTTTAAATTGGACACAGTAGGAACTTTCTATCCAGTTTTTCTGCACTATCTTGTACTTCTGTCTCTATACTACTATTTCTGTCTTTATACTTTATACTATTTCTGTCTTTCCTACTATTTCTGTGTTTCTTTGTCTGTTCCAATCTGTCCTCTTTGATCTGGAACAAGGGGCTAGCAGGATATATACAATCACCAGTAGGCTAATCATTCAGCCCCTTTCTGGACTTTGCATAATCCTGTGTTGATAGCTTCTAGACATATAAATAGCACTGCTATTTATCTGTCCAGATCAAAACCCACACTTTGACCAGTGGTGGTGTGACAGAAGCTGCTGAGATTCGATCTGCTGCTATTTTAAATTGGACACAGTAGGAACTTTCTATCCAGTTTTTCTGCACTATCTTGTACTTCTGTCTCTATACTACTATTTCTGTCTTTATACTTTATACTATTTCTGTCTTTCCTACTATTTCTGTGTTTCTTTGTCTGTTCCAATCTGTCCTCTTTGATCTGGAACAAGGGGCTAGCAGGATATATACAATCACCAGTAGGCTAATCATTCAGCCCCTTTCTGGACTTTGCATAATCCTGTGTTGATAGCTTCTAGACATATAAATAGCACTGCTATTTATCTGTCCAGATCAAAACCCACACTTTGACCAGTGGTGGTGTGACAGAAGCTGCTGAGATTCGATCTGCTGCTATTTTAAATTGGACACAGTAGGAACTTTCTATCCAGTTTTTCTGCACTATCTTGTACTTCTGTCTCTATACTACTATTTCTGTCTTTATACTTTATACTATTTCTGTCTTTCCTACTATTTCTGTGTTTCTTTGTCTGTTCCAATCTGTCCTCTTTGATCTGGAACAAGGGGCTAGCAGGATATATACAATCACCAGTAGGCTAATCATTCAGCCCCTTTCTGGACTTTGCATAATCCTGTGTTGATAGCTTCTAGACATATAAATAGCACTGCTATTTATCTGTCCAGATCAAAACCCACACTTTGACCAGTGGTGGTGTGACAGAAGCTGCTGAGATTCGATCTGCTGCTATTTTAAATTGGACACAGTAGGAACTTTCTATCCAGTTTTTCTGCACTATCTTGTACTTCTGTCTCTATACTACTATTTCTGTCTTTATACTTTATACTATTTCTGTCTTTCCTACTATTTCTGTGTTTCTTTGTCTGTTCCAATCTGTCCTCTTTGATCTGGAACAAGGGGCTAGCAGGATATATACAATCACCAGTAGGCTAATCATTCAGCCCCTTTCTGGACTTTGCATAATCCTGTGTTGATAGCTTCTAGACATATAAATAGCACTGCTATTTATCTGTCCAGATCAAAACCCACACTTTGACCAGTGGTGGTGTGACAGAAGCTGCTGAGATTCGATCTGCTGCTATTTTAAATTGGACACAGTAGGAACTTTCTATCCAGTTTTTCTGCACTATCTTGTACTTCTGTCTCTATACTACTATTTCTGTCTTTATACTTTATACTATTTCTGTCTTTCCTACTATTTCTGTGTTTCTTTGTCTGTTCCAATCTGTCCTCTTTGATCTGGAACAAGGGGCTAGCAGGATATATACAATCACCAGTAGGCTAATCATTCAGCCCCTTTCTGGACTTTGCATAATCCTGTGTTGATAGCTTCTAGACATATAAATAGCACTGCTATTTATCTGTCCAGATCAAAACCCACACTTTGACCAGTGGTGGTGTGACAGAAGCTGCTGAGATTCGATCTGCTGCTATTTTAAATTGGACACAGTAGGAACTTTCTATCCAGTTTTTCTGCACTATCTTGTACTTCTGTCTCTATACTACTATTTCTGTCTTTATACTTTATACTATTTCTGTCTTTCCTACTATTTCTGTGTTTCTTTGTCTGTTCCAATCTGTCCTCTTTGATCTGGAACAAGGGGCTAGCAGGATATATACAATCACCAGTAGGCTAATCATTCAGCCCCTTTCTGGACTTTGCATAATCCTGTGTTGATAGCTTCTAGACATATAAATAGCACTGCTATTTATCTGTCCAGATCAAAACCCACACTTTGACCAGTGGTGGTGTGACAGAAGCTGCTGAGATTCGATCTGCTGCTATTTTAAATTGGACACAGTAGGAACTTTCTATCCAGTTTTTCTGCACTATCTTGTACTTCTGTCTCTATACTACTATTTCTGTCTTTATACTTTATACTATTTCTGTCTTTCCTACTATTTCTGTGTTTCTTTGTCTGTTCCAATCTGTCCTCTTTGATCTGGAACAAGGGGCTAGCAGGATATATACAATCACCAGTAGGCTAATCATTCAGCCCCTTTCTGGACTTTGCATAATCCTGTGTTGATAGCTTCTAGACATATAAATAGCACTGCTATTTATCTGTCCAGATCAAAACCCACACTTTGACCAGTGGTGGTGTGACAGAAGCTGCTGAGATTCGATCTGCTGCTATTTTAAATTGGACACAGTAGGAACTTTCTATCCAGTTTTTCTGCACTATCTTGTACTTCTGTCTCTATACTACTATTTCTGTCTTTATACTTTATACTATTTCTGTCTTTCCTACTATTTCTGTGTTTCTTTGTCTGTTCCAATCTGTCCTCTTTGATCTGGAACAAGGGGCTAGCAGGATATATACAATCACCAGTAGGCTAATCATTCAGCCCCTTTCTGGACTTTGCATAATCCTGTGTTGATAGCTTCTAGACATATAAATAGCACTGCTATTTATCTGTCCAGATCAAAACCCACACTTTGACCAGTGGTGGTGTGACAGAAGCTGCTGAGATTCGATCTGCTGCTATTTTAAATTGGACACAGTAGGAACTTTCTATCCAGTTTTTCTGCACTATCTTGTACTTCTGTCTCTATACTACTATTTCTGTCTTTATACTTTATACTATTTCTGTCTTTCCTACTATTTCTGTGTTTCTTTGTCTGTTCCAATCTGTCCTCTTTGATCTGGAACAAGGGGCTAGCAGGATATATACAATCACCAGTAGGCTAATCATTCAGCCCCTTTCTGGACTTTGCATAATCCTGTGTTGATAGCTTCTAGACATATAAATAGCACTGCTATTTATCTGTCCAGATCAAAACCCACACTTTGACCAGTGGTGGTGTGACAGAAGCTGCTGAGATTCGATCTGCTGCTATTTTAAATTGGACACAGTAGGAACTTTCTATCCAGTTTTTCTGCACTATCTTGTACTTCTGTCTCTATACTACTATTTCTGTCTTTATACTTTATACTATTTCTGTCTTTCCTACTATTTCTGTGTTTCTTTGTCTGTTCCAATCTGTCCTCTTTGATCTGGAACAAGGGGCTAGCAGGATATATACAATCACCAGTAGGCTAATCATTCAGCCCCTTTCTGGACTTTGCATAATCCTGTGTTGATAGCTTCTAGACATATAAATAGCACTGCTATTTATCTGTCCAGATCAAAACCCACACTTTGACCAGTGGTGGTGTGACAGAAGCTGCTGAGATTCGATCTGCTGCTATTTTAAATTGGACACAGTAGGAACTTTCTATCCAGTTTTTCTGCACTATCTTGTACTTCTGTCTCTATACTACTATTTCTGTCTTTATACTTTATACTATTTCTGTCTTTCCTACTATTTCTGTGTTTCTTTGTCTGTTCCAATCTGTCCTCTTTGATCTGGAACAAGGGGCTAGCAGGATATATACAATCACCAGTAGGCTAATCATTCAGCCCCTTTCTGGACTTTGCATAATCCTGTGTTGATAGCTTCTAGACATATAAATAGCACTGCTATTTATCTGTCCAGATCAAAACCCACACTTTGACCAGTGGTGGTGTGACAGAAGCTGCTGAGATTCGATCTGCTGCTATTTTAAATTGGACACAGTAGGAACTTTCTATCCAGTTTTTCTGCACTATCTTGTACTTCTGTCTCTATACTACTATTTCTGTCTTTATACTTTATACTATTTCTGTCTTTCCTACTATTTCTGTGTTTCTTTGTCTGTTCCAATCTGTCCTCTTTGATCTGGAACAAGGGGCTAGCAGGATATATACAATCACCAGTAGGCTAATCATTCAGCCCCTTTCTGGACTTTGCATAATCCTGTGTTGATAGCTTCTAGACATATAAATAGCACTGCTATTTATCTGTCCAGATCAAAACCCACACTTTGACCAGTGGTGGTGTGACAGAAGCTGCTGAGATTCGATCTGCTGCTATTTTAAATTGGACACAGTAGGAACTTTCTATCCAGTTTTTCTGCACTATCTTGTACTTCTGTCTCTATACTACTATTTCTGTCTTTATACTTTATACTATTTCTGTCTTTCCTACTATTTCTGTGTTTCTTTGTCTGTTCCAATCTGTCCTCTTTGATCTGGAACAAGGGGCTAGCAGGATATATACAATCACCAGTAGGCTAATCATTCAGCCCCTTTCTGGACTTTGCATAATCCTGTGTTGATAGCTTCTAGACATATAAATAGCACTGCTATTTATCTGTCCAGATCAAAACCCACACTTTGACCAGTGGTGGTGTGACAGAAGCTGCTGAGATTCGATCTGCTGCTATTTTAAATTGGACACAGTAGGAACTTTCTATCCAGTTTTTCTGCACTATCTTGTACTTCTGTCTCTATACTACTATTTCTGTCTTTATACTTTATACTATTTCTGTCTTTCCTACTATTTCTGTGTTTCTTTGTCTGTTCCAATCTGTCCTCTTTGATCTGGAACAAGGGGCTAGCAGGATATATACAATCACCAGTAGGCTAATCATTCAGCCCCTTTCTGGACTTTGCATAATCCTGTGTTGATAGCTTCTAGACATATAAATAGCACTGCTATTTATCTGTCCAGATCAAAACCCACACTTTGACCAGTGGTGGTGTGACAGAAGCTGCTGAGATTCGATCTGCTGCTATTTTAAATTGGACACAGTAGGAACTTTCTATCCAGTTTTTCTGCACTATCTTGTACTTCTGTCTCTATACTACTATTTCTGTCTTTATACTTTATACTATTTCTGTCTTTCCTACTATTTCTGTGTTTCTTTGTCTGTTCCAATCTGTCCTCTTTGATCTGGAACAAGGGGCTAGCAGGATATATACAATCACCAGTAGGCTAATCATTCAGCCCCTTTCTGGACTTTGCATAATCCTGTGTTGATAGCTTCTAGACATATAAATAGCACTGCTATTTATCTGTCCAGATCAAAACCCACACTTTGACCAGTGGTGGTGTGACAGAAGCTGCTGAGATTCGATCTGCTGCTATTTTAAATTGGACACAGTAGGAACTTTCTATCCAGTTTTTCTGCACTATCTTGTACTTCTGTCTCTATACTACTATTTCTGTCTTTATACTTTATACTATTTCTGTCTTTCCTACTATTTCTGTGTTTCTTTGTCTGTTCCAATCTGTCCTCTTTGATCTGGAACAAGGGGCTAGCAGGATATATACAATCACCAGTAGGCTAATCATTCAGCCCCTTTCTGGACTTTGCATAATCCTGTGTTGATAGCTTCTAGACATATAAATAGCACTGCTATTTATCTGTCCAGATCAAAACCCACACTTTGACCAGTGGTGGTGTGACAGAAGCTGCTGAGATTCGATCTGCTGCTATTTTAAATTGGACACAGTAGGAACTTTCTATCCAGTTTTTCTGCACTATCTTGTACTTCTGTCTCTATACTACTATTTCTGTCTTTATACTTTATACTATTTCTGTCTTTCCTACTATTTCTGTGTTTCTTTGTCTGTTCCAATCTGTCCTCTTTGATCTGGAACAAGGGGCTAGCAGGATATATACAATCACCAGTAGGCTAATCATTCAGCCCCTTTCTGGACTTTGCATAATCCTGTGTTGATAGCTTCTAGACATATAAATAGCACTGCTATTTATCTGTCCAGATCAAAACCCACACTTTGACCAGTGGTGGTGTGACAGAAGCTGCTGAGATTCGATCTGCTGCTATTTTAAATTGGACACAGTAGGAACTTTCTATCCAGTTTTTCTGCACTATCTTGTACTTCTGTCTCTATACTACTATTTCTGTCTTTATACTTTATACTATTTCTGTCTTTCCTACTATTTCTGTGTTTCTTTGTCTGTTCCAATCTGTCCTCTTTGATCTGGAACAAGGGGCTAGCAGGATATATACAATCACCAGTAGGCTAATCATTCAGCCCCTTTCTGGACTTTGCATAATCCTGTGTTGATAGCTTCTAGACATATAAATAGCACTGCTATTTATCTGTCCAGATCAAAACCCACACTTTGACCAGTGGTGGTGTGACAGAAGCTGCTGAGATTCGATCTGCTGCTATTTTAAATTGGACACAGTAGGAACTTTCTATCCAGTTTTTCTGCACTATCTTGTACTTCTGTCTCTATACTACTATTTCTGTCTTTATACTTTATACTATTTCTGTCTTTCCTACTATTTCTGTGTTTCTTTGTCTGTTCCAATCTGTCCTCTTTGATCTGGAACAAGGGGCTAGCAGGATATATACAATCACCAGTAGGCTAATCATTCAGCCCCTTTCTGGACTTTGCATAATCCTGTGTTGATAGCTTCTAGACATATAAATAGCACTGCTATTTATCTGTCCAGATCAAAACCCACACTTTGACCAGTGGTGGTGTGACAGAAGCTGCTGAGATTCGATCTGCTGCTATTTTAAATTGGACACAGTAGGAACTTTCTATCCAGTTTTTCTGCACTATCTTGTACTTCTGTCTCTATACTACTATTTCTGTCTTTATACTTTATACTATTTCTGTCTTTCCTACTATTTCTGTGTTTCTTTGTCTGTTCCAATCTGTCCTCTTTGATCTGGAACAAGGGGCTAGCAGGATATATACAATCACCAGTAGGCTAATCATTCAGCCCCTTTCTGGACTTTGCATAATCCTGTGTTGATAGCTTCTAGACATATAAATAGCACTGCTATTTATCTGTCCAGATCAAAACCCACACTTTGACCAGTGGTGGTGTGACAGAAGCTGCTGAGATTCGATCTGCTGCTATTTTAAATTGGACACAGTAGGAACTTTCTATCCAGTTTTTCTGCACTATCTTGTACTTCTGTCTCTATACTACTATTTCTGTCTTTATACTTTATACTATTTCTGTCTTTCCTACTATTTCTGTGTTTCTTTGTCTGTTCCAATCTGTCCTCTTTGATCTGGAACAAGGGGCTAGCAGGATATATACAATCACCAGTAGGCTAATCATTCAGCCCCTTTCTGGACTTTGCATAATCCTGTGTTGATAGCTTCTAGACATATAAATAGCACTGCTATTTATCTGTCCAGATCAAAACCCACACTTTGACCAGTGGTGGTGTGACAGAAGCTGCTGAGATTCGATCTGCTGCTATTTTAAATTGGACACAGTAGGAACTTTCTATCCAGTTTTTCTGCACTATCTTGTACTTCTGTCTCTATACTACTATTTCTGTCTTTATACTTTATACTATTTCTGTCTTTCCTACTATTTCTGTGTTTCTTTGTCTGTTCCAATCTGTCCTCTTTGATCTGGAACAAGGGGCTAGCAGGATATATACAATCACCAGTAGGCTAATCATTCAGCCCCTTTCTGGACTTTGCATAATCCTGTGTTGATAGCTTCTAGACATATAAATAGCACTGCTATTTATCTGTCCAGATCAAAACCCACACTTTGACCAGTGGTGGTGTGACAGAAGCTGCTGAGATTCGATCTGCTGCTATTTTAAATTGGACACAGTAGGAACTTTCTATCCAGTTTTTCTGCACTATCTTGTACTTCTGTCTCTATACTACTATTTCTGTCTTTATACTTTATACTATTTCTGTCTTTCCTACTATTTCTGTGTTTCTTTGTCTGTTCCAATCTGTCCTCTTTGATCTGGAACAAGGGGCTAGCAGGATATATACAATCACCAGTAGGCTAATCATTCAGCCCCTTTCTGGACTTTGCATAATCCTGTGTTGATAGCTTCTAGACATATAAATAGCACTGCTATTTATCTGTCCAGATCAAAACCCACACTTTGACCAGTGGTGGTGTGACAGAAGCTGCTGAGATTCGATCTGCTGCTATTTTAAATTGGACACAGTAGGAACTTTCTATCCAGTTTTTCTGCACTATCTTGTACTTCTGTCTCTATACTACTATTTCTGTCTTTATACTTTATACTATTTCTGTCTTTCCTACTATTTCTGTGTTTCTTTGTCTGTTCCAATCTGTCCTCTTTGATCTGGAACAAGGGGCTAGCAGGATATATACAATCACCAGTAGGCTAATCATTCAGCCCCTTTCTGGACTTTGCATAATCCTGTGTTGATAGCTTCTAGACATATAAATAGCACTGCTATTTATCTGTCCAGATCAAAACCCACACTTTGACCAGTGGTGGTGTGACAGAAGCTGCTGAGATTCGATCTGCTGCTATTTTAAATTGGACACAGTAGGAACTTTCTATCCAGTTTTTCTGCACTATCTTGTACTTCTGTCTCTATACTACTATTTCTGTCTTTATACTTTATACTATTTCTGTCTTTCCTACTATTTCTGTGTTTCTTTGTCTGTTCCAATCTGTCCTCTTTGATCTGGAACAAGGGGCTAGCAGGATATATACAATCACCAGTAGGCTAATCATTCAGCCCCTTTCTGGACTTTGCATAATCCTGTGTTGATAGCTTCTAGACATATAAATAGCACTGCTATTTATCTGTCCAGATCAAAACCCACACTTTGACCAGTGGTGGTGTGACAGAAGCTGCTGAGATTCGATCTGCTGCTATTTTAAATTGGACACAGTAGGAACTTTCTATCCAGTTTTTCTGCACTATCTTGTACTTCTGTCTCTATACTACTATTTCTGTCTTTATACTTTATACTATTTCTGTCTTTCCTACTATTTCTGTGTTTCTTTGTCTGTTCCAATCTGTCCTCTTTGATCTGGAACAAGGGGCTAGCAGGATATATACAATCACCAGTAGGCTAATCATTCAGCCCCTTTCTGGACTTTGCATAATCCTGTGTTGATAGCTTCTAGACATATAAATAGCACTGCTATTTATCTGTCCAGATCAAAACCCACACTTTGACCAGTGGTGGTGTGACAGAAGCTGCTGAGATTCGATCTGCTGCTATTTTAAATTGGACACAGTAGGAACTTTCTATCCAGTTTTTCTGCACTATCTTGTACTTCTGTCTCTATACTACTATTTCTGTCTTTATACTTTATACTATTTCTGTCTTTCCTACTATTTCTGTGTTTCTTTGTCTGTTCCAATCTGTCCTCTTTGATCTGGAACAAGGGGCTAGCAGGATATATACAATCACCAGTAGGCTAATCATTCAGCCCCTTTCTGGACTTTGCATAATCCTGTGTTGATAGCTTCTAGACATATAAATAGCACTGCTATTTATCTGTCCAGATCAAAACCCACACTTTGACCAGTGGTGGTGTGACAGAAGCTGCTGAGATTCGATCTGCTGCTATTTTAAATTGGACACAGTAGGAACTTTCTATCCAGTTTTTCTGCACTATCTTGTACTTCTGTCTCTATACTACTATTTCTGTCTTTATACTTTATACTATTTCTGTCTTTCCTACTATTTCTGTGTTTCTTTGTCTGTTCCAATCTGTCCTCTTTGATCTGGAACAAGGGGCTAGCAGGATATATACAATCACCAGTAGGCTAATCATTCAGCCCCTTTCTGGACTTTGCATAATCCTGTGTTGATAGCTTCTAGACATATAAATAGCACTGCTATTTATCTGTCCAGATCAAAACCCACACTTTGACCAGTGGTGGTGTGACAGAAGCTGCTGAGATTCGATCTGCTGCTATTTTAAATTGGACACAGTAGGAACTTTCTATCCAGTTTTTCTGCACTATCTTGTACTTCTGTCTCTATACTACTATTTCTGTCTTTATACTTTATACTATTTCTGTCTTTCCTACTATTTCTGTGTTTCTTTGTCTGTTCCAATCTGTCCTCTTTGATCTGGAACAAGGGGCTAGCAGGATATATACAATCACCAGTAGGCTAATCATTCAGCCCCTTTCTGGACTTTGCATAATCCTGTGTTGATAGCTTCTAGACATATAAATAGCACTGCTATTTATCTGTCCAGATCAAAACCCACACTTTGACCAGTGGTGGTGTGACAGAAGCTGCTGAGATTCGATCTGCTGCTATTTTAAATTGGACACAGTAGGAACTTTCTATCCAGTTTTTCTGCACTATCTTGTACTTCTGTCTCTATACTACTATTTCTGTCTTTATACTTTATACTATTTCTGTCTTTCCTACTATTTCTGTGTTTCTTTGTCTGTTCCAATCTGTCCTCTTTGATCTGGAACAAGGGGCTAGCAGGATATATACAATCACCAGTAGGCTAATCATTCAGCCCCTTTCTGGACTTTGCATAATCCTGTGTTGATAGCTTCTAGACATATAAATAGCACTGCTATTTATCTGTCCAGATCAAAACCCACACTTTGACCAGTGGTGGTGTGACAGAAGCTGCTGAGATTCGATCTGCTGCTATTTTAAATTGGACACAGTAGGAACTTTCTATCCAGTTTTTCTGCACTATCTTGTACTTCTGTCTCTATACTACTATTTCTGTCTTTATACTTTATACTATTTCTGTCTTTCCTACTATTTCTGTGTTTCTTTGTCTGTTCCAATCTGTCCTCTTTGATCTGGAACAAGGGGCTAGCAGGATATATACAATCACCAGTAGGCTAATCATTCAGCCCCTTTCTGGACTTTGCATAATCCTGTGTTGATAGCTTCTAGACATATAAATAGCACTGCTATTTATCTGTCCAGATCAAAACCCACACTTTGACCAGTGGTGGTGTGACAGAAGCTGCTGAGATTCGATCTGCTGCTATTTTAAATTGGACACAGTAGGAACTTTCTATCCAGTTTTTCTGCACTATCTTGTACTTCTGTCTCTATACTACTATTTCTGTCTTTATACTTTATACTATTTCTGTCTTTCCTACTATTTCTGTGTTTCTTTGTCTGTTCCAATCTGTCCTCTTTGATCTGGAACAAGGGGCTAGCAGGATATATACAATCACCAGTAGGCTAATCATTCAGCCCCTTTCTGGACTTTGCATAATCCTGTGTTGATAGCTTCTAGACATATAAATAGCACTGCTATTTATCTGTCCAGATCAAAACCCACACTTTGACCAGTGGTGGTGTGACAGAAGCTGCTGAGATTCGATCTGCTGCTATTTTAAATTGGACACAGTAGGAACTTTCTATCCAGTTTTTCTGCACTATCTTGTACTTCTGTCTCTATACTACTATTTCTGTCTTTATACTTTATACTATTTCTGTCTTTCCTACTATTTCTGTGTTTCTTTGTCTGTTCCAATCTGTCCTCTTTGATCTGGAACAAGGGGCTAGCAGGATATATACAATCACCAGTAGGCTAATCATTCAGCCCCTTTCTGGACTTTGCATAATCCTGTGTTGATAGCTTCTAGACATATAAATAGCACTGCTATTTATCTGTCCAGATCAAAACCCACACTTTGACCAGTGGTGGTGTGACAGAAGCTGCTGAGATTCGATCTGCTGCTATTTTAAATTGGACACAGTAGGAACTTTCTATCCAGTTTTTCTGCACTATCTTGTACTTCTGTCTCTATACTACTATTTCTGTCTTTATACTTTATACTATTTCTGTCTTTCCTACTATTTCTGTGTTTCTTTGTCTGTTCCAATCTGTCCTCTTTGATCTGGAACAAGGGGCTAGCAGGATATATACAATCACCAGTAGGCTAATCATTCAGCCCCTTTCTGGACTTTGCATAATCCTGTGTTGATAGCTTCTAGACATATAAATAGCACTGCTATTTATCTGTCCAGATCAAAACCCACACTTTGACCAGTGGTGGTGTGACAGAAGCTGCTGAGATTCGATCTGCTGCTATTTTAAATTGGACACAGTAGGAACTTTCTATCCAGTTTTTCTGCACTATCTTGTACTTCTGTCTCTATACTACTATTTCTGTCTTTATACTTTATACTATTTCTGTCTTTCCTACTATTTCTGTGTTTCTTTGTCTGTTCCAATCTGTCCTCTTTGATCTGGAACAAGGGGCTAGCAGGATATATACAATCACCAGTAGGCTAATCATTCAGCCCCTTTCTGGACTTTGCATAATCCTGTGTTGATAGCTTCTAGACATATAAATAGCACTGCTATTTATCTGTCCAGATCAAAACCCACACTTTGACCAGTGGTGGTGTGACAGAAGCTGCTGAGATTCGATCTGCTGCTATTTTAAATTGGACACAGTAGGAACTTTCTATCCAGTTTTTCTGCACTATCTTGTACTTCTGTCTCTATACTACTATTTCTGTCTTTATACTTTATACTATTTCTGTCTTTCCTACTATTTCTGTGTTTCTTTGTCTGTTCCAATCTGTCCTCTTTGATCTGGAACAAGGGGCTAGCAGGATATATACAATCACCAGTAGGCTAATCATTCAGCCCCTTTCTGGACTTTGCATAATCCTGTGTTGATAGCTTCTAGACATATAAATAGCACTGCTATTTATCTGTCCAGATCAAAACCCACACTTTGACCAGTGGTGGTGTGACAGAAGCTGCTGAGATTCGATCTGCTGCTATTTTAAATTGGACACAGTAGGAACTTTCTATCCAGTTTTTCTGCACTATCTTGTACTTCTGTCTCTATACTACTATTTCTGTCTTTATACTTTATACTATTTCTGTCTTTCCTACTATTTCTGTGTTTCTTTGTCTGTTCCAATCTGTCCTCTTTGATCTGGAACAAGGGGCTAGCAGGATATATACAATCACCAGTAGGCTAATCATTCAGCCCCTTTCTGGACTTTGCATAATCCTGTGTTGATAGCTTCTAGACATATAAATAGCACTGCTATTTATCTGTCCAGATCAAAACCCACACTTTGACCAGTGGTGGTGTGACAGAAGCTGCTGAGATTCGATCTGCTGCTATTTTAAATTGGACACAGTAGGAACTTTCTATCCAGTTTTTCTGCACTATCTTGTACTTCTGTCTCTATACTACTATTTCTGTCTTTATACTTTATACTATTTCTGTCTTTCCTACTATTTCTGTGTTTCTTTGTCTGTTCCAATCTGTCCTCTTTGATCTGGAACAAGGGGCTAGCAGGATATATACAATCACCAGTAGGCTAATCATTCAGCCCCTTTCTGGACTTTGCATAATCCTGTGTTGATAGCTTCTAGACATATAAATAGCACTGCTATTTATCTGTCCAGATCAAAACCCACACTTTGACCAGTGGTGGTGTGACAGAAGCTGCTGAGATTCGATCTGCTGCTATTTTAAATTGGACACAGTAGGAACTTTCTATCCAGTTTTTCTGCACTATCTTGTACTTCTGTCTCTATACTACTATTTCTGTCTTTATACTTTATACTATTTCTGTCTTTCCTACTATTTCTGTGTTTCTTTGTCTGTTCCAATCTGTCCTCTTTGATCTGGAACAAGGGGCTAGCAGGATATATACAATCACCAGTAGGCTAATCATTCAGCCCCTTTCTGGACTTTGCATAATCCTGTGTTGATAGCTTCTAGACATATAAATAGCACTGCTATTTATCTGTCCAGATCAAAACCCACACTTTGACCAGTGGTGGTGTGACAGAAGCTGCTGAGATTCGATCTGCTGCTATTTTAAATTGGACACAGTAGGAACTTTCTATCCAGTTTTTCTGCACTATCTTGTACTTCTGTCTCTATACTACTATTTCTGTCTTTATACTTTATACTATTTCTGTCTTTCCTACTATTTCTGTGTTTCTTTGTCTGTTCCAATCTGTCCTCTTTGATCTGGAACAAGGGGCTAGCAGGATATATACAATCACCAGTAGGCTAATCATTCAGCCCCTTTCTGGACTTTGCATAATCCTGTGTTGATAGCTTCTAGACATATAAATAGCACTGCTATTTATCTGTCCAGATCAAAACCCACACTTTGACCAGTGGTGGTGTGACAGAAGCTGCTGAGATTCGATCTGCTGCTATTTTAAATTGGACACAGTAGGAACTTTCTATCCAGTTTTTCTGCACTATCTTGTACTTCTGTCTCTATACTACTATTTCTGTCTTTATACTTTATACTATTTCTGTCTTTCCTACTATTTCTGTGTTTCTTTGTCTGTTCCAATCTGTCCTCTTTGATCTGGAACAAGGGGCTAGCAGGATATATACAATCACCAGTAGGCTAATCATTCAGCCCCTTTCTGGACTTTGCATAATCCTGTGTTGATAGCTTCTAGACATATAAATAGCACTGCTATTTATCTGTCCAGATCAAAACCCACACTTTGACCAGTGGTGGTGTGACAGAAGCTGCTGAGATTCGATCTGCTGCTATTTTAAATTGGACACAGTAGGAACTTTCTATCCAGTTTTTCTGCACTATCTTGTACTTCTGTCTCTATACTACTATTTCTGTCTTTATACTTTATACTATTTCTGTCTTTCCTACTATTTCTGTGTTTCTTTGTCTGTTCCAATCTGTCCTCTTTGATCTGGAACAAGGGGCTAGCAGGATATATACAATCACCAGTAGGCTAATCATTCAGCCCCTTTCTGGACTTTGCATAATCCTGTGTTGATAGCTTCTAGACATATAAATAGCACTGCTATTTATCTGTCCAGATCAAAACCCACACTTTGACCAGTGGTGGTGTGACAGAAGCTGCTGAGATTCGATCTGCTGCTATTTTAAATTGGACACAGTAGGAACTTTCTATCCAGTTTTTCTGCACTATCTTGTACTTCTGTCTCTATACTACTATTTCTGTCTTTATACTTTATACTATTTCTGTCTTTCCTACTATTTCTGTGTTTCTTTGTCTGTTCCAATCTGTCCTCTTTGATCTGGAACAAGGGGCTAGCAGGATATATACAATCACCAGTAGGCTAATCATTCAGCCCCTTTCTGGACTTTGCATAATCCTGTGTTGATAGCTTCTAGACATATAAATAGCACTGCTATTTATCTGTCCAGATCAAAACCCACACTTTGACCAGTGGTGGTGTGACAGAAGCTGCTGAGATTCGATCTGCTGCTATTTTAAATTGGACACAGTAGGAACTTTCTATCCAGTTTTTCTGCACTATCTTGTACTTCTGTCTCTATACTACTATTTCTGTCTTTATACTTTATACTATTTCTGTCTTTCCTACTATTTCTGTGTTTCTTTGTCTGTTCCAATCTGTCCTCTTTGATCTGGAACAAGGGGCTAGCAGGATATATACAATCACCAGTAGGCTAATCATTCAGCCCCTTTCTGGACTTTGCATAATCCTGTGTTGATAGCTTCTAGACATATAAATAGCACTGCTATTTATCTGTCCAGATCAAAACCCACACTTTGACCAGTGGTGGTGTGACAGAAGCTGCTGAGATTCGATCTGCTGCTATTTTAAATTGGACACAGTAGGAACTTTCTATCCAGTTTTTCTGCACTATCTTGTACTTCTGTCTCTATACTACTATTTCTGTCTTTATACTTTATACTATTTCTGTCTTTCCTACTATTTCTGTGTTTCTTTGTCTGTTCCAATCTGTCCTCTTTGATCTGGAACAAGGGGCTAGCAGGATATATACAATCACCAGTAGGCTAATCATTCAGCCCCTTTCTGGACTTTGCATAATCCTGTGTTGATAGCTTCTAGACATATAAATAGCACTGCTATTTATCTGTCCAGATCAAAACCCACACTTTGACCAGTGGTGGTGTGACAGAAGCTGCTGAGATTCGATCTGCTGCTATTTTAAATTGGACACAGTAGGAACTTTCTATCCAGTTTTTCTGCACTATCTTGTACTTCTGTCTCTATACTACTATTTCTGTCTTTATACTTTATACTATTTCTGTCTTTCCTACTATTTCTGTGTTTCTTTGTCTGTTCCAATCTGTCCTCTTTGATCTGGAACAAGGGGCTAGCAGGATATATACAATCACCAGTAGGCTAATCATTCAGCCCCTTTCTGGACTTTGCATAATCCTGTGTTGATAGCTTCTAGACATATAAATAGCACTGCTATTTATCTGTCCAGATCAAAACCCACACTTTGACCAGTGGTGGTGTGACAGAAGCTGCTGAGATTCGATCTGCTGCTATTTTAAATTGGACACAGTAGGAACTTTCTATCCAGTTTTTCTGCACTATCTTGTACTTCTGTCTCTATACTACTATTTCTGTCTTTATACTTTATACTATTTCTGTCTTTCCTACTATTTCTGTGTTTCTTTGTCTGTTCCAATCTGTCCTCTTTGATCTGGAACAAGGGGCTAGCAGGATATATACAATCACCAGTAGGCTAATCATTCAGCCCCTTTCTGGACTTTGCATAATCCTGTGTTGATAGCTTCTAGACATATAAATAGCACTGCTATTTATCTGTCCAGATCAAAACCCACACTTTGACCAGTGGTGGTGTGACAGAAGCTGCTGAGATTCGATCTGCTGCTATTTTAAATTGGACACAGTAGGAACTTTCTATCCAGTTTTTCTGCACTATCTTGTACTTCTGTCTCTATACTACTATTTCTGTCTTTATACTTTATACTATTTCTGTCTTTCCTACTATTTCTGTGTTTCTTTGTCTGTTCCAATCTGTCCTCTTTGATCTGGAACAAGGGGCTAGCAGGATATATACAATCACCAGTAGGCTAATCATTCAGCCCCTTTCTGGACTTTGCATAATCCTGTGTTGATAGCTTCTAGACATATAAATAGCACTGCTATTTATCTGTCCAGATCAAAACCCACACTTTGACCAGTGGTGGTGTGACAGAAGCTGCTGAGATTCGATCTGCTGCTATTTTAAATTGGACACAGTAGGAACTTTCTATCCAGTTTTTCTGCACTATCTTGTACTTCTGTCTCTATACTACTATTTCTGTCTTTATACTTTATACTATTTCTGTCTTTCCTACTATTTCTGTGTTTCTTTGTCTGTTCCAATCTGTCCTCTTTGATCTGGAACAAGGGGCTAGCAGGATATATACAATCACCAGTAGGCTAATCATTCAGCCCCTTTCTGGACTTTGCATAATCCTGTGTTGATAGCTTCTAGACATATAAATAGCACTGCTATTTATCTGTCCAGATCAAAACCCACACTTTGACCAGTGGTGGTGTGACAGAAGCTGCTGAGATTCGATCTGCTGCTATTTTAAATTGGACACAGTAGGAACTTTCTATCCAGTTTTTCTGCACTATCTTGTACTTCTGTCTCTATACTACTATTTCTGTCTTTATACTTTATACTATTTCTGTCTTTCCTACTATTTCTGTGTTTCTTTGTCTGTTCCAATCTGTCCTCTTTGATCTGGAACAAGGGGCTAGCAGGATATATACAATCACCAGTAGGCTAATCATTCAGCCCCTTTCTGGACTTTGCATAATCCTGTGTTGATAGCTTCTAGACATATAAATAGCACTGCTATTTATCTGTCCAGATCAAAACCCACACTTTGACCAGTGGTGGTGTGACAGAAGCTGCTGAGATTCGATCTGCTGCTATTTTAAATTGGACACAGTAGGAACTTTCTATCCAGTTTTTCTGCACTATCTTGTACTTCTGTCTCTATACTACTATTTCTGTCTTTATACTTTATACTATTTCTGTCTTTCCTACTATTTCTGTGTTTCTTTGTCTGTTCCAATCTGTCCTCTTTGATCTGGAACAAGGGGCTAGCAGGATATATACAATCACCAGTAGGCTAATCATTCAGCCCCTTTCTGGACTTTGCATAATCCTGTGTTGATAGCTTCTAGACATATAAATAGCACTGCTATTTATCTGTCCAGATCAAAACCCACACTTTGACCAGTGGTGGTGTGACAGAAGCTGCTGAGATTCGATCTGCTGCTATTTTAAATTGGACACAGTAGGAACTTTCTATCCAGTTTTTCTGCACTATCTTGTACTTCTGTCTCTATACTACTATTTCTGTCTTTATACTTTATACTATTTCTGTCTTTCCTACTATTTCTGTGTTTCTTTGTCTGTTCCAATCTGTCCTCTTTGATCTGGAACAAGGGGCTAGCAGGATATATACAATCACCAGTAGGCTAATCATTCAGCCCCTTTCTGGACTTTGCATAATCCTGTGTTGATAGCTTCTAGACATATAAATAGCACTGCTATTTATCTGTCCAGATCAAAACCCACACTTTGACCAGTGGTGGTGTGACAGAAGCTGCTGAGATTCGATCTGCTGCTATTTTAAATTGGACACAGTAGGAACTTTCTATCCAGTTTTTCTGCACTATCTTGTACTTCTGTCTCTATACTACTATTTCTGTCTTTATACTTTATACTATTTCTGTCTTTCCTACTATTTCTGTGTTTCTTTGTCTGTTCCAATCTGTCCTCTTTGATCTGGAACAAGGGGCTAGCAGGATATATACAATCACCAGTAGGCTAATCATTCAGCCCCTTTCTGGACTTTGCATAATCCTGTGTTGATAGCTTCTAGACATATAAATAGCACTGCTATTTATCTGTCCAGATCAAAACCCACACTTTGACCAGTGGTGGTGTGACAGAAGCTGCTGAGATTCGATCTGCTGCTATTTTAAATTGGACACAGTAGGAACTTTCTATCCAGTTTTTCTGCACTATCTTGTACTTCTGTCTCTATACTACTATTTCTGTCTTTATACTTTATACTATTTCTGTCTTTCCTACTATTTCTGTGTTTCTTTGTCTGTTCCAATCTGTCCTCTTTGATCTGGAACAAGGGGCTAGCAGGATATATACAATCACCAGTAGGCTAATCATTCAGCCCCTTTCTGGACTTTGCATAATCCTGTGTTGATAGCTTCTAGACATATAAATAGCACTGCTATTTATCTGTCCAGATCAAAACCCACACTTTGACCAGTGGTGGTGTGACAGAAGCTGCTGAGATTCGATCTGCTGCTATTTTAAATTGGACACAGTAGGAACTTTCTATCCAGTTTTTCTGCACTATCTTGTACTTCTGTCTCTATACTACTATTTCTGTCTTTATACTTTATACTATTTCTGTCTTTCCTACTATTTCTGTGTTTCTTTGTCTGTTCCAATCTGTCCTCTTTGATCTGGAACAAGGGGCTAGCAGGATATATACAATCACCAGTAGGCTAATCATTCAGCCCCTTTCTGGACTTTGCATAATCCTGTGTTGATAGCTTCTAGACATATAAATAGCACTGCTATTTATCTGTCCAGATCAAAACCCACACTTTGACCAGTGGTGGTGTGACAGAAGCTGCTGAGATTCGATCTGCTGCTATTTTAAATTGGACACAGTAGGAACTTTCTATCCAGTTTTTCTGCACTATCTTGTACTTCTGTCTCTATACTACTATTTCTGTCTTTATACTTTATACTATTTCTGTCTTTCCTACTATTTCTGTGTTTCTTTGTCTGTTCCAATCTGTCCTCTTTGATCTGGAACAAGGGGCTAGCAGGATATATACAATCACCAGTAGGCTAATCATTCAGCCCCTTTCTGGACTTTGCATAATCCTGTGTTGATAGCTTCTAGACATATAAATAGCACTGCTATTTATCTGTCCAGATCAAAACCCACACTTTGACCAGTGGTGGTGTGACAGAAGCTGCTGAGATTCGATCTGCTGCTATTTTAAATTGGACACAGTAGGAACTTTCTATCCAGTTTTTCTGCACTATCTTGTACTTCTGTCTCTATACTACTATTTCTGTCTTTATACTTTATACTATTTCTGTCTTTCCTACTATTTCTGTGTTTCTTTGTCTGTTCCAATCTGTCCTCTTTGATCTGGAACAAGGGGCTAGCAGGATATATACAATCACCAGTAGGCTAATCATTCAGCCCCTTTCTGGACTTTGCATAATCCTGTGTTGATAGCTTCTAGACATATAAATAGCACTGCTATTTATCTGTCCAGATCAAAACCCACACTTTGACCAGTGGTGGTGTGACAGAAGCTGCTGAGATTCGATCTGCTGCTATTTTAAATTGGACACAGTAGGAACTTTCTATCCAGTTTTTCTGCACTATCTTGTACTTCTGTCTCTATACTACTATTTCTGTCTTTATACTTTATACTATTTCTGTCTTTCCTACTATTTCTGTGTTTCTTTGTCTGTTCCAATCTGTCCTCTTTGATCTGGAACAAGGGGCTAGCAGGATATATACAATCACCAGTAGGCTAATCATTCAGCCCCTTTCTGGACTTTGCATAATCCTGTGTTGATAGCTTCTAGACATATAAATAGCACTGCTATTTATCTGTCCAGATCAAAACCCACACTTTGACCAGTGGTGGTGTGACAGAAGCTGCTGAGATTCGATCTGCTGCTATTTTAAATTGGACACAGTAGGAACTTTCTATCCAGTTTTTCTGCACTATCTTGTACTTCTGTCTCTATACTACTATTTCTGTCTTTATACTTTATACTATTTCTGTCTTTCCTACTATTTCTGTGTTTCTTTGTCTGTTCCAATCTGTCCTCTTTGATCTGGAACAAGGGGCTAGCAGGATATATACAATCACCAGTAGGCTAATCATTCAGCCCCTTTCTGGACTTTGCATAATCCTGTGTTGATAGCTTCTAGACATATAAATAGCACTGCTATTTATCTGTCCAGATCAAAACCCACACTTTGACCAGTGGTGGTGTGACAGAAGCTGCTGAGATTCGATCTGCTGCTATTTTAAATTGGACACAGTAGGAACTTTCTATCCAGTTTTTCTGCACTATCTTGTACTTCTGTCTCTATACTACTATTTCTGTCTTTATACTTTATACTATTTCTGTCTTTCCTACTATTTCTGTGTTTCTTTGTCTGTTCCAATCTGTCCTCTTTGATCTGGAACAAGGGGCTAGCAGGATATATACAATCACCAGTAGGCTAATCATTCAGCCCCTTTCTGGACTTTGCATAATCCTGTGTTGATAGCTTCTAGACATATAAATAGCACTGCTATTTATCTGTCCAGATCAAAACCCACACTTTGACCAGTGGTGGTGTGACAGAAGCTGCTGAGATTCGATCTGCTGCTATTTTAAATTGGACACAGTAGGAACTTTCTATCCAGTTTTTCTGCACTATCTTGTACTTCTGTCTCTATACTACTATTTCTGTCTTTATACTTTATACTATTTCTGTCTTTCCTACTATTTCTGTGTTTCTTTGTCTGTTCCAATCTGTCCTCTTTGATCTGGAACAAGGGGCTAGCAGGATATATACAATCACCAGTAGGCTAATCATTCAGCCCCTTTCTGGACTTTGCATAATCCTGTGTTGATAGCTTCTAGACATATAAATAGCACTGCTATTTATCTGTCCAGATCAAAACCCACACTTTGACCAGTGGTGGTGTGACAGAAGCTGCTGAGATTCGATCTGCTGCTATTTTAAATTGGACACAGTAGGAACTTTCTATCCAGTTTTTCTGCACTATCTTGTACTTCTGTCTCTATACTACTATTTCTGTCTTTATACTTTATACTATTTCTGTCTTTCCTACTATTTCTGTGTTTCTTTGTCTGTTCCAATCTGTCCTCTTTGATCTGGAACAAGGGGCTAGCAGGATATATACAATCACCAGTAGGCTAATCATTCAGCCCCTTTCTGGACTTTGCATAATCCTGTGTTGATAGCTTCTAGACATATAAATAGCACTGCTATTTATCTGTCCAGATCAAAACCCACACTTTGACCAGTGGTGGTGTGACAGAAGCTGCTGAGATTCGATCTGCTGCTATTTTAAATTGGACACAGTAGGAACTTTCTATCCAGTTTTTCTGCACTATCTTGTACTTCTGTCTCTATACTACTATTTCTGTCTTTATACTTTATACTATTTCTGTCTTTCCTACTATTTCTGTGTTTCTTTGTCTGTTCCAATCTGTCCTCTTTGATCTGGAACAAGGGGCTAGCAGGATATATACAATCACCAGTAGGCTAATCATTCAGCCCCTTTCTGGACTTTGCATAATCCTGTGTTGATAGCTTCTAGACATATAAATAGCACTGCTATTTATCTGTCCAGATCAAAACCCACACTTTGACCAGTGGTGGTGTGACAGAAGCTGCTGAGATTCGATCTGCTGCTATTTTAAATTGGACACAGTAGGAACTTTCTATCCAGTTTTTCTGCACTATCTTGTACTTCTGTCTCTATACTACTATTTCTGTCTTTATACTTTATACTATTTCTGTCTTTCCTACTATTTCTGTGTTTCTTTGTCTGTTCCAATCTGTCCTCTTTGATCTGGAACAAGGGGCTAGCAGGATATATACAATCACCAGTAGGCTAATCATTCAGCCCCTTTCTGGACTTTGCATAATCCTGTGTTGATAGCTTCTAGACATATAAATAGCACTGCTATTTATCTGTCCAGATCAAAACCCACACTTTGACCAGTGGTGGTGTGACAGAAGCTGCTGAGATTCGATCTGCTGCTATTTTAAATTGGACACAGTAGGAACTTTCTATCCAGTTTTTCTGCACTATCTTGTACTTCTGTCTCTATACTACTATTTCTGTCTTTATACTTTATACTATTTCTGTCTTTCCTACTATTTCTGTGTTTCTTTGTCTGTTCCAATCTGTCCTCTTTGATCTGGAACAAGGGGCTAGCAGGATATATACAATCACCAGTAGGCTAATCATTCAGCCCCTTTCTGGACTTTGCATAATCCTGTGTTGATAGCTTCTAGACATATAAATAGCACTGCTATTTATCTGTCCAGATCAAAACCCACACTTTGACCAGTGGTGGTGTGACAGAAGCTGCTGAGATTCGATCTGCTGCTATTTTAAATTGGACACAGTAGGAACTTTCTATCCAGTTTTTCTGCACTATCTTGTACTTCTGTCTCTATACTACTATTTCTGTCTTTATACTTTATACTATTTCTGTCTTTCCTACTATTTCTGTGTTTCTTTGTCTGTTCCAATCTGTCCTCTTTGATCTGGAACAAGGGGCTAGCAGGATATATACAATCACCAGTAGGCTAATCATTCAGCCCCTTTCTGGACTTTGCATAATCCTGTGTTGATAGCTTCTAGACATATAAATAGCACTGCTATTTATCTGTCCAGATCAAAACCCACACTTTGACCAGTGGTGGTGTGACAGAAGCTGCTGAGATTCGATCTGCTGCTATTTTAAATTGGACACAGTAGGAACTTTCTATCCAGTTTTTCTGCACTATCTTGTACTTCTGTCTCTATACTACTATTTCTGTCTTTATACTTTATACTATTTCTGTCTTTCCTACTATTTCTGTGTTTCTTTGTCTGTTCCAATCTGTCCTCTTTGATCTGGAACAAGGGGCTAGCAGGATATATACAATCACCAGTAGGCTAATCATTCAGCCCCTTTCTGGACTTTGCATAATCCTGTGTTGATAGCTTCTAGACATATAAATAGCACTGCTATTTATCTGTCCAGATCAAAACCCACACTTTGACCAGTGGTGGTGTGACAGAAGCTGCTGAGATTCGATCTGCTGCTATTTTAAATTGGACACAGTAGGAACTTTCTATCCAGTTTTTCTGCACTATCTTGTACTTCTGTCTCTATACTACTATTTCTGTCTTTATACTTTATACTATTTCTGTCTTTCCTACTATTTCTGTGTTTCTTTGTCTGTTCCAATCTGTCCTCTTTGATCTGGAACAAGGGGCTAGCAGGATATATACAATCACCAGTAGGCTAATCATTCAGCCCCTTTCTGGACTTTGCATAATCCTGTGTTGATAGCTTCTAGACATATAAATAGCACTGCTATTTATATGCCCCAGATCAAACAACACTCTGACCAGCGGTGTGACACCTTTTTCGGTCACTCACTCTCTGTCTGTCTCTCTCTTGTAATAACATCTACATCTGTTTATTGTTCATTTTCTTCGGACACTCTCTTTTAATAACATCTACATCTGTTTATCGTTCACTCCTTCGGTCACTCACTCTTTCTGTCTGTCTGTCTCTTTAAAACTTCTCTGAGCTCTCTTAGTTCCTTTCCTCTCCTCCCGTCTGTCTTCCCTGTGCCCCCACGCTATACTCTGGCTCACGACTGGTTAAATCTCCATCCTCATCGAACAAACTCTCACAGGCTATCTAGCATAGCCTAGTGCCAAAGCAAAAAGACCCGGACATCCAGAGACACATCAAGCGAAGAAAAACCACCTCCCAGGGTTTTGTATCAACCTTTTGTATCATCCTTTTTCACTACATATTATTGTCATTTATTGTTATTATTATTATTATTATTTGTAATTATTAGTATTATTATTATTATTATCATTATTACTACGGTTTTTGTTCTATTATTATTACTACCACTATATATATATATTACCTATTTTTCTCTGTACAATGTGTTTTCCCACCATCCCCATACTTTCCCCCTCATGCCGTCCTAGTCACTACTTCCCCCGTCTCAGAAATCCCTCAAATCTCATCTATCCAGCGCGTTCACCCAGTCACCACATGGTGGTGGAGGGAGGCCTCTGGAACTGCCATGCAGCTACCAAAAAGAAAATGCCTGAATTCATTTCAGGCCACGCCTCCCTCAAGTCTCTGCATTTCCTTGCTCTGACTGAAACCTGGATTACCCCAGACAATTCTGCAACCCCGGCTGCCCTCTCTGTTTCCCACAAGTTTACCCACACCCCTCGCCCAACAGGTGCAGGGGGTGGCACAGGACTACTAATGTCCCCCAAATGGAATTTCCGTGTCTTAAATCTCTCTCACCTTTCTCTGTCCACATTTGAATTCCATGCTATCTCAATATCACAACCAGTCCCCCTCACCCTCATTGTGCTCTATCGCCCCCCAGGAACTCTTGGGAACTTCCTGGAAGAACTAGATTCCCTGATTAGTTCATTTCCGGAAGATGGCACCCCCCTGATCCTACTGGGCGATTTCAACCTACCTACAGCAGAGAAGTATCTTCCCGTTACATCCCTTCTGGCCTCATTTGACCTCTCACTATCTCCCTCCCCTCCCACTCACAAGGCTGGTAATGTTTTGGACCTTGTGTTCTCCAGAGCCTGCTCTCCCTCTACACTCTCTGTTACTCCGTTAATTAGGTCTGACCACCACTTCATAACCTTCTCCCTATCTCTCTCCACCCTCCCGCCTAAACCCACTAACCCTCCTAACGTCACCACCCGACGCAATCTCAAATCCCTAAACCCCTCCTCCCTCTCATCCTCTATTCTCTCCTCTCTACCCTCCCTGGAGTCCTTCCTCTCTCTCTCACCTGACTCTGCAACCTCATCCTTCTTCTCCGCTATCTCATCTGCATTCGACCAACACTGCCCGCTCTCATCCAGGCCAGCTCGCTCATGTCCACCGGCTCCCTGGTTATCTGAAACTCTCAGATCTGAACGAACACCTCTAAGGGCAGCCGAAAGGAAATGGCGCAAGACAAAGCTACCTGATGACCTATCCCACTTTCACTCACTCCTCTCTGCCTTCTCCCTCTCACTAACCACTGCTAAAACCTCTTTCTACCACACCAAAATCCAATCCTGTACTTCTAACCCAAGGAAGCTCTTCTCCACTTTCTCCTCCCTCCTTAAGCCCCCTCCCCCCACCCAACCTTCATCCCTCACTGCTGATGTTTTTGTCAACTACTTCGAGAAGAAGGTTGACGATATCAGCAGCTCCTTCCCCCCCCTCCCCCATAAAGTGGCATCTGACTCAACCAACACTAACCCCAACACACCACGCATGTCCTCCTTCTCTCCTCTTTCCCCAGACGAGGTCCTACAACTAGTGACTTCCACTAGACCTACCACCTGTCCTCTCGACCCTGTCCCGTCTCCAATCTTCCAGACCATCGCACCTGATCTGCTCCCCTTCATCACCTCCATCATCAACACCTCAGTAACCTCAGGCTGCGTCCCATCTGCCCTCAAGTCAGCCAGAGTAACACCACTCCTCAAGAAACCAACCCTTGACCCCTCAGATGTCAAGAACTACAGACCGGTATCACTCCTTTCATTTCTATCAAAAAGCATTGAACGTGTTGTCTCCAACCAGCTCTCTCTCCATCTCTCACATAACAACCTGCTAGATCCCAACCAGTCCGGATTCAAAAAAGCCCACTCCACAGAAACTGCCCTGCTGGCAGTCACAGAAGCACTACATGCTGCCCAGGCTGCTTCCCACTCTGCAGTCCTGATTCTCCTAGACCTATCAGCAGCATTTGACACAGTGAACCACCAGCTGCTCCTAGACACCCTAGCGGATCTAGGCATCGGCGGGACGGCACTAAAGTGGTTCTCCTCTTACCTCACCGACCGGACCTACCAGGTCTCCTGGAAAGGTCTGTTATCATCCCCCCGAACCCTCCAAACTGGGGTCCCACAGGGATCTGTACTTGGTCCCCTCCTTTTCTCACTGTACACTAAATCCCTTGGCACTATCATCTCTGCCCACAATATATCCTATCACTGTTATGCCGATGACACACAACTGTTTCTATCCTTCCCCCCCTCTGCCACCCAGGTGGAAGAGCGCATCACTGCTTGCCTGGCTGACATCTCACAGTGGATGTCCTCCAACCACCTCAAACTGAACCCAGACAAGACTGAGCTTCTCTTCTTCCCAGCTAAGTCCTGCCCGATGCGGGAGCTAACTATTTCCGTAGACAACGCCCTGGTAACGTCTGTCCCAACAGCCAGGAACCTTGGTGTTGTCCTGGACAGTCAGCTCTCGTTCAAAACTCACATCACAGCTGTCACTCGATCCTGTAGGTTCACACTCTATAACATACGACGAATTAGACCGTTCCTCACCCAGGAATCATCCCAGCTCCTAATCCAGACAACAGTCCTGTCAAAACTTGACTATTGTAACTCTCTCCTTACTGGCCTACCCGCATGTGCACTGAAGCCTCTCCAACTGATCCAAAATGCCGCAGCTCGCTTGGTCTTCAACCAGCCAAAATTCTCACATGTCTCCCCCCTGCTCCGCTCCCTGCACTGGCTCCCGGTCGCTGCCCGCACAGAATACAAAACTCTGATGTTGGCATTTAAAGCAACCAAAGGTATGGCTCCCCCATATCTTGCCAGCATGATTGAACCCTACAAACCCTCCCGCGCACTCAGATCAGCCAACGCAGGGAAGCTGGAAGTACCCTCACTAAAAACGCCGGGACAACGCTCCACACGTCCCAAACTCTTCTCCCTTCTGGCCCCAAAACTGTGGAATGCACTTCCCGTTGCAATCAGAACTGCAGCATCACTCCCGATCTTCCGCCGTAGTCTGAAAACCCACCTTTTCAGACTCCATCATGGCCCATAGCACTTACCCTACCCCCTTAGACAGCACTTCTTAGACTTATATAGCATTTGAAACAGACTTATAGCATGTCATGTAGACAGCACAATAAGTGCATTGTATGTAGTCATAGCACTTCATAGTATATATGTACAGCATAGTATAGCACATATGTGTAGTTTATATGTATAGTGTCATTATATAGATATGTTCTAGTTATAGTTTATATGTATAGTGTCATTATATAGATATGTTCTAGTCACGGTCTTAGCTTACGCATGTTTCGCGATAAATGCATTTTGTTACATATGTGATGTATTCCCATGCTTTTTGTTCTTGCCTATTGTAAGTCGCTCTGGATTAAGAGCGTCTGCTAAATGCCTAAATTGTAAATTGTAAATTGTAAATTGTAAATTGTAAATTGTATTATGCAGGCCAATAGGGCATTAAGGGTAGCATTCCAACTATTATGCAGGCCAATGGGGCATTAAGGGTAGCATTCCAACTATTATGCAGGCCAATAGGGCATTAAGGGTAGCATTCCAACTAGTATGCAGGCCAATAGGGCATTAAGGGTAGCATTCCAACTAGTATGCAGGCCAATAGGGCATTAAGGGTAGCATTCCAACTAGTATGCAGGCCAATAGGGCATTAAGGGTAGCATTCCAACTAGTATGCAGGCCAATAGGGCATTAAGGGTAGCATTCCAACTAGTATGCAGGCCAATAGGGCATTAAGGGTAGCATTCCAACTAGTATGCAGGCCAATAGGGCATTAAGGGTAGCATTCCAACTATTATGCAGGCCAATAGGGCATTAAGGGTAGCATTCCAACTATTATGCAGGCCAATAGGGCATTAAGGGTAGCATTCCAACTATTATGCAGGCCAATAGGGCATTAAGGGTAGCATTCCAACTATTATGCAGGCCAATAGGGCATTAAGGGTAGCATTCCAACTATTATGCAGGCCAATAGGGCATTAAGGGTAGCATTCCAACTATTATGCAGGCAAATAGGGCATTAAGGGTAGCATTCCAACTATTATGCAGGCCAATAGGGCATTAAGGGTAGCATTCCAACTATTATGCAGGCCAATAGGGCATTAAGGGTAGCATTCCAACTAGTATGCAGGCCAATAGGGCATTAAGGGTAGCATTCCAACTAGTATGCAGGCCAATAGGGCATTAAGGGTAGCATTCCAACTAGTATGCAGGCCAATAGGGCATTAAGGGTAGCATTCCAACTAGTATGCAGGCCAATAGGGCATTAAGGGTAGCATTCCAACTAGTATGCAGGCCAATAGGGCATTAAGGGTAGCATTCCAACTATTATGCAGGCCAATAGGGCATTAAGGGTAGCATTCCAACTAGTATGCAGGCCAATAGGGCATTGAGGGTAGCATTCCAACTATTATGCAGGCCAATAGGGCATTGAGGGTAGCATTCCAACTATTATGCAGGCCAATAGGGCATTGAGGGTAGCATTCCAACTATTATGCAGGCCAATAGGGCATTGAGGGTAGCATTCCAACTATTATGCAGGCCAATAGGGCATTGAGGGTAGCATTCCAACTATTATGCAGGCCAATAGGGCATTGAGGGTAGCATTCCAAACTATTATGCAGGCCAATAGGGCATTGAGGGTAGCATTCCAACTATTATGCAGGCCAATAGGGCATTGAGGGTAGCATTCCAACTATTATGCAGGCCAATAGGGCATTGAGGGTAGCATTCCAACTATTATGCAGGCCAATAGGGCATTGAGGGTAGCATTCCAACTATTATGCAGGCCAATAGGGCATTGAGGGTAGCATTCCAACTATTATGCAGGCCAATAGGGCATTGAGGGTAGCATTCCAACTATTATGCAGGCCAATAGGGCATTGAGGGTAGCATTCCAACTATTATGCAGGCCAATAGGGCATTGAGGGTAGCATTCCAACTATTATGCAGGCCAATAGGGCATTGAGGGTAGCATTCCAACTATTATGCAGGCCAATAGGGCATTAAGGGTAGCATTCCAACTATTATGCAGGCCAATAGGGCATTAAGGGTAGCATTCCAACTAGTATGCAGGCCAATAGGGCATTAAGGGTAGCATTCCAACTAGTATGCAGGCCAATAGGGCATTAAGGGTAGCATTCCAACTAGTATGCAGGCCAATAGGGCATTAAGGGTAGCATTCCAACTATTATGCAGGCCAATAGGGCATTAAGGGTAGCATTCCAACTATTATGCAGGCCAATAGGGCATTAAGGGTAGCATTCCAACTATTATGCAGGCCAATAGGGCATTAAGGGTAGCATTCCAACTATTATGCAGGCCAATAGGGCATTAAGGGTAGCATTCCAACTAGTATGCAGGCCAATAGGGCATTAAGGGTAGCATTCCAACTATTATGCAGGCCAATAGGGCATTAAGGGTAGCATTCCAACTATTATGCAGGCCAATAGGGCATTAAGGGTAGCATTCCAACTATTATGCAGGCCAATAGGGCATTAAGGGTATAGCATTCCAACTATTATGCAGGCCAATAGGGCATTAAGGGTAGCATTCCAACTATTATGCAGGCCAATAGGGCATTAAGGGTAGCATTCCAACTAGTATGCAGGCCAATAGGGCATTAAGGGTAGCATTCCAACTATTATGCAGGCCAATAGGGCATTAAGGGTAGCATTCCAACTATTATGCAGGCCAATAGGGCATTAAGGGTAGCATTCCAACTATTATGCAGGCCAATAGAGCGTCGCAGTCCCGCCCCCTACCATGGCCCAGGAAATGAAACCCAATGCATTATTCTCATAGACATTTCGTAAAGTATTTATTTAAAGACGGTTACGCCGCGGACAAAGCCAACTCGAGTCGTGACAACTCATGACAACACAAACAATATTTTGGACCAAACAAATAATTAGAAAGAAGAAAAACAACAAAAAAAATGTTGTAACCTGCCGTTTTTTTCTTCTTTCTAATTATTTGTTTGGTCCAAAATATTGTTTGTGTTGTCATGAGTTGTCACGACTCGAGTTGGCTTTGTCCGCGGCGTAACCGTCTTTAAATAAATACTTTACGAAATGTCTATGAGAATAATGCATTGGGTTTCATTTCCTGGGCCATGGTAGGGGGCGGGACTGCGACGCTCTATTGGGCATTAAGGGTAGCATTCCAACTATTATGCAGGCCAATAGGGCATTAAGGGTAGCATTCCAACTAGTATGCAGGCCAAAAGGGCATTAAGGGTAGCATTCCAACTAGTATGCAGGCCAATAGGGCATTAAGGGTAGCATTCCAACTAGTATGCAGGCCAATAGGGCATTAAGGGTAGCATTCCAACTAGTATGCAGGCCAATAGGGCATTAAGGGTAGCATTCCAACTAGTATGCAGGCCAATAGGGCATTAAGGGTAGCATTCCAACTATTATGCAGGCCAATAGGGCATTAAGGGTAGCATTCCAACTATTATGCAGGCCAATAGGGCATTAAGGGTAGCATTCCAACTATTATGCAGGCCAATAGGGCATTAAGGGTAGCATTCCAACTATTATGCAGGCCAATAGGGCATTAAGGGTAGCATTCCAACTATTATGCAGGCCAATAGGGCATTAAGGGTAGCATTCCAACTAGTATGCAGGCCAATAGGGCATTAAGGGTAGCATTCCAACTAGTATGCAGGCCAATAGGGCATTAAGGGTAGCATTCCAACTAGTATGCAGGCCAATAGGGCATTAAGGGTAGCATTCCAACTAGTATGCAGGCCAATAGGGCATTAAGGGTAGCATTCCAACTATTATGCAGGCCAATAGGGCATTAAGGGTAGCATTCCAACTATTATGCAGGCCAATAGGGCATTAAGGGTAGCATTCCAACTATTATGCAGGCCAATAGGGCATTAAGGGTAGCATTCCAACTATTATGCAGGCCAATAGGGCATTAAGGGTAGCATTCCAACTATTATGCAGGCCAATAGGGCATTAAGGGTAGCATTCCAACTATTATGCAGGCCAATAGGGCATTAAGGGTAGCATTCCAACTATTATGCAGGCCAATAGGGCATTAAGGGTAGCATTCCAACTAGTATGCAGGCCAATAGGGCATTAAGGGTAGCATTCCAACTATTATGCAGGCCAATAGGGCATTAAGGGTAGCATTCCAACTATTATGCAGGCCAATAGGGCATTAAGGGTAGCATTCCAACTATTATGCAGGCCAATAGGGCATTAAGGGTAGCATTCCAACTATTATGCAGGCCAATAGGGCATTAAGGGTAGCATTCCAACTATTATGCAGGCCAATATGGCATTAAGGGTAGCATTCCAACTATTATGCAGGCCAATAGGGCATTAAGGGTAGCATTCCAACTATTATGCAGGCCAATAGGGCATTAAGGGTAGCATTCCAACTATTATGCAGGCCAATAGGGCATTAAGGGTAGCATTCCAACTATTATGCAGGCCAATAGGGCATTAAGGGTAGCATTCCAACTATTATGCAGGCCAATAGGGCATTAAGGGTAGCATTCCAACTAGTATGCAGGCCAATAGGGCATTAAGGGTAGCATTCCAACTAGTATGCAGGCCAATAGGGCATTAAGGGTAGCATTCCAACTAGTATGCAGGCCAATAGGGCATTAAGGGTAGCATTCCAACTAGTATGCAGGCCAATAGGGCATTAAGGGTAGCATTCCAACTAGTATGCAGGCCAATAGGGCATTAAGGGTAGCATTCCAACTAGTATGCAGGCCATTAGGGCATTAAGGGTAGCATTCCAACTATTATGCAGGCCAATAGGGCATTAAGGGTATAGCATTCCAACTATTATGCAGGCCAATAGGGCATTAAGGGTAGCATTCCAACTATTATGCAGGCCAATAGGGCATTAAGGGTAGCATTCCAACTATTATGCAGGCCAATAGGGCATTAAGGGTAGCATTCCAACTATTATGCAGGCCAATAGGGCATTAAGGGTAGCATTCCAACTATTATGCAGGCCAATAGGGCATTAAGGGTAGCATTCCAACTAGTATGCAGGCCAATAGGGCATTAAGGGTAGCATTCCAACTATTATGCAGGCCAATAGGGCATTAAGGGTAGCATTCCAACTATTATGCAGGCCAATAGGGCATTAAGGGTAGCATTCCAACTAGTATGCAGGCCAATAGGGCATTAAGGGTAGCATTCCAACTAGTATGCAGGCCAATAGGGCATTAAGGGTAGCATTCCAACTAGTATGCAGGCCAATAGGGCATTAAGGGTAGCATTCCAACTAGTATGCAGGCCAATAGGGCATTAAGGGGAGCATTCCAACTACTATGCAGGCCAATAGGGCATTAAGGGGAGCATTCCAACTACTATGCAGGCCAATAGGGCATTAAGGGGAGCATTCCAACTACTATGCAGGCCAATAGGGCATTAAGGGGAGCATTCCAACTATTATGCAGGCCAATAGGGCATTAAGGGGAGCATTCCAACTATTATGCAGGCCAATAGGGCATTAAGGGGAGCATTCCAACTATTATGCAGGCCAATAGGGCATTAAGGGGAGCATTCCAACTATTATGCAGGCCAATAGGGCATTAAGGGGAGCATTCCAACTATTATGCAGGCCAATAGGGCATTAAGGGGAGCATTCCAACTATTATGCAGGCCAATAGGGCATTAAGGGGAGCATTCCAACTATTATGCAGGCCAATAGGGCATTAAGGGGAGCATTCCAACTATTATGCAGGCCAATAGGGCATTAAGGGGAGCATTCCAACTATTATGCAGGCCAATAGGGCATTAAGGGTAGCATTCCAACTATTATGCAGGCCAATAGGGCATTAAGGGTAGCATTCCAACTATTATGCAGGCCAATAGGGCATTAAGGGTAGCATTCCAACTATTATGCAGGCCAATAGGGCATTAAGGGTAGCATTCCAACTATTATGCAGGCCAATAGGGCATTAAGGGTAGCATTCCAACTATTATGCAGGCCAATAGGGCATTAAGGGTAGCATTCCAACTATTATGCAGGCCAATAGGGTATTAAGGGTAGTATTCAAAATGTACACTGCCTAATCACTTTCAACCAGCCCAAAATGTTTCAAACATGAACAAATATATGATATAGAACCCCCCCCCCCCTTTCTCCAAAATATATGATATAGAACCCCCCCCCCCCTGCCTCCAAAATATATGATATAGAACCCCCCCCCCCCTGCCTCCAAAATATATGATATAGAACCCCCCCCCCCCCCCTGCCTCCAAAATATATGATATAGAACCCCCCCCCCCCCTGCCTCCAAAATATATGATATAGAACCCCCCCCCCCTGCCTCCAAAATATATGATATAGAACCCCCCCCCTGCCTCCAAAATAGCTAAAAGCTAGGGCCCTATTAAGCAAGTGGAATCTAATTACATATAATTTTACAGTTTTTAAGACGTGGGGCGTGTGCAATGTCATATTACAATTATGGGCCAGGTAAGAAGCGCTTTCGACACCCCGTGGTGTGAGCAAAACGGCCTTGAATTAGTCATGGGAGTGTTTCAGGGAGTTTTGAGGCTTACCCAATGAACATGTCCGTACTATTCTCTTTACGACACCAGCTGATGTCCTCATGGAATGCGCCCTTTTCGGCAAGTGGTATTACATTTCTGCAGACTGGCACCATAGACATGACATGACTTTGTCACATTTGGGTTTATTATTCCTATTGCACTGCATGCTGTCACCTTTATGCCTCAAAAGAACAGATCCACAAGCTGTCACAGCCATGATGTGCATAGCCTGTAGGCCTATGTCTCTATTTTGTTAAGTAACTTGCAGTGTTCATTGGAAAGTCATTACAGCGGCGCAGCCATATGCTAAGGGAGGGAGATATACGCACATCATCACTTCATTTGTTTCTGTTCTAAGCATGAAAAACAGCTGTAAAAATCTTTATTCTAGTTCATTTGATTCATAAATGAATAACTAAGCCTTTGAAATGGCACCTACCTATACCTTTCAGATCGGAATGGAACTGCGAGTAGATACGCAGCATTGGCTGGCAAATTGGCAATCCATGCGTAATGTTCCCAATCGTCTAACCCCCGAACATACAAGTTCGTTTGATATTGTTTAATTCGATAAAAATAGAACCATATACCATACAGCGAATGAAAGCAAGATTCCTAAGGAATGTGGGGATTTTTACATTTTAAAAAACGGCTGAGAAATGAGAGAACCATGAGTGTTTATAATATCAAATATTAGAAGAATAATATGAAAGACAAACGGGCTGTGAAGAGCTCAGCTCACCATCCCGACAAGGAGGAAATATAGCCTATAGTGCATGCACGTATATGCACTGACTGTTGCACACACGCTCTTTATTTGTTTCTATTGAAAAACACCAGTAAAATAACGTTTATTTTATTTTATTTCATTCGAGTCACGACGAAGGAATGAGTTGAAATGCCATACGTGCGCCATGCGTATTGCTGCGGCCCCAATGTTATGGTCTTCGCTCGTAGCATTTTATTGAAGAAGAATTGAGTCGGGTGTGATACAGCGTATGAAAGCAAACTTCCCAGTGATTATGGAGATGTTTTCATTTTTAAAAAAGGTTTAGAAATGAGCGATATATGACCCTTTATAATCTCAACGAGAAAGCCAGACAGCTCGCTGTTGCCATGTCTCATAGAAACAAGTAAATAGGTCTATAAACATACTCCCAAAAGAATCGCATATAACAGGGGTCTACAACCTATTTTAAATGAAGTGCCATGTTTTTATTTTCTAGATAGTGAGTCTGCCATATCAAGATTCCTTTTAATGACACCACATTACAATTTCCAGCATATTTTGATTGTCCACAAATATAAAGTTCTTCCTTCTTTTTACATATTTTCTTGCACATTGTTATAATGATCATTATAAATATATATCCCCCTGCAGTCAGAGTTCATTGTTTTAATGAATGAATGTGATGCATTGTGAGCTGGTAGATCTGCTATTTTCAAAAGTAATCTTTGAAAAAAGTGACAATAAGAATATTTTTGAAATATGTTATTGAAACATTTAAAAACACAAATCTGTCATGGGGGTCACTGGCTTAGTTGGGCAAATGCATTCATCTGGGGGTCCTTGACATGGGAATGTCGCTGTGTGAGGATCACTGGTTTAAACAACATTAGGAGAAAAGCCCAAATAAGCACTTTAGAAACAAGAAAAGCAACCACAACTACCAATATTTACAAGCAACTTTGCAGAAAAAGAAGCCGCTTATAATAAACAGCAAACAGACATGGCAACACTCCAGCAGCACTCCAGAGCCGCTCAAGTGTAAAATCAAACAGTGCTTTTTGCTTTTAAGACGTGGTCAGACCCAGGCGGAATCGGTATGCGCTGAGTGTTTTTAGGTCAAGGGGCTTAATAGCAAAGAGCGCAAAGCGAAAATAATTAACATATGGACACTCCCCCAATGCTAAATTATGCAGGAACGTGGTATTCCATATGAGTGAGCGCTCACCACGGCTTCCATAATACGAAAAGGCGCAGAGCGAGGGCGAAATCTGTATTACCGCATGGGTTTTTCGTCTTGCTTAATAGGGCCCATGTGTCACAATGTGTTTAGTTCTGCCATCTGTATTTGTACAGTGCCAAGTGCATTTGAGTTGAGGAAACACATTTTAAATAGAAAATATCACATGCCCATCCAGGCAATTATCTATAAACCACAATGTTTATTATACACACACACACACACACACACCATATAAAAATAGATTAAAAAAACATTCACAGAAGTATCACAATTCATATTATTCTGAATCGAATCACACCTTTTTCATTGTTTAAATTTCTCTTCGGCAGTCAGCCTAAGCCAGAAGCCTATACATTTTATTTATCCCACTACGTATATGTAACAGTGTTTGCTGGTCTTACTTTAACAAATTTTATATTTGCCTTGGTGCGTTTTTATTTCATCATCATAGCACTTTGCTCTGCTTTCCTGCCATAATTTTGGCCTGGACAGGACTTGAATTGAATCATGAATGAATGAAAGACTCTAAATTGAATCGAATGGTGAGATACTGAAAACTTCACACCTCTAATAGTTTTTAATAAAATGTTCAAAAGACAGCATGCAGCACTGCTGTGCCTGAACTTCTGCTCATGGCATATAAATGTCACTGCCAGCCTCATGCGGGCCATGTCAGATCGCACGCCATGCTGGCATGGTGGTAAGCCATGCTGGCATGGTGGGATGGTGGTAAGCCGCAGAGATGAATATTGGGTGAACAGCAAGAAGGATGATTAATACCACGCGGGTGTCACACATACACAAAACTCTGATCTACACATTTTTATCTACTAAATCTGTAGTTGATTTTGTCGTCAAATTTTGGCGGGTCTTTACTTGATGGCGTCAAGTTAGTTAGTTAGTTAGTTAGTTAGTTAGTTAGTTAGTTAGTTAGTTATATACAGATTTAATGTTTGTTTTTAGTTCAAACCAAAATGGAAACAAGCAAGGTCTTTCTTCGGAAATCCTTTTGGACCAAAATAAAATGAATGAATACATAAATAAAATGCCTGACTGTACCTTGTGCTGTTTGCATTTTTATATTGTCTAATAAAATATCAATTTTATCAATCAATCCCCTAACATTTTATTCTAGCTTTTATTTGTTGAGGTGTCAATATATTTAGTGTTATAGTTTAGTCACCATAGCTTAGTTTTTATTTTGTTTTCGTCAGTGAAAAAAGGTAGTCGGTGAGCATTTTTTGTCATAGTTTTAGTCGACAAAATCAACACGGCAACACATCGCAGTATGACGCGTAATGAACTTGTAGATCTGCTATTTTTTGTGTTTTGACAAAACGTGCAACCAAAGTATAACTCAGGCTTTAATGACAGCTCTCTAAACAGCTGATTCACACTGAATCAACAGCTAAGTCCCACCCATCTGTTGATATGGCCTCAAACTTGTATTTTAGCATTGTTTCCAAATATTAAAATATATGGCATCCTGGCGTGTGTGAACTATGCTCACACTGCTAAATTGCTTTTTTAATTGACCCAGCAGGGGGGTGGGGGGGAGCCATTACCCTCAACTCTCAAACTGAGGGTGACAAATGCAGAACTACTCATTTCAGCAGGAGTTCTCTGGCTTGGCATCGCTGGCCTTGGCTGTCAGTCACTTGGCAGGTTCTGAATTTGGTGGTGACGAGTCTACAGGGACAGTGGGTGCAGAGAACAAGAAGAGCTACTGTATGTGAACTGAAGCCAAGTCCATTCTATTTCAGCGCCGCATCTTTGTAAAATGTTAAGCCTCACTACCTATAGCATGAAAGAATAAGAAATGAATCATATTGTAAATATGTGAATGATCAATTAATTTGACTCCCACCCCCACACTAGCAACAGTGTAGCCTCTCACAGTTTGGACAAAGATACAGGCAACTCATTTTATACAGTATAAGACAGTAACTGCAACTGCAACTACAGTAGCATCCTAGATACCCTTTGGAGTACTCTCAGGGAGTACTTTTTTATTGTGCGTATCTGTGTGTGCGTGCGTGCCTGCCAGTGTGCATGCGTACGTGTCCGTCCTAACACCTAACAGATTTTTTTACCATCCTCGCTTCTGCAACCACTCTAATATGACCCCCACCTCCCGCCCCTTCAACCACAGTTATCAGTTCAGTGCCTTGCTTAAGGGCAATTCAAGACACTACCAGAAGGAGCAGGAGAGCTAACCGCGAATGTTCCAGTATCAACCGCTCGACCTCCTGAGCCACTGCTCAAAAAAGAAAATCACACCCGTGTGAAGTGAGTGGTGCAACTCCGTGTGGGGGTCCTTGGGGGGTCCCCGGAAGTTCCAGACACCACAGGACCACGGCCAGGGTGCCGGCCCGGTTCCGGCAAGCCGCCCCATGGCCGAAACGGTAGAGAAATGAGAGTTACCATGTGGGGGTCTCCGGGGGTCCCCGGGGAGTCCCTGGGGGTCCCTCTACTGTACCCTCTACTGTACTGTACTGTACTGTACTGTACTGTACTGTACTGTACTGTACTGTACTGTACTGTACTGTACTGTACTGTACTGTACTGGCACACCCAAAATCATCATATATACAGTTAATATGTACGTGTGTGTTTGTGTGTGTGTTAGGTTGGGCACAGGTGGTGAAAAAAACAACCATGCTGTTTTCGTGCTCAGACCCAGGCAAACACCCACCCACCCAGCCAGCCACCCACACACATAGCTCCGTAAGGGAGTGGTTGCACCACAAAAAAAACATCAAAATCATGTCAATTTCAATGCATTGTTCTTCTGCGCACTCTTCCTGATTACGTGTGTCGTGTGGTGGTGGAGCTGCCACAGTGAAGTCTATCATAGTTGGCACTAGTTTGCCAAGCAGCTGCCTTCTCACTGTGGCAATGTGCCTTTCATAGCCCACCGCCAGCAGAACGGTTCCACTAACATTAGTGCCCACCCCATTATGTCAGTGTCATACAATGACAGTGACACGGCTCGGTCATCTCCCTGTGTACTTGGTCCATGCTGAGAGGGAGTTTATCCTCACATCTTCAGCAGCCAGCCGCCATCATTAAGCAGACCATGTCATATTAAAGAAAGTAATTTTGTGCTGTGCTGTTACTTTTTTCCATCAATGTTTTATAAATTTGAAGACATTACTTAACTCAATTGATTTATGCCACTTAGGGAAAGCAATTTCAGAGCTTATTAATGTTCTTTTTACTACTTAATCTGCAAGACACTTTGTATTCAGTGGGCCTTAGGCTTGTCTCAAGAGAATGAGTGAAGAGGCTGCTGGCACAGGCTGAAATAAATGGACAGGGTTCAATGTTATAATAGCATAGACATAGTCCTACTGTGTGCTTGCTAAAATTTACAAAATATCAATTTGCTTGCATAATTGACAAATGCGAAAGCTCTAAGTTGCCAGGTTTGGTCAATCCATTATGTTCTCAAAGAACATAATGGAAGTTTGATTATCGTGATGCGATTCTTTGTGAGTTTCTAGATCTGCTATTAGCCTATCAAAACGTTTTCCAAGATTTCGTTTTTGAATGTTTTCCCCTATTACATCTTAAGCAGTGAGTGGATAGTGGGACAGTTGAGAAATGAGCTCTATCTAGAGACAGCTGCTCTATAATATTCTTTGTCATCCTAGATGTGCTGTGCACATAGCCACTGACAACCGTAAGCTAGAAAGGTGCGGCACACAGGTTCTGTACTGTCCCTGGCTTTTTGAGGTGGTGAGAAGTGATTCAGCCTTTGTATGGGGAGAGAACAAATTATACATAGCTTGCGAGGTTAGTTCAGTCGATATATACTGTACACACTGAACTTGTGGGTGCACTGCATATGTATACGTTTATTTCAATGGTACTACACATGACCCATACGTCATACGCTGATGTGGCAATCCGCTGACCAATTGCCAGGTCATTAAGCTCACCTCAGTCTCTGTTCTTCCTCCTGTCTTTTGTTCCTGGATTGTTGGTAGGCAAAGGCCCTTAAAACTAGGCTCCAGACTTCCCAAAACAAACTGGTCAGGCTCCTACTTGGCCTCACCCCCCGAACCCACCTCACCCCTGCCCACTTTGACAGACTGGCATGGCTTAGGGTCGACGACAGAGTACAGCATCTTGCAATGGGTCTGGTCCACAAGATTCGATACTCCACCAAGATACCCATGTACCTGTCTAGATACTTCCTTAATGTTAACGAAGTCCACACCCACAACACCAGAGGGAGTGCAACGAACCATGTACAACCCAGATTCGGCACAAACAAGGGACTAAATTCTTTTCGCTCCTATGCCACAAAAATGTGGAACGCCCTACCAACAGTCATTAAGACATGCAAATCCCTTGACTCCTTCAAAACCGCTCTCAAAGGGCACCTACGGATGGCTGCAATTCGAAACTGGCCCCCGTAAAATCTGAATCCCCCCCAAATGACCCCCCCCCCCTTTTCCCCTCACTGTATATGTTTCTTTTCCCTTTTTACCTCCATTATGATGAATTCCTGTTCTGTTCTTTGTCTATATAGAAGTGTCTATTTGTACGTCTCTAAATGTTTTGATGAATTGAACATGGTGGACCCTGTTGTAAACAAGTGTAATGCTTAATTGGGTCGTCCACTCACAGTTAACAGCCTTTGTATTGAGTTTGTGCTTGAAATGTACTGTAATTCTGCAAACTGTTAATAAAATTTTCAATCAATAAAAAAACCTGTTTGCTCCCACTGCCTCCCCAGCACCACCAGTGGGCTGAGGGCTCATTCTATAATAAAATATTGGTTCAATCTAGTCGTGGCTTATCTGACTGGACTGACTCACTGAACCCCCCAGTTGACCAACACCAACATTTTCTGTATTGTTTGTACAGAGCTTGACAAACACCTGGAAAGACAGCCAGAATCCTCAACATGCTTGTAGTTATTTCCTGGCCAAGAGGCATTCTCCTTTGGATGAGTGGTAGATACCGGTAGTTGTTGTGCTACATCAACATGGCAGGCCTGTTATACTGGTACAGCAAATTCAGTCTGAACAAGACTATTTATTCTACCGCAAATCCTATCAAGAGAGCCTAAAGGCAATGTCAGTACATATGATCATTTCAGACATAGTAATCAATATTACTGTCCTTGCTAACACAGAGCTGCATCTTGTAGCAGTCTCAAATTGATCTCTGTTCTACACCTCTCAGTAATGGAAAAACTAAGATTTAACTTGTGGGCTCACAATTGTATGGTACAACAATAAGGTTTTATATTGAAGTTAGCAAAATTACATTACTGGTAATTGGTAACACAAAGAAATGACAATTAATCAATTGAAATATATTTAATAATGTAATATAATAATAAAGTGATTATGATTATATGATTCGGCAAATAACCATATAAGTATAAAAATCACACTCATGTGAAGTGAGAGGCACCCACTGTATATCGACGACATGACATCTTACGTTGTCATTTAGTCTCTCTCTCTCTCTCTCTCTAGGTCATCCTCAGACGAGCCCTCATCGTTGCTTCCAGTCATCTCGGTTCTCCATACATCTGGCCAGCTCGTTGGTGCTTTGTGCTCCTGCGTCATTTAGTGCCCTAAACAAACATTAAAGTCTATAGACTTGGCTAAAAATTTACGTCATACATATTGTAATATCCTCAAAATCCCATAGACTTGGCTGCCATATGACGTAATCTTCAAAAGCCATGCAGTGGAATATTTAATATCAATTACCGTAAGGAATAAAATGTATGGTTTAATAATCAGCAGAATTTGTGAATGTGTAATAGATCTACAGTAGCAGCAGGTGCATTTGGAGACAGAGATGAAAAGAGTAAGAGTGCAGTTGTATGACTCTGCATGCACGCCCTGGCTGCCTGTTCCTCTCTTTCTACTTAAACACCCATTAACCGGTCACTCTTAATGGTCTTGGTATTTCAGACAATTTAAGACTCCTCTTCAGGAGAAAGGACAGTGCGATCGAGCGTGGCAGAGAGCTAATTGAAGACGGCTGACACCATTAGCAAACTGCCATTAGGGTGATAGCCGGTCGTATAACAAGAGAGGCTGATGTTATACTTCGTCGTATGGTGGTGTGACAGGGCGGAAATAGCTGATCCACAAGCTCAAAATGTGTCACATGGCGATGCAGTGTGAGCTTGTGGATCTGCTATTTTCGGCATGCAACAAAATGGTACGATGGAGTATAACTATTAACTACTATAAGCTTTAGGCAGAGACAGAGGGTTGAAAGGAGAATGCTGATAATGAATAACAGCGCCGCACCGGTTCCATTTTCACAGGTTAGGCCCTGCCTCTCCAGGCATAATGAAATGAGTGGATGGCATTCACATACAAAGGGCAGATACAGAGGGAGACGTGCATATACACACTGTCACACACAAACATGGTGATGATCCATTCTCTCCGTTATTTATTACCAAACACACACATACGCACACGTCCACAGTGACACACACACACACACACGTGCATGCTCGCGCATATTGATCTCGCATTCTTTCTCACATTCCATCTGATATCTTTAACTTTAAGCTACCATGTCTGATTTGCCATTCAATGCGCAACCTGCACCTCTCCATTACAAAACACATTGCTAAAAGGAGTACACACAACAATGTCTCCTTGGCACAAAGGCTATTGAATACGGCGACCTATACAGCAATGTGCTAACAGCGGTCAGGCACCGGCCTTTATCTCTGCACCCCATGCAACGCACTGTGACTGCTGCCTTTGTACAAAAGGCTAACAAGCACACTACTGTTGAAAATGTGTTCTGTGCTTGGACTATTGAGTTCGCCATCTATTTGAAATAAGTCTGATATAATTCTTTTTAGATTTTCTCCAGTTTATCCCTTAAAATCGTGTTGTATTTTCTGATTGTTAAATTATATTTGGACCAAATGTGTTGCAGCACGATGCGTTGTGAGCTGAGCTAACCCTAACTGCAAGCACAACTCAACGCATGTTGGGAGCAACGGGTGATTTGCGCATGTCAGACTTTTGGTGTGTCGGATAAGCGTGCGCACCCCTGTAGATCTGCTATTGCAAATGGTTTACTTGTACTTCCCCTATCATCATCCAGTGACAGTCTGTACATCCCCAGTCCCCACAGTCCCCAGCCCCACATAAAAGCATGGTCATGTTGGAAGATAGTGAAAATTATTGCCTCAATTCTGGTGATCAGTCAGAAATGTTCTGTATTCAGTGGAATTTTAAGATGTTGGACAGGTCTAATTCATTCTGGGGAAAACACACACAGAATAAACCCTGCTCTCACTGTGCTTTGTGTCCCGAGCTCATTCTGTGAAGTGATCTCTCATTTCCTTTCATTACTCTGCTGGCAGCAATGTGTGGCACAGTGGCAGCCAGGCCGGTCGTTGTAATTGGACCTGTCTGTTTTGTTTGTGTGCTTGATTGTTAGAAAATGAGAATGCATGGATAGGTTTTCATGAAACTTGGAAATTATCATTAGGCTTCCCCAAAGAGATGATTAAGTTTTGGGTCAAAAATGTTAAAGGTCAGTCAGTGCTACAATCAGGAGACATAAAGATGTTGGTGCGGGCAAGGTTTTGCAGTTGCACTGTGTATTATTTCCCTTTTATATGTATGTGAGAGATCTGCTTTATACACTCACCTCCTCCACAGCTCCACCTGCTTAGATCTACTTGATTTTGATTCCATGATTTAAGCCAGTCGATAGTCTCGGGTAGCCAGACAACTATTCTACAATCTCCGAATGCTATATAGTCTGGAACTACACCTCCCAAAATCTGAGTAAGGAAGCTGCCATTTCCGTTCACGTAAATATATTTAAAAATATCTTTAGAGCTTATTTTTTTATTTCCATTTCTGCTAAGCAGCAAGCTATATATGCCTGAATGATTTGTATTTATATTAGGATAATGTGCGCGACTGTAAAGACGAAACGGAATTGGGGAGGAGGCTCCACTTCTGCTTTATATTTTACTCATGATAGAGCTTCCGCGGCTCCAGACTGTATGACGGAAGCATTTGGAAATTGCGACAGTCTGGCAACCCGAGACTAGCCAGTCGCCAACACCCTGTTATGGTTAGTAAATAGAGAGGATACATCTATACAATGACTGCAAGACCTTATACCAATTTAAAGATGGAGTGCCATGATTTGTTTCCACCCTAAAACATGATCATCAGGTCTTATTGTTATATAAGGAGGAAGATTTTTTTCAAAAAAAGTGTACAGTATTTGTTAAAATGTCGTTTTTATGTGGGCACCCCCACCAGTTCATTATTAAGTATGCCTGGTTTGCCTGGTAGGTGGTGATGGGTGGTGATCCACCTGAACTTAAGCCGCACCCACAGCTGTCGTTGTATGATAAAGGGGGAGTGGTTAGGTGAGGGGCTGATAATGTGATGTCACTATATTACTGTTTTTTTCATTGGCACGTTTGACTGTCAAGGGTTCAGCCTCCAGGAGGAAACCCTAAATACAAAGGAAATACATCATTGCACATAAAAACGACTTTCCGCACAGGGACATCGTATCAAATATACAACATGGGTAAGCACAAACAAATGAGAAACATGTGTGCATGCACACCTATCACCTATCCATGTGCAGGATAAACTGAAGATCACCATGAAGAAAACAATAGTCCACATACTATACTACTATGCTAACATATTCCAAAGTTCAATTTCTATCACACAACACACAATATTGATCAGGAAAGAAGAATTAAGCACCAGTAATGACACTTTCAAATACTGAACGTTTCCCCTGTGTGTGGGTGAACGAAATGAACGAAATGTTTCATAATGTTACTTTATTGAGCAAGTGAAGACAGTGTGCAGGTGTCTTCACTTATTCGGTGAGAATACGTGATTATCTTGTTAGGGTGAAGAGACCATGCTGCTCCTGGGTCAGATGTAGAGGTTTGGGGGAGCACGCAGGTGTAACGGGTCCCAAGCCAGGCCGGGTACCACATTTACAGTATTGATGAATATTGGTCTGAAAAACAGTGTGAACAGTCACAGAAATGAGAAGACAGAACTGTTCTCTTTCGCTTCCATTTTTCCTCTCCTTTATTCACAATACATCAAACAATTATATATTTCACAATACAATAAACTATTTCCCATAACTGCAATAATGTCTGTTTTTGTTCAAGTCCTTTGTCAGGTACAAGGTAAGTATGGAATATGTGTGTGTGTACAATTATTGTTCTTTTTCAGGTAGCGTGTGTGTGTTCCAGGTAGGTATGGCATGTCTCTGTGTAGGTGAATGAATGTATTTTGTCCTTCAATGTGTTAAACAGGTGAGTATGTAATGTTGTTGTGTGTCCTGTTGTCCCATAAAAGTACATGAGCATATTTCCATTTTCAGCATTTACAATAAAACTCTTTAGCTTCATCAATCTCAAAGTCATCACATCACCATGAAATCAATCAAAGCGCATCTCTCAGTACTGATACTGGTTCCATTTAGCTGCCATTATATGGTGCAAAGGGTTGGCTGTGCAATTGTGCCATAATTCTTAATCATCACAACCATAGTGCAAAATGAATATACATTAATTTTGTTTAGCTTTAAGCTGCTCTTAGTACTCAACTGTTGTCTTTTCAAAACATACTGACATCAAGTAGGGAATATTAATAATAAGAAAAGTGAACATATTCAAATACACTCCAATCACAATAACCTCACTAAAGGCACTTTTGCAATAAACCCAGTAATAGTAATAATGTAAATAGAGTAGAAATATAAAAGTAGTATAAATGCACATGACTGTTCTTCACTTAATCACCAGGTAATGAAATAACAAACATTAGCTGTTCAAAGTTCACAAAACCTTTTACCCAATAAATATATCTGTCAAGTAATCAGGTAACCAGTATTAATAATGTCGTGGATAATTATAAACAAACATCTTTCTGTGTTCAGTACACGAGGCAGACGCCATCTTCAGTGGTTATGTAACAAGGCGACGCCATTATGCAACAGCATGCTACAACAGCCCTCCAAAACCGCGGAGTTTTCACCGTCTTTAAACTCACTCTAAAGTACTCAAATTCTTCCTCAAAAGTCTCACAGTATCTCCACATAAGCACTCGAACCTTAAGGGATAAGTTAATATTGTTTTCACGTTGTACTAACCTGAAAAACAGTGTGAACAGTCACAGAAATGAGAAGACAGAACTGTTCTCTTTCGCTTCCATTTTTCCTCTGAGGGGAAAGGGGGCAGTACCCTAACCTTAAGAAGGAGCGTCAGGAAACAACTACCGCGACAGAAAGGTTCCGCTCCTCAATCTAGTGAACTGCAGTAATATACTACTGATATCTTTTGGTTTGTGACCATTTGAATAATAAAAATAATAAATGTACTAGACAATACTTTTAACCAAAATGCATTTACATTTGCAAAGAAAATAAAAGCTATTTCACACTTTGTGAGAGTATCACACACTCCCCGACAAACAGAAGTGGCTCCTGACACTTGACCTAGATAATAGAAAACCTCAAAATTCGAACTTCATGTAAACAACTTCGCTCTGAACAGTGCATAAGGAAAATAAGAAAAGTATTCCCAAGGTAGGTACCGAATGTCTCTACTGTGTGTAGTCCATGGCACTCTCAGGCTGTGTATGAGTATGCGTGCGTGCGTGGAAAGTATGCGTACAGTCTGTGGTGTGTCTCAGTTCAGTTCAGAAACAATGAATTGGATATGTAGTGGGTGGGAATGGGTAGTGAGTGATGGATGGGGCCATTGGGGGCTGAAAGGGAAAGGGATAGGGATAACACAGCTGGGGCCACTGCATCGGCTGGATTCCAACTGCATTCACAGTGGGACGGGGCTGGTAGGCTGGTTGGCCAAGGGAGGGGTATGTGAACATGTAGCCAGGCCGTCTCACCCTGGTGGAGTGTCTCAGAGGGGGTTGATGGTCAGGCTGAGGCTCTGGGATGTCTTCCTCCATGTTGACTACTTCAGGTATCTCTTGGTCGTTGAGCTGAGGCTGATCCATGTCCCGTTCAGTGTCACTGTGCACTTCCTGTTCCTCTTCTGTGACACTTTCTCTCTCCTGTTCAGGTTCAGCAAGAACTCTCTCCTCTCGGTGGATTCCATCCTGTTCCTGGTTTCTCTGTGGCTCCTGGGTTACATGTTTCTCTGGTAAGTTACGGTCGGTCCTGGGATTCTCCACAGGTACCCGCAGCCAGTAACGATACACTCCATCCTCTTCTTCAGAGTCACTCGTGTCTGGACTCCGTGTCTGTTCTGGGGGTTCTGAATGTCTCTTAGTTCTCTTGGGTGACTCACGTGCTTTGGCGACTGGACTGGCGACTGGTGGCTCTATCGGCAGGTCATTCACTTGTAACAGCAGGTTCCTATGCAGAGTGCGAGTGGGGCGACTTCCTGTTTCAGGGGTCACTTTGTAAACAGGATTATCTCCAACCTGCTCTTTCACGATGTAGATGGTATGCTCCCAGTAGGGCCTTAGCTTACCAGGACCACCTCTCTCACTGAGGTTACGCACGAGGACTCTGTCTCCAGGCTGGAGAGTCACACCTCTGCTCCTCTTGTCATAGTACTTCTTTCCTTTAGCGCTGGACTGCTGACTGTTTGCATTGGCGATGCGATAAGCCTCTGTCATTTTTCCTGCCCACTTTTCAGCGTATCCTCTGTGGGTCCCATCTTCTTCATCTGCTAAGAGACCAAAGAGAAGGTCGACAGGAAGACGTGGATGATGACCATATAATAAGTAGTAAGGTGAGAAGCCTGTGGATTCGTGCTTTGTGCAATTATATGCGTGGACCACTTGTGGCAGGTGATCCTTCCAGTTCGCTTTTTCCTTCTCTCCCAGGGTCCTGAGCATCTGTAACAGCGTGCGGTTTAGTCTCTCAACAGGGTTACCTTGGGGGTGATAGGGGGAGGTTCTGGAGTGGCCAACGCCGGCTAACTGTCTCAGTGACTTGAACAACTCGTTCTCGAACTCACGGCCCTGATCATGATGGAGCCGAGACGGATATCCAAATCTGGGGATGAAGTCATTGAACAGCTTGTCGGCCGCGGTCTTGCCAGCTTTGTTACGGGTGGGGTAGGCTTGCGCAAACCTGGTGAAGTGATCGATTACTACAAGAATGTACTCACAGCCACCACGGGAGGGTTCCAGGTGAAGGAAGTCGATACACACCAGTTCAAGGGGAGAGTTCGATGTAATACTGCCCATCGGCGCTCTTTCATGCACGGCTGGCTTCTTCTGTTTCAGACAAGGGCACTTTCTGGTGATGTATTCTTCAATCTCTCTCTTCATGAAAGGCCAGTAGAAGCGCTCTCTTGCTAGAGTCAGGACTTTCTCCACACCGACATGGCCCATGTTGTTATGCAGGTAGGTGAGAGCTAGTGACCTGTAGGTGGCAGGCAAAACCAGTTGTCTCCGACCTATGGTTTTCCTGTACAGCAATCCATCCTCTATGTGCAGCTTGCTCCACTCTCTCAAGAGCCTCATGGTGTCTGTGTCACAGTTCCCTTTGTTACACTCTGCCGCTGGTGTGTTGTTCTCCTTTAATTCCATCACTTTTCCAATTGCTGGGTCTGCTCTCTGTTCTTTCACCAGTTCATCATGGCTAATCGCCTGCAATGGCTCCTTATGGGGTTGGGTTTGGGATGAGAGGTTGAGAGCTGCGACCCAGGCAATGTCTCCCTGTTGGGCTCTTCGGGTTCCTTCCCATACAGTACACACAGCCTCGTCTGTTAGCTCCTCAGAGCACTCTGTCATGAGGGAATTGATGTCAAGGGGACAACGGGAAAGGGTGTCGGCGTCGATGTTACTTTTGCCTGGCCGGTATCTGATGTCGAAACTGAAATCAGCGAGCTCTCCCACCCACCGATGGCCTACTGCGTTGAGCTTGGCAGTACTTAGGACATATGTGAGCGGATTATTGTCCGTGAAGACAGTGAAGTGAGGGGCATAGAATAAATAGTCTCTGAATTTGTCACATACGGCCCACTTTAACGCCAGGAATTCAAGCTTACCGCTGTGCAGGTGGTAGTTCTGTTCCGCTGGTGTCAATGTGCGTGACCCGTAAGCAATCACTCTCAGTTTTTCATCCTGGTGTTGGTAAAGGACTGCTCCCAGACCTTTTTGAGACGCATCTGTGTGGAGTGTGAACGGTTGATTGAAGTCAGGGTACGCCAGCACTGGGGGTTCCATCAGCATGTCGATCAGACGTTCCAGAATCTGCTGGTGTTTCTCCTTCCACTCGATTGGGGTGCGAGAGGACTGTTGGGGGGATTTAGTCTTGGCTCGTGAGGGTTTAAAGTGGGGGGTGTCAGGCTGTAATTTGAGCAGGTCATACAGTGGCTGGGCTATTCGTGAGAAGTTTTGCACGTAGCTTCTGTAGTAGCTCAGGAAGCCGAGTACTCGTCTGACATCTCCGACTGTCTTTGGCGCTCTGTGTTTCAGTACTCTCACTGCCTCCAGGTCCTTGGGATCCACTCTAACCCCTTCTGCAGACACCAACCGGCCAACATAGCGGACCTCTTTGCGAAACAGCTCACACTTCTCCGACTTCAGCTTCACGCCGTGGCGCTGGAGGGCTTGGAGTACTTTACGCAGCACTTGCACATGTTCATCAAAGGACTTACTGAAACATAAGACGTCATCTAGGTAGGGAATGCAGCATTCATCCCGGAGTGTGTCGAGCATCTCCTCCATGCTCCTTTGAAATGCTGCTGGGGCGTTGGATAAGCCAAAAGGTATTCTGACCCACTCGTAAAGTCCCCAGGGGGTCGTGAATGCCGTCATGTACCTTGATCCTTCGGCCATAAAGCCTTGGTGATAGGCCTTGCCCTGATCGAGTATCGAAAACCAGCCATAGCCTCCCAGTGAGTCAGTGAGATCCTGGATCCGGGGGAGGGGGTGACGGTCTGGCACTGTCTTGTTGTTTAGAAGCCGGTAGTCGATACACAGGCGCAACGACCCATCCTTCTTTCGCACACATATGACAGGGGCTGCATAGGGGGATTGGGACTTGACGATCCATCCTCTCACTATCAGGTCCTGAACATATTCCTTCACTTCTTTGTAGAGTGGTTTTGGGATCGATGCGTAGGCCTTTTGCACTGGAATGTCGTCCTTGAGTCTGATCTCCATCTGTAGTGAGGGAATGCAACCGATGTCGCCACCGTCCCGTGCAAAGGCTCCAGACTCCTCACGCAGCACTCTCTCCACTGCCAACTGTTGTTCAGGGCTCAGGTGACTGATGTCGACAGCCGGCAGCCAGGGTTCGATGGGGGTTGCACTGGGAGAGGCGACGTTAACCTCTGCTGTGACTTCCATCTGTGGCTCTGCTGCATCGGTCTCAATGACTTTGGTCACATGTTGGATGACACCTAGGATAGTTCTCTTTGGTAGGGTGACATCATGCTTTGAGTGGTTAGAGATGGGCACTCTAACATAAGGCCGCCGTGTGTGGTTGATTTCTAGGAGGCCTTCTCCCACACTCAGCTGTCCTAAAACAGGGTTCTCTTCTGCAGGCTCATACAGGACAAGGGGATCAGTGGTGTCGAAGTTAGGGGGGATCCGGCACCACACATGTACTGCACTTCCTGCTGGAATAACAACATTGTCTCTGCCCACTCTTACTGTGGCTGGGTCACAGAATGTCTTCTGCGGGACCTGGATGAAATTGACCATGGCCATCACTTCCTCTTCCTCCATTCCGAAGGCTCTGCGTAGGAGGCTGACTAGTGCGACGAGAGCAGCACCAGATGACTCTTGTCTCTTGATGACCTGTTCAAGTACATTGGCTCCTAACAAAGGCTGGGGTAGGGGGCACTTGCTGACTAGAAAGGGGGCTTGGACAATGAGATTCGGGTCGTCGTTTCCTGCAAGGTTGACAGTGAGCTCAACCCACCCGTCATAGGGGATGGTTTGGCCGTTTGCTGCGTAGACTTTCAGGTCCGTCTCAAGGAGCTCCTGTAGCGATCTCACTGTATAACTGGGTATGTGAGCTTCAGCCCACGCTCGGTCAACGATGCTCACCTGTGAGCCAGTGTCGAAGAGGACTGTCGCTGGGTTCCCATTAATCGAGCATTTCAGCTGGCTCTTCTTTCCAATCAGGGGTGCTTGGCATTCAGTGGCACTCTGGCAGGTAAGGGGGTGTGGCTGGGGTTTGGGGTCCTTGGGCCGTTTTGATGACTTGTTGGGGATGGGGTTTACTGACTGGGACTGGAGCTGTGCACCGGCCTCTGACCGTCCCTTGGCAGAGACCGGGTCTCGTTTCCCTGAAACCTAGTTCGCTTCATGCATCCCAGTGCCCGGTGTCCTGTCTCTCCACACTTAAAGCAGTGGTTGCACTCCTGCAGGTTCTGTTCAGTACATTTTTGACAACGAGCCGTCCTTCCCCTCGCCTGGAAGGAGGACTGGGGGTTGTGATTGGGGGATGACTGGAAGGGGTGGTGTGTCTGGGTTTGGGGCAATGGGTGGGCCATCTGGGTGTTGCTCACCTGAGCATCCATTAGAGAGGCCACCATTTGCGTCAGGGTCTCCACTTGTGCACTGAGCTGTTGGATGGTCTGGAGGTTCTTGTCGTCTGTAGTGGAGTGTCTTTGCTTGTCATCGGTCTGTCCATCTCCTGTCTCCACCTTGGCACTGTGAGCCTGTGTGTTCTTCTGGCGGGGAAGATGGCCGAGTCTGCGCTGATGTTCATTCTCGTCGCTGATCATTTTAGTCATTTGGCCGAGGATTTCCTCGTCAGTGACTTGGTTGTTCGAGACGAGAGGTCTCAGTCTCTGTCGAAGGTCGGCATGTTTTACTCCCAGGCCCTGATAGATTGTGTTGAGAAATACCTCTTGAATGGTTCTTGGATCATAGGAGATGTCTGTGTCGGCCTGTTTTGACTGGAAAAGGAGTTTCTGTTTCAGTCCAATCATGCGATACAGAAACTGCTGCGGTGACTCTTGGTCTGCTTGCCGGGCACACATCAACTCCTGAAACATCTCCGTAGTTGCCTTTTCCCCAAGATGGGATCTGAGGAAGACCTTGAGTTCAGGGACAGCCAACTCATCCTTGTTCGACAGCATGTCCTTGAATGTACCTGGTTTGATGATTCTCAGCACTCCCCGGACCACTTCGGCATCTGCAAAGCCATCTTTGACTCCTTCATCCATCTGTTTGCTGATGCTATTGTAGCTGATCTCCGAGCTCTGGTCTCCAACTTGGCCTCCATGTACCTTGAACTCTCTTCGCTGGAGGTAGGGGAGGTCTTTTAGGGGGACCATTCCCTCTGGTGTGCTCTGTGGAGGGGGGAATGACACTGTTCCACCTTGGTGGTTGTGTGTTGAGGCGGGGGAGGCAGCTTCGAATTGTTTCAGTTTCTTACCCAGTTCTTCATACATCTTTCTCAGTTCCTCTCCTTGCTGGGTAGTTGGATTGTCAGGGGGGTTGGAATGAGAATGGGGTTGCATTATGGTGCTGTTGATCTGGGGGTTAGGTGGCGGTGATGTGTTGTCAGGTGGGGCTTTATTGTCATGGGGATTGGGTGGAATAACCAGGTTGGTCTGGGGGTTGGGTGGCAGTGATGTGTGGTCTGAAAGGGAAGGGGTTGAACTGGTACTGGGTACCACGTGTGACGTGACGTCAACTGGCGACTCTGCTTCTATTATCTTGAATATCACGTCGTTCAGCATCATCAGTGTGCTCAAACCTTCATCCTTGCTTCCTAGGAGGTCTTCAGACTGCATGTAGGCGATGATGTAGTCCATGCATACTTCCTCATCGACCGGGCTCAGCTGATCGATGTCCTTGCTGTCAGATGCAATATCTCTTGCAACCTCATAGATGTTGGCACTCGAGAGCTTAAACAGCTTCCTCTTGATGCTCCACACCACCTCTCTCCGTTGCTGGGACATGGTGTGTGGTTCCGATGGTAGGGCGATATCTCGTTGTGGTGAATGCTGGTGTGGTGGACCAGCAGCGTTGCTCCTTGGTGACTGACGTGCGTTGCCTTTCCACTTCAGCAGTGCGGCTCCCTGGCGAGATCTCTTCTCTTATCTCCGCCTACGGACACCCACTGGCTGACTCCTGGCCTGCAGTCACGTCTCGTCACCTCGGTCTCTTGGTTCTGGTATCACTGAATCAGCATTCCAACCAGTAGGTGGCGCTGATCCCGGACGAGCCCCCACAATTTGTAACGGGTCCCAAGCCAGGCCGGGTACCACATTTACAGTATTGATGAATATTGGTCTGAAAAACAGTGTGAACAGTCACAGAAATGAGAAGACAGAACTGTTCTCTTTCGCTTCCATTTTTCCTCTCCTTTATTCACAATACATCAAACAATTATATATTTCACAATACAATAAACTATTTCCCATAACTGCAATAATGTCTGTTTTTGTTCAAGTCCTTTGTCAGGTACAAGGTAAGTATGGAATATGTGTGTGTGTACAATTATTGTTCTTTTTCAGGTAGCGTGTGTGTGTTCCAGGTAGGTATGGCATGTCTCTGTGTAGGTGAATGAATGTATTTTGTCCTTCAATGTGTTAAACAGGTGAGTATGTAATGTTGTTGTGTGTCCTGTTGTCCCATAAAAGTACATGAGCATATTTCCATTTTCAGCATTTACAATAAAACTCTTTAGCTTCATCAATCTCAAAGTCATCACATCACCATGAAATCAATCAAAGCGCATCTCTCAGTACTGATACTGGTTCCATTTAGCTGCCATTATATGGTGCAAAGGGTTGGCTGTGCAATTGTGCCATAATTCTTAATCATCACAACCATAGTGCAAAATGAATATACATTAATTTTGTTTAGCTTTAAGCTGCTCTTAGTACTCAACTGTTGTCTTTTCAAAACATACTGACATCAAGTAGGGAATATTAATAATAAGAAAAGTGAACATATTCAAATACACTCCAATCACAATAACCTCACTAAAGGCACTTTTGCAATAAACCCAGTAATAGTAATAATGTAAATAGAGTAGAAATATAAAAGTAGTATAAATGCACATGACTGTTCTTCACTTAATCACCAGGTAATGAAATAACAAACATTAGCTGTTCAAAGTTCACAAAACCTTTTACCCAATAAATATATCTGTCAAGTAATCAGGTAACCAGTATTAATAATGTCGTGGATAATTATAAACAAACATCTTTCTGTGTTCAGTACACGAGGCAGACGCCATCTTCAGTGGTTATGTAACAAGGCGACGCCATTATGCAACAGCATGCTACAACAGCCCTCCAAAACCGCGGAGTTTTCACCGTCTTTAAACTCACTCTAAAGTACTCAAATTCTTCCTCAAAAGTCTCACAGTATCTCCACATAAGCACTCGAACCTTAAGGGATAAGTTAATATTGTTTTCACGTTGTACTAACCTGAAAAACAGTGTGAACAGTCACAGAAATGAGAAGACAGAACTGTTCTCTTTCGCTTCCATTTTTCCTCTGAGGGGAAAGGGGGCAGTACCCTAACCTTAAGAAGGAGCGTCAGGAAACAACTACCGCGACAGAAAGGTTCCGCTCCTCAATCTAGTGAACTGCAGTAATATACTACTGATATCTTTTGGTTTGTGACCATTTGAATAATAAAAATAATAAATGTACTAGACAATACTTTTAACCAAAATGCATTTACATTTGCAAAGAAAATAAAAGCTATTTCACACTTTGTGAGAGTATCACACAGGCAGAACAACTATATGCGGCAGGAGGGAGTCGCAGTAAGCCTGGAGGATGATTGAAGCTTGGATCTCCACTGAAAGTGTTCAGGGAGTGAGACTGAAGGAAAGGGAAAGGCGCAGCATTAAAGTCCCCGCGGCCGGCCAGTGAGGGGAGCTGAAAGAAAAGGGCGGGTGCAGCATTAAAAATCCCCCCTGAAATGAGACGAGAGCTTCAAGAAGCTCATGAAAGGGATAGAAGAAAGCCAGGCAGCTGTGGATGACAAACTGGTATAAGAAACGAGGAAGTGTGTTTGAAGAACGGAAATCTTTCAAAAACAGGCCTAAGGTGTAACAAACGGGCAAAATCCTGCTATCCACATTCTGTTTTATGCCGCTCCCATAGAGTAATAAAAGGATAGAGGCCGAACCGGAGCGACCACCCCTGTTGGACACCAAGATTTGGTGTCCAAAATCTAGGACAAATAAAGAGGATAGAGCACGGAGGTGCGGCCCGGTCTCCTGCGGGAGGTTTGCACATGCTCAGTGTAAACAGGAACTGCGATGATGGAGTGTTCCAGCAGAGGTGCTAGATAGAAAGCTCATAACTTGTGATGTAAATAATGAGATCCAGAACAGTTGAGAATTAAACAGCAGTTTAAAACAAAATCAACTTTGTACTATTCTCTTTTTGTGATATCCTTTTTATTATTTCAGTTCAGGGTCAGCAACTCTCATGCACCTCTAGCACCTCTGCTGGAACACTCCATCATCGCAGTTCCTGTTTACACAATGTGCAAACCTCCCGCACGAGACCGGGCCGCACCTCCGTGCTCTATCCTCTTTATTTGTCCTAGTCCAAAGTACAAACGGGCGCACAATATTAAACTCCAGCGGCACGGGGTTTCCTCGTCATAAATCCATGGGTCCGTCAGCAGTTCTAGTTTTCTATTTATAGAAAACTGCTAGGGCCGAGTGCTTCAATGTTGGAGAGCCTCACTGGGGGCTCCCAGTCCCACAGGCAAATTCAAAGGAAAACAGGCCACTCCTTTTTTCTTTTTGCAGAGGGTTCCCAGATTGGAAGAATAGTACCCCCCGTCCCCCATTCCCCTGTCCCCCGTCACTCACACACACAGACACACTCAATGTGACCCTATGATAGACTGCTGGTGATTGTGTATCAGAGGAGGGATGACACCCTCTCCAGGCCAACAGTGGGGGTTGACAGTGATGGGGACCCCGGTACACATAGGGAATTGGCAATGAATAAATTGGGTGAGCCGTGACATCAGATCAGTGTGTGTGTGTGTGTGTGTGTGTGTGTGTGTGTGTGTGTGTGTGTGTGTGTGTGTGTGTGTGTGTGTGTGTGTCGTGCAATGGAACATGTGAAAGAGATAAAGGTTTGGTTAAAGAGGTGGACAAATTAAATACCTCACAAACCATCCTCACATCTACATGTTTACTTTTAATCTGTGTTAGTATTGACATGATAATTGTTCTGCAGAAACAGTTCCTCATTTGAATTCCTCACTTGCTCGAACAACACCCATCTTCGACCTCAGACGTCTGATCTAACTACACACCTGTAAAGTTTTGTGACTGTATCTTTCAAGGTTGTAATGCAATCACATTAACAATATCACTCCACAGACAGATAAACACCAGGAAAAACTGCTTGTGTTGTCGTTCCTGCTAGCGTGCACGCACGCACGCACGCACGCACGCACGCACGCACGCACGCACGCACGCACGCACGCACACACACACACACACACACACACACACGCACACGCACACGCACACGCACACGCACACGCACACGCACACGCACACGCACACGCACACACACACACACACACACACACACACACACACACAGTCGCAGTTATGGTACAATATAGTAACAGAAAATCATGGAATTTGCTTGGAAAATTAAAATGTCATACTTAATCACACAAATATACGGAAGGTACAGGGAAGGCTGAATGCTGGAGGAATTGTGGTATTGTGGAGCACATTTTAGGACTTGTATCACCAGAAATGCTAAATTTGCACGTAGCAGTATGGAGAACATGCAATACAACAATACCAATTTTTCATGGGCAGGGTGATAGATGTGTCAATCTGGGGGAGAGCTGGTTTCATCAAATTAATCGTGTATTTTAGCCTCCTGCCAAGAGTTATCCCTCTACTTTATCTTCAGTAGATGTTAAAATGACCCCAGAAGTGTTTGAAAGTTAAATACCCCCTATTTATGTCCCCACCCGTCATGTTATACACGTAGGCCTACACACAATAGTGAAAGTAGTTCAATGTATAGCATTCGAGAGTTTACTCTGTTACATTTGCAAAGTCAAATCCAACAATATTAGCACTAAATTCATCATCAGAGAGTCTGCAAACAACAAAATAAGCTACATTAGCACTTAATTAGACTGAAAGTGTACAGCAGTGTAGGTTCTTCTGAAAATGACTAAAAAGATACCGATACAGTTGCTTTGGTCCAGTTGGGAGTAAGGAACAGCCTCAAACTTTTCAGGTCGAGACCCAAAAGAGAGATTAGAAGTTTGCCCAGGGATATGCATTGTGAGCATGTACCACTCACTATACTTCTTAATTCGATTGTTTGTCAAATCTATAGAATTCTTTTACATTTTTGTATTAAAAAAAACAAAATTATATATATATATAAAAATATATATATAAAATATAAAATACGTTGCTGTCGGGAGGAAACCTCCTAACTCTAAGGTTTTTGATATTTTTTGGGCATAAATCAGTGCTATTGAACACCCTTTACGCCTGTGTGTTGTTGAGAAAATATTGAACCAATGGAAATAGTTAAAAACGCTTGGGAAAAACCTCTTAACTCCATTGGACCCTCAGCTCAAACTGTCTGCTAAAGCAACTAACTCCACCACCTCTCTCTCTCTCATGGAAGTAATTGACAATATATAAAGTCACACCACCAACTTTGATGAGGCAATATTGCTTTGTTTTTTCAAAATATAAGGTTTTCTTAATTTCCTGAAAAAATAACATTTTGGAGTTAAGTGGTTTCTTCAGAGATATATATAAAAAAATCTACTCGAGTCGTAACCCATAACATTTGGTCCATGACCCATAAATGGGTCCGGAGTCCGACCCACTGTTTGGGAAACACTGCTTTACGGCACTTTTCCACTGCAAGCCAAGGTACCAGCTTAACCCGGCTAGACTCTATCCGCCTTTTAAGAGCAGCTGGTTATAACATCCACGCCTCATACAGAAAGAGTCTAAAGCAGTCCAGTAACGTCGGTGCCACAGACAAGACCTCTGTGGGTTTGATTTGGCGGCGTCTGTCTTTGTTTCCCCTGAGCAGTGCCGCTATCACAGCGAGGTGAGGAGGTGAGCCATCGCGCTGAATGTAAACGCTCACATGGAAGTGCAGTATGTGAGAGACTAACCCTGGGGAACAATAGCGACTAATGGCTATCTGATTGACTGGACAAAAAGTGCATGAGTGGAGGGGAACAGGGAGGAAGGTAGTGTGTGGAAAGGTGATAAGCCTGTCCGTTTGTCTTCCTGTGCAGTCGAGTAACAGTATGTAAACTAAAGCATGATTGTGGATACTTAACAGTGATTGGGGTCTGCGCGAGCGAGCATATCTGTGTGTGTGTGTGTGTGTGTGTGTGTGTGTGTGTGTGTCCACTACAGTTTCTGCCAGCATGTTGTTTCTGTGGCTCTAATGAAGGCTGCTTACTGTATAATGAGGGATGTGGTCAGATAATGGAGGAGGTAATTACCCCGGTGTGCTGAAACCACTGGTTAAGGATTACATTATTGATCAAGCAGATGCAGCAACATGACAGACAAGCTGGCAGACCCAGAGAGTGGTGCACAGATGGAGATGGGAGAAAAATACACTCCTAGAATGAACAGCTCGTCTGTCTGGCCTCTAAGTACTGCATGCATACTGTCCACTGGATAATGTTCATGTTACAGATAAGGATAGGGTGACCAGATCCAAACTGTTCATTTGAGGGACAGAAGTATCGCTTGTGTGGGACAAGTGGGACGGGGGGGGGGGGGACCCCGTCCCCCCCGTCCCACACAAGCGATACTGGAGTACCAGGTTAGCAACTTACTACTTGAGTTGCTATTAAATGCCTTGATGTCATATTGGACCATAGGCCTATTGGCTATCATTTATAAACTCCTCTGGTGTCTCACATTTTGTTTTAAAATCATGCTTTATTTTTATGCTATTTTAACAGGCTTAAAAACACATCTTGCAAGAAGAGACAATGAGAGAGCTTTACAACAGAAGGCCAACTATTAGGGGACTAACTATTAGGGCATTTGAACACTGATGCAATTGCCTGCTAGTCACAATGTGGGACAGACAGGGTCTCAATTTGTGGGACGGTATGTCATACAATACAAAGAAAATCCACCCTGGATTCCTTGGATTATGACAAACTTCCCCTGACATGGCATTTCCACCTGAAACATTTTGCGTTTTCTTCCAATCACACTACTATTCCTACCGGTGTTGTCCCAAATGAATGCAAGTTGGTACATACCAGTAAGACGCCCTGAGGGCGAGAAGCGACCTCGACCTTGTCGCGTGACGCATCCGCCTGGGTGACGGCAGATTTTTGGGGCGAGCGCTGGCGCTTTGGCATGGGGGGTCAGATCAACATATGGAATGAATTCTGTAATGGCCATATATGGAGCGTGTCTTGAGTGTACAGGGTTTGATGAGATCAGATCAACATTTGGAATGTCAGAACAGGTCAGCTCCGTACTGTATATGGAGGTCTAAGGGTGGCAGCGGGGGCAGTGTCTTGAGTGTAAAGGGTTTGATGAGGGCCCAGGTAGGGCCAGGCCTGTTGAGAACTCTAGTTTTTGGCCGGATGCCCGGCTCTTCTGCACAGGTTACCAAAGACGTTAAGAAGAGGTATGATAAATTAGGCTTAATCTACAGTTTAAAAAAATATTTTTCACCTTGATTTAGCTTTGGTCGCTAGCCGCCGCTAGTATCCATGTCAGAAACAACCCAAATCCCCAATCCTCCGTGTGTGCACGCGTGCATGCTGTCTATAGTGTCTTTATGGCTCATAATGAGATGAAGTACCATGATCGGAGCCTATCCACCTTTTTCATATAGCCCATAAGTCTTTGCGTTTGTGTGTGCATAAGTTCCTCTTTCTCTTGCTGTGTTGCCAGTTTTGCAAGAGAAACAAGTGGCCAGGTCTATGAAAACAAGCACAAATGAAAATAGCTGATCTACAAGCTCACTTGTGAGGTTGTACATTTGTTATTTAAAAACACATTGAGAATAAATCGAAATATTTTTAATATTTTTTAAACATTTTAAACGTGACGTGAAGAAATGTGGAAACCACTGGTTTAAACAACATTAGGAAGCAAGCCCAAATAAGCAACTACTGTACACTTTAGAATCAAGCCCAAAAAAACATCAACCAGCAACTACCAATAATGTATTTGCAAAATTGCAAGTGACTTTACAGAACTTTACACTGCCTGAAGGAAGCAAAGCACACACTCAAGGAGCCCCAGTACCTTGGCGGGGAAAAAGGTGGATACCCAGCAAGCACGGTCAGGACTCAGGACCTGGACAAATTAGTGACGTCTTGATTGTGGCCAGATCAAGTCAAACCAAGACAAGTCAGATCTGACACAGAATATCACCTGATTTTCGCCAACATAAATTCTGCCCACTAAAACGGACGTCCCTGGATGAATCAGAGAGAATCCGACCGAGGCCAAATCAACTTAAATCATATCAAAACTAGTCAGATCTAGCCCACAATAAGCTATATCATTTAAACTGGTGAAGAGGTCCTGGAAATTACGTAAAGATCATCCAGATATGGGCTGTGATCTGGCCTAGTCCTGAATGTCACCGGAGTCACCAGAGGACGTCAACGTCATCATTGCGTCATTAACTCGAGCTCCTGCTAAAGAAAAAAATATGTTGCGCTAGTAGGCCTCTGTGAGCCTTAGTAGACCACGGCACTCTGGTACTTTCGGTTTCAACCATAACAAGAGCTCTTCTTCTCTGCTGCTCATGTTGCACATTCTCTCATTTCTCTGAACTACATGAATCAACATGATAAAGGGTCAACTTGCCTACCCCAGGTTGGAGAGAGTCTAGTCTGCGCGCGCGCCGCACACACACACACACACACACACACACACACACACACACACACACACCTCTCCGTCTCTCTAATTAATCAGGCTCATCTGCTGCAGGTGCGTCTAGTTTTATAGAGCTGCCTATGCCTAGAAAGCATAGGTCAGTTCCAGGCTAGAGAGAGTCCTACTCAACCACACCATTAAACGTAACCCCAGCAAACAGGGGGAAAAACATACACACTAAAAATATTCAATTAACCTGCCATACATGTGGCAAAATGACAACTGACGCCCATTCCTCAGCACATAAACATGATACATATCCCCAAGGGTCCACATTTCTGCCAAAGACATCAACTTAAACCTACAGCGTGGCTCTAAATCCTCCATGACATTCTCGAATAAATCTCCCATTCAGCAGGCCGACAGTGCTAAATGCCAGAGGGACTCCACAGGTAATTATAGACCTAGATCCGCTAGCTAGCTGGCATGTGTTTGCGTGCGTGCGCATATATGTGAGGGCTGTTGGGCCTTAGCTTTTCATTAAATCTGAAAGGCCTCGCGGTCCAGTGGTCCAGTGTTGTGTTTTTCGCATCCCTTGGCTCTCAAAAGCAGCTGAGCTGCTGCGGTCAAACCCACCAATCAATGCACCAACATGGATGGCTATCAGGCTCAGATTCAACACAGGTTCAAGACTGGACAGGTACATGGATGGATGGATCAGTGAGGTGTCACAGGCTAACAGCACACCTGTTCAAAAGGCACTGGTGGAGGTGCGTCAGGCAGCAATGCCCAGCAGGAATACCATCACCTGTATCATGATATCTGGTGTTGATGCAGAGCAAATTTTAATTTATATTCACTCACACATTTTCTTTTTTTTACATTTTATTATTATTATTAAATGTTATTATAATGTTTTGATATTATTTATGAGCACCCTCCTGTGTGGCAGTGAGTCCTGGACGTTGCACGCTCGTCAGGAGCGTAAACTCAATGCCTTTCACATGCGCTGCCTTAGACGCATTATGGGCATCACCTGGCAAGACAAAGTGCCAAACAACACCGTCCTGGAGAGTGCTGGAATCCCCACCATGTACAGCACTCTGAAACAGAGACGCATGCGCTGGCTCGGTCATGTGGTGAGGATGGATGTCGGACGGATTCCCAAGGATCTCCTCTATGGAGAATTAGTTAAGGGAAAACGTCCTGTAGGCAAACTGCGCTACAAAGACATTTGCAAGCGAGACCTGAAGGCCTTGGACATCGATCTGGACACCTGGGAAGCTGCAGTATCCGATCGCACAGCTTGGAGACAGATCATCGAGGACGGTCTCTTCAAGTTTGAAGAGACGCTCGCCCAGCAGTCCGTTGCAAAGAGACTGAGGCGAAAGAATAAGGCCCAAAACCAATCAGACAGACCAGCATCAGTCTTTCCCTGTGTGAAGTGCGGAAGGGAGTGCGAATCCCGCATTGGTCTACTCAGACACACTGAACGCTGCACCAAAAGCAGAAGAACCCCTATCCAGAGCGCGACTCCATAGTCCAGGGTTCCCCAATAGGCGGCCCGCGGGCCATTTGCGGCCCGCGGGCCGCCAGGGGGCGCTCCGCGGGCCGCAAATGGCCTATATTTTTGAAGAATTTCAAAAATATAGATATAAATGGCATTAAATGGGGGTCAGTAGCCTATGCATGTCAAACTGGGCATCCTTTTCAAATGGGGTCCTGCCCTGAAAATGAATTTTCAGGGCAAGACCTCGACCTCACGCGTGCGGACTCGGCCCCCAGCCTGGTACCCTAGTCAAAATATGGCCCTCGAGGAAAATTCATTGGGGAACCCTGCCATAGTCTCTCTCGGATGCCAATGATTATTATTTTTATTTTGGTTAGGGTTAGGATTAGGGTTAGATATTCCATTAAGCTGTGTGAACTATACCATGATACTGACCATGCTTGTTTTTTGTGGGTTTTTTTTTAAAGAAAAACAAATCTACTGTCTTTGATGTCAAAACCATCATGGCCAGGGCTCCCATGTAAATGATTAAATAAAGGTTACATAAATGAATGGCTGTATAAATAAATGTGACTTAATAAAAATGTCTTGTCATAGTTAAGGGATTATGTGTTTTATTGCATGCATATGAATAGCAGTCTGAAGTAGCCTTAGTTAATAAGTTAGTGGGGTGTCTAATAATCTCAATAGTATGATTCAAGTTCAGTGACTGACCAGCACCAGCTGTCATCTGAGGAAATATTCACGAGGAATATGTTCATTCATGTTTACTTAAACTGTCTGGATATAATCCACACTGTGAAATATCAAATTGTGCCTCGTTTACTTTTTCATTTTATATGATTCTTTGTAATTGCTTATATATGGCCTTGAAAACTAATTCTAAACTGTCGAAAGCATAGCAAATTAAGGAAGAGTGAAATAAAGCACGTCTGTGAAGCATAGGGATCTGCATGGTATAAATTGTTATTACTCAAAGAATAACAAATCACATGCTGTTTGACACTGGTGGATGCACTGTTACCCTCTAGGAAGGAAGTCAAGATTCCCAGTGCAAGCGAAGCTTGTGCTTTTGAAAGGAAATGACTCCTCTAAACTCATGCAGTGTTGCATATGGCTACTGTGTTTCTACTAGCATCGGAGGAGACCACACGCATTTATGTTTCTACAGATGATGGAAGGATCCAGTACAGGGGAGGTTAATGGTTTACAAATCTCACAAATTTCACAATTCTGAAACAGAAAAGGCAACAGGTAAGAGATTTTCTCTTCCCAGTTATGACTGGCTGAATGTTGAAGACTACCAGGACAGATAGAATCGTACTATTAATGTTTATCCATTTATGAATATTTAAAAAGCGTTAAAACATGACAACAGATAAACATGATGACCCTGGCAGATACCGAAGAGTATTGTTGAACCGTTATAGTAAAATACAATATCCTGGAGAATAAGATCAGATGAAAAAGAAAGATATTGCCTTTATTTGGCTGAGCTTTGATCTGTTGCTTAGCCTCAGGCAATATATATTTTTTATGTTTTTGTACTTTTGCACTTTGTACACAATCCAAGCAAAGATTTTTTCATAACTTTTAGTGGGAGACCTTTATCAAACCCTGAAGCCCCCGCAAGAGAGCTTTTTCACCTCGATTAGAATGCCATTTCTGTTGACTTGGTTTTGACCCGCAGACATATTCTCCGGCCTTGGCCCCAGAGTAATACAGCTGGCTTTCGCAAAAATAACTGCCACAGCACAGCACAGTTCCAAACTTCATATCATCACTGTCAGGTGATATTTCTTCTTCTTTTAACCCATTTAGACCTGAGTTAAAAACATTCACTTTGAAAGAATATATATTCAAAGATTTGCGCCACATTTTTACGATTTTTCAAAAATAGCACACCTACAAGCTTGTAGCGCGCCACTCGGTGGCGCGCTATGAGCTTGTAGATCTGCTATTTTTCAATAGCAAAATAATAACATAATGTTTAAAACACCAAAAGGGGTTCCCGATAGATCAATGCTATTGGTATTGGTCACTTTAGGTCTCTCTGTTGGTCTTACAGTTTCTAACCATCAGTGGTAGAAAAAGTACTCACATGTTTTACTTCGTAAAGTATCAATACTGCAATGTAGAAATACTCTGTTACAAGTTAAAGTCCAGAATTCAAAATTTACTTGAGTAAAAGTACAAACGTATTGGTACTTAAAGTACCAAAAGTAAAAGTACTCATTATACATAATGTCCTGTTTCAAGTTTTCAAATAAGTCATAATGTTTCTAAAATATGTGTTTATGGATATCTACACAATATACAGTGAAATTAACCATATGTCCAGAGCTATGTCTAGTTTGTCAACTATGAATAAATTGGACAAAATATCATCTAATAGCCAATAACAATATCACAAGTGTCCCGTTCTTCCAGAAATAAATACAATCTCATAACTCCATTAGATCCACCGGAACTGTTTTTTTTCCTTTTTCCACCCGACAGCAACGATACGTTTACTGTAATAGGAAGCTTGAATTTGGTCCCACCTTCAAAAATGGTCATCGAGGAGAAATATCTCAAATGTGGAACTGGTGGTGATGTTTGGTGGACATACTGTTACACCATAAGTGTTGTATGCTAGAAGAACGGGAACTCGTACAATGAAATTGTAAAATCTTGAAAAAAACTATAAAGCATTTGCTTAATTCACTGTGTTCAATCAGTGGATCTCATATCAAACTTTTTGTCAGGAACCCTCAAATTAATACGTATTTTAGTCATGGACCACCATCTGAAAAGATCTTTGTGTCCGGCTGTCCGCTAAGCCCAAATGAGAAGGTTTCTGTTAGGGTTGAAGTTGTTACTAATTTTGCTGGGGACCCCCTGGAACGCCTTTAAGGAGCTGTGGGGGTCCCCGCACCCCACATTGAGAACCAGTGGTTCTCAAAGTGGGGTCCAGTGACCCCCAAGGGGGGTTCCAGGGGGTCGGAGTCCCCAACAAAATTTGAATATAGTTATACCATCACGATACGTTTTGGAACTTTGGCCCTATGTTACTAGCCTGGGTTCCAGCCTGATTTTCTGCGTTCAGCGGATTTGAAAAGGAAGTGACATTTTCAAATCCGTGGAACGCAGCTAATCAGGCTGGAACCCAGGCTACGATGTTACAGTATACTTCAGCTATTCAAATATTGCCAAGCTTTTAGATCGGCTATATTTTTTATTAATCTTGAAAGAATGTGAGAAATGTGTTAACACAAATCTCTTCTGGGGGTCCCTGGCACAAAATCTTTTCAGATGGGGGTCCTCTGCCTAATACGTATCAATTTGGGGGTCTTTGACATGAAAACGTTTGAGAACCAATCCACTACGGGAAGAGGAATCTGTGCCGGGAACTGGGATTCAACTCGCCTTCACCTTCTCTTCCTTTGAAGGGTAAACATGTTTTCCTGATACTCAGGTACTGAACAAGGATCGGAATGTTATTTGACACATGGGAGGAAAGGGTGGGCAAGTACTTAAGAGGAAACTCTAAAGCACTGCTCTGTCAGTTTGTGATGTGCTTGGACACTTCCATGAACAACCAAGCAGCCAGCGTTTGTTTTACCTCTGCTGTCTGAGATGACTGACTTGCCTGGCCGTTGGCTGGCAACCAACTGTGCATTCAGCACAAACACAGGTCTGACAGATAACCCCTGCTGCTTGCCGTTAAATCTGTCAAATTAAGTTGTGTGAATTTCATTACGAAGCAAAACAGCTTGAGTTTCTCTGAACAGACTTACTTACTGAACAGATTACAGAGAGAGCAAACTGTAGGTCAGGTGTTTGCCGAGTTGCAAAAGTGTGTCAGTTTTGATACAGTATGTTGTGAGGCTAACAGGCCACTGATTGGGATAGAATTGGTGGAAAGGGCACACGCTTCTCTTTCTCTGGACCAGAATGGCACATAATAGCATTTTATTCTAAATATTGTAGGACATACAGTACTCAGGCACATGTACAGGTATGCCCGCGCACGCGCCCCACACACACACACACACACACACACACACACACACACACACACAATTAGGCTGTACCCTAGCCCTGTTTTTAGGACTCGAACCTTCGGCAGGAATTTTCGAGCGAACCTTCGAACCATGGCGCATCGGTTGTGTGCCCCCCTGATTATTAATAACATCTAAACATGTAACATGTAAACACAACATGAACATAGTACTCTTATTATGCATATCGCATTCTCGCCGAGAAATATTTTTGAGTAAAAAAACAAAAAACAAAAAACGAATGGTTCAAGCCCATTAATTAAGATTCGAGTGCCAACCCTAATGAGCGAAGGTTCGAACCCCGAATGTTCGGGGACAGCCTTAACACACACACACACACACACACACACACACACACACACACACACACACACACACACACACACTCACTCACTCACTCACTCACTCACTCACTCACTCACTCACTCACTCACTCACTCACTCACTCACTCACTCACTCACACTCTCTCTCTCTCTCTCTCTCTCTCTCTCTCTCTCTCTCCCGGAATGGTCTTGTGTGCGTGTCATCCCTTATGAATCCCGGAATGGTCTTGTGTGTGTGTCAGAGAGCGTTGATGTTCATTATATCCATTATCCAGTGGGATATGGATTCAACAGTGACACTATAAAGGGTAGTGCTGTGCCGTTGTAGTTGATACTGTATCAATAGTGACACAGTGAACTCAACTCACAATACCCTTGTTAGATGTGATGGCATGTTGGCTCATACCATCATGGTGTACTTGAAAGGTCAAATGCCAAGATTATTAAAGTTATTATGACGACTGTGAATGTTGTGATTCAGACTCCCGGGGCTTGCAAATTGAGATAGAAATACTGTATACTGCAAATGATTCAAAATATATCCCATTTGGGGTTTCGTTTACACTTTCCTGTGCCATTAATACTGTTCTATACCATCCAAACATAGCAGTGCTTGCAGTGGCATTTTGAGATATTGTTTTGGTAAAATGAAAATGTATGCACCTTTTATTCCCCCAGTGGTAACCTCTTCCCGTAAATAAAAAAATATATATAATATTTCTATAGATGTCATGTCATCTATTCCTTTCCCTCTGCGGGGAATGTCAAAGTACCGTTCCCTCTTCCCTTCCTTATATATATATATATATAATATATATATATATAAGGTGTCATGTCATCTATTCCCTCTGCGGGGAATGTCAAAGTACCGTTCCCTCTTCCCTTCCTTCCTTCCTTCCGCTCTTTCTTTGTGCCTTGTCTTTGGCAACAAGTAGGTAAATCCTTTTGAAAACTCTCCGTGCACACATACACGTGCACATGTGCACACACATACCTGCATCGTGCACGCCTTCCGCTTTTCTCATCACTGTCAGATTAAGGTCCCCATGGTGCCCTGCAAACAAACACATGAATCACATAGGCTTCCCCTTAGAAGTCTGACTGAAATTCATGGGCCTGGCCACCAGTAAATCACAGATAATACCACCCAGGGGAAAAGAGAAGGGCTAATACACACTGTCCATGAATATCGCCAACCAGGCCTATACTGTGCATGAGTGCATCTAAACACAGTCAGTGTAAAGACAAATGGCCCTAAAGCTGAGAGTGGAGAAAGGTCTAATGTTAGCTACTAGGCATTTGATGATTTCACAGGGTATGGGCTGACAGGGTAATGACAACCATCGACAAGAGGAGATTTGAGAGTGGAAGAAGGGAAAAAATCAATCCAGTTGTTAACATGTGTTGTGGGTAATGTGTCTCATCCACACGTTTGCCTCTGGCCTTTACAACCAATGGTGTGAACAAATAAACTGGATTCTTAACGAGGTAAGGACCTCTCAGAGAGGCAGAATGTAAAGCACAATTAAACTTTGGTAGAGGTTTGGAATGTGTAGTTACCTTGCTGTGATGTACCTCCAAACGATGAGGAATCTGATCATGTATAACATTACAAAATCCAGATTTTTACCATTTTGAAATTATGGTAACACTTTATATTAAGGTCGCCTTTATAATGCATTATAAGCTCATTTATAATGCATTATAATGTGCTTATAAGGCATTATAACACTCGTTATAAATGTTTATAATCATGTATAATAACTTATAACCACGTTTATAACATTATAAGTGCTGGTCATAATGCATTATTATGCTCAGTGGAACAGCACATTATAACTATTATAACTTAGGTGGTTATAAAAGCACATAGAGAAATGCTGTAATGTCTGTCATAATGCATTATAACCAATGTGTTTATTAAATGGAATAATGTCTTATAAACATCAATAATATGCTATAGCATATTATACAAAGTTTTGTCACTTTACTTAAAGGTCACAAAGTCATGCTATAGGGTATTATAAAATGATACAACTGCTAATAACCATTAAAGAATGTTGCCACTTTACTTAAAGGTCTCAAAGTCCTGCTATAGCATATTATTGATGTTTATAAGACATTATTCCATTTAATACATTGGTTATAATGCATTATGACACAGACATTTCAGCACTTCTCTATGTGCCTTTATAACCACCTAAGTTATAATAGTTATAATGTGCTGTTCCACTGAGCATAATAATGCATTATGACCAGCATTTATAATATGTTATAAACATGGTTTATAAGTTGTTATACATGATTATAAACATTTATAACGAGTGTTATAATGCCTTATAATGCATTATAAATGCGCTATAATGCATTATAAAGACGACCTTAATATAAAGTGTTACCGAAATGATTAACTTGATTAATTAAGAAGATCAGGAAGAGTATGCTTTCGCAATTGGAAAGCAAAATATTGCTTAATAATATTTTACCAATCATTGGAAACAGAATGGAAAAGAATCTGGAATCAGGTTTTGCAATTGTTAGAATCCACTTTGTTCATGTTCATTTGTGTGCTAAAAGTGTGACTTTGGGACCTGCTTCACATTTTATCACTACTGAAGATATCTACATTAATTTGGAGATACATGGCAATTAAGTTAACTACACCACCCAAACCAAACCTATATGTAACCTGGCAAATAGGGAGTGGTACAGGACACAGAAATATATTTGGGGTTCTCATTACTTCCCAGTAAGTTAGTGGTCTGTATTTTCATTTCATATACTGTAGATACAGTACAGTAAGTCAGAAACAAATCAAATGCCATACAGTTTAGCGGGTATGTCATGCAAGCCTGCATGAAGTAAGTAAGTATGAAATAAGGTAAACTGTTTTAGACTGTAAACTGTTTTTAGTAAAATCAACGTGTACACCAAAAATAACAAAATATGGTAGTGGCTTTCTAGGGAAACACAAAGGAAACATACCACAATCAAAGGTAATATTCCCTGAGCAAGTTACACATTTTACTTAGCAAAAATGAATTACATGATTTGTGAGTTAAGTCTAAAACCACAAACAGTGTATGTATACGGGATATGGCCAGCTCACACACTGAACAAACACTGGTCCAGCTTCACCCCTTTTCCACTGAGAAACTCATAAACAACATTATCAGTAAAAAATCTGCTGTGAGAACAAACTTTCCATTACTTTCCATTACAATAAAAAAAAAAGATAAAACGTTGAAATGTAATCACAGAGAAGCAGTACAGTACAATGAGGACAGAGAAGCTCAACCACATTAATTGAAATAACTACTAGCTAGCTTCCACCCTCTTGTTTACAATCCGCACCAACATGTAGGCTACTGTAGCCTATATATTCTTATGTGTTTCTAATTCTAAAACTAAACCATCAAAGTATAGCATTTTACCAAGATAATCTCTTCCACAACATGACAGGTTGCAACCGTTGCAACCTCTAAGGTTGCAACTTGCTTGTTCATTCAAGATGTTCCCAGAATCTACTGTGCAACCCTTGACCCTAGAAATGGAACTCTTAAAGTGACAGTGACACATAGTGGAGTTTACTGAGAACTGCAGGTATATTTGCCACTGGGCAACATGTCCTTTAAGGACTGAGAATTACTTCAGATGACCAGCAGACAACATAGGCTGCTATACAGTGATGAAACACAGTGTTCAGGCAAGTAGCCTAGTGCAGGCAGAAAATGTCACCAGTAAAGGTGGAAAAACTAACACAATATAGGTATATGTACATATTATCATTAGTGCTGACAAAGGTGCTTAGTCATAACCAAATTATTCACATGGGAAGGCATGCAGCTCTGAAGCCAGATAGGTAATTTGCTTAATATTAAAATGTCAAGCATAAAAGGCCTTTTGATTGTTTATTTAATCAAAGGGAAGGTCTAGGAGTTTAACTAAACAGCACAATTTTTAAAAAGGGTGAAACAAACAAAGGAAACATACCACAATCAAAGGTAATATTCCCTGAGCAAGTTACAAATTGTCAATCAACAAAAAGTCCATGGATGCTGATACTGTCTGTTTCTATTTGCCAAAGAAGCTTGCAATTTACAATGGGAAAGAGAATATACATATGGTCTAAAATAGATCAGGGGTGTTAAACTGGTGGCAGAAGGGGGACGGGGGACGGAAAGTACTTCAGTAAACAATTTGTTTTCAAAACATAATTTCAAGTCTTATCAATACAACACAAGCTATTCAAATGGTCCCATTTGGAATAATAGACGATAAATTAGTTTATAGTTGCTACCATGGATAGAGGCAGAAAAATCTCCCCAGCACAACCCTCTCATCCAAATATGGTCACTTTTTGTTGCAAAATCCATAATGACAGCATCCTACAATATATCCAACATGGCGACAGTTAATTTGTCAAATTCAAGGCTTCTAAACAGGGATCCACAAACCAATGGGTGATGTTACGGTGAGGTGACCTAGATAAAAAGGAGGAGGTCACACAGCTCATAGCCACGATGCAAAATGTATTTATTAAAATAGAGAAACCAACATTTCGACAGGATAGATTTCATCAGGGTGACTCAGTCCAGATTTTCTATCTGGTTACAATATGGTTGCCATCTTTGGTCAACTTGTCTTCAGTCTTGCTGAGTGAGATTTCCATTATCCTGTCCAGTTGCTTTTATTGTATCAATAGTCATTGACAGCCTCAATGACTTGAGTGAAAGACTGAATTCACTGCACCGGCAGCGGGATTCCGCTAAATGGCCGTGTGTGAGATATAAGTGCTCAGATGGAGGCAGTGGTTCAGGAGGTAGAGTGGCCGCTTGGGAATTGGAAGGTTCCCAGTTAGATCTCGGGCTCCCCCTGAGTTAGTGAAGCATGTCCTTGACCTTGAGCAAGAAACTGAAATCCCAAAATGCACAACTAGCTACAATATCTCATCTGGGTGCAATATTTAGACAGCAGGACCACAAAAAAAGTCAAAATACTTCAGCAATTATGAAGTACAACCAAACAGCAGCAGCGAATCCTTTCCAGTAGCAAACATGGCGGTATACATGCCCTGCTAAGGTAGCCTCCCATACTGAGCCAGATTAGCTTTCTGATTCTACCAAAAACATGCCTCTGATCTCCTCAGAGCTGGATTCCGAGGGATAAACACTCTCATACATGAATTTGTCCCGCATTAATGCTGCTGACATCACCACTGAGCTTATAGCAGGCACAGGGTAACCAAACATGGCAGCCATTTATAGACCAACAAAACACCAACCAGGATTCCTGAGATGGACGCTCCTTCGCAGATTACACAGGATTATAACTGGGCTAATTCTGAGTACCCACTAAAGGTGATGTTTGGCTGGTTGAGAGGCAGCCTGCCTTAAGTTGTTGAGCTGATGAGCCATGGCAGTTAGAAATAAGAAATAGCCTGCACAATCCTGAGACTGAGCTCCTGAATATGGCTTTTTGAGGGGTGCTAGCCCCTCCAATGCATGGCTTTCTGAAATTACGTCATGTGGCAGCCAAGTTGAGTTCAGAAGCTGTATTGTGAACTTGTGAACTCAATACCGCCTCCATCTGGTGGGGTCAGGTTAGCCAAGTCTATGGACATTTGTTTAGAGCTGTATTACCAAAAAAAAAGCCAGCCAATTCTATGGACTTTATTGTTTGTTTAGGGCCTTATTAACAAAAAAACGTTTGCCAGCCAAGTCTATAGACTTTAATGTTTGTCTAGTGCAGTAAATGACAACGTAAGACATCATCTGGCTGATATAAATACAGTTGGCGCCCCTCACTTTCACACAAGAATGATTTTTTTTATGCCCAGCTTTGTGTGTGTGTGTGCGTGTGCGTGCGTGCGTGCGTGCGTGCATGCGTGCGTGCGTGCGTGCGTGCGTGCGTGCGTGCGTGCGTGCGTGCGTGCGTGCGTGCGTGCGTGCGTGCGTGCGTGCGTGCGTCCCACAGCGATGATTTGATTGGCTGAGGGCTTAAAAAGTGAGGATAAAAACTGAGGGCGCCAAAAGTGATTGGCCGGAATGTGATGATGTATGATGGTAAGAGCGCCCCTCACTTTTTGTTGAGTGGTGTAAACCACTCCTACAACTGGCTTTGTTAGTTTACGTGTCTGTCTGTTTGTCTGTCTGTCTGTTCGTACCAAAAAATGAGCATGGTTGCTATGGTCACCCAGTTCACACGGGTGTGATTTCATTACGTCAGACAGTCTATATAAGACCTTACACCACTCAGTTCACACGGGTGTGATTTTTAACTTATGATGAGACATAATCCCAACCTTGTAACCATTTCACTTTCCTTCTGGAAAGTCAACAAAAAACTTTGGGAAGCAGTACTTTATAATAATCGTGTGGTTACCATGGCCAATATGTTTATCTATTGATAGCAAGTTACAAGTTTATTAACAAAGCTGTACACAAAAGTGTTTTTTTAGATTTGCAGTGTCATAATTAGCTGTAAAACAATTCAACATGAATAATGAGCACGTGTGTGTATACCTTCTTGCCATGAGCATTGATTGTTTTGGTATTATTTCACGAGTTATGAAATATGAATTATTAGAATATTACAGTTTTGATTGATTTAATGTTGTAAAATCCTCATACACCTTATGCTATATAAGTGGCGTATTGTCAGTATTACAGTTGTTGAACAACAAGGGTGTATATATCCCCATTACCAGGCATGTTGCACTACACCAGGGAGATGGTTTGCTGATTGCCACAACTACTGTCAGCTCCCAGTAGTTAACATACACATTGTGGTTACCTAAGCCGTACTACATGCTGAGTTTGTGGTGTCCAGAACCTAGAACCGTGGCATTTAAAAGCAAACACTCTACCACCAGGTAGGGCATTAGAGAGACAGAGTGGTGGTGGCAGTATCCTTTGGCTGATACTCTATTTTTGTGCTGCAGGTGTAATTCGTATTATATGCTAACATGCATCTTCTATTGTTTTCACGGTTTTCTTTGTAATACTACCTATCGAGATTTACCTAAACCTAAAGCATGCTCCTGAACTGTTAAACCCCATGCTTGTTTGTATTTTCTAAACATGTCAAGTTGAAAAGGATTAAATCAGCCCTGTGGATTTTTCCATTGTGACATGATATAATGTTGATGGATTGTATGTTAAACTGGATGTGTCAAACACTGACAACCATATAGCTTGCCATTATAATGAATCATTCATGGTCAGCTGAATTCACTTGTATGACTTACTTATTCCCTGAACGAAAGTTCCTCAAAACATAGCACAAAAAAAGGAATATATCGCACTTTATAAAGGCAGCAAGGTAGTTGATTGTTTTGATATAAATTGATGTTTTCTAAGTTCCATAATCAATGTTTATAGATGGAATTCATGTAGAATAGATTTACACTTGAAACTATGACAAACTTCATTCCTTGAAATTTGTAATGGTACTGATATTGGTATTTTGTAAACGCTGTCTATTCTCATGTGTATTCTGGAACTGCTTGGAAAGTAATGCACAGCGTGGCCATTGGGGCTTGCCAGTACCATTCAATATTGCTGAGAGAGGCCCTCTTCTGCCCATTTAATCAGGCCTTACAGCCTAAGCTCTCCAGAGTTTAATCACATTTTATGTATTTATTGTTTTAATTTCATTATTTATGTCTTTGATGATTTGCTTTATTATTGTTACCTCAGCATCATCATAAATTAGGGTTTATATAATATGAATGAATCAATAAATGTCTGGAACAGTGAATTGGAAAACAATGCTATTATCTCTCATAATTAATCTCAAAGGTAGTGTCTGTATATTATATATAAAGAAATTGACCTTCAGCTTGCCCCCATATTTTCTTTAAAAAAAATAAACAGCCTGTCTTTGAAGTGCATAACAAGTGCAACAAATAATAATTAGTTCTTAGATATTTCAAATTAGGCATTAGATATTTTGTTGTTTTTGACTCTATAGTAAGAATTTAGGTTTTTAGTTGGGCTTAAACTAGGTATCGGATATTCTTAAACACATTATTTTGAAGCAGATTGAGCAGTGCAAACTTCCAGCTTAAATAGCCGGTATGAAGTGTAGCAACTGCACTGAGTTTCCTGACTGAACTTGCTCTGCGCATGTCTGTGACAGGCGAGATGCTCATTTGTCCTGTCTAAATAAATAAATAAATAAAGTAAAGTTTAAGCACGGGAAAAACTCAGTCCCATTGCCTTGTAGCTGACCTCCCAATCAACATTCACTGTGAGGTCTCGGTCTTTATGGGGAGGTGTCTGACAGGGTGCTGCTTTTATGAGTCTGCTGCAGCTTCTAGATCAGCTCATAACTGTTATTTATGAACGTGTGACATGAAGGTGTCCTCAAACTGTCTCAGAGAAAGGGCACTGACAGCAGGGGTAGGTCAGACAATGTGGGACTTAATAACCACATTCACCCGTCCCTGACATCTCTATTCAAGGCATGTCATTATAGGCAAAGATTTCTTTTTTTTGAACAGTGAGTGACTTTATCGTGCACTTAAGGATTAAAGAAAAAACAATTAAAACATGATGAGATACGCTTGTGTGTGCGTGCGTGCGTGCGTGCGTGCGTGCGTGCGTGCGTGCGTGCATGCGTGCGTGCGTGCGTGTGTGCGTGCGTATGTGCATGCGTACGTGTGTGCGTGCTTGATGCATGATGAGATACGCTTGTGTGCGTGCGTGCGTGCGTGCGTGCGTGCGTGCGTGCGTGCGTGCGTGCGTGCGTGCGTGCGTGCGTGCGTGCGTGCGTGCGTGCGTGCGTGCGTGCGTGCGTGCGTGCGACCGTGCGTGCGTGCGTGCGTGTGATATTGTGTGCCTGATTCCGGGTCTGTCGAAACACCCTGGCACCTCCTTTGCTGCTTTTGCTCGCATAATAACAATGCTTCACTGTGGCAGTTAACTGCCCTATGTACTGTACTTAATTTTTCTTTATGGGAAAAACTTTAATTGGAAACATTTCATACTGTAATGATATGCCCATAGATATAGAGATACCAGGTTGATCTAATAAAAGGTGGATAGATTGTTTGTTAAGTTACTCTCACCTTGGCTGCTGTTTGCCTGTTGGCCACAAGCAGAGGGTGAAAGCTGGCATTTTCTGACACACAGCAGCATAATTCACACATATCCACACACATTGCACAATAAAGGCCTCAAGTGTTTTGACTCATACAAATGCCCTCATTCATTACTATGGTTCAAACGATGTTGCCCTCATTCGATACTGTGGCCAAACTACTGTATATTGTTCATGGTCACAAACCAGTCGTTCATTAGCTGTTCATATACTGTACGATTGATGTGGTCAGCGTCACAGTTAATAACGTTCCCACAGTTTTTTAAGCCTATACTTCTGTGATGACTCCCAATGCAGTTTTCCTGCAAGTCAACCAAAACAGATTATAAAAGCTATGTGAATATGAAAGAAATGTAAAAGGGGTTGGTTTTGGCCTCTTGCAAAAAGAAATAAGGAAAAAGAAAGAAAGATGAATGATTCTGCATGTCTGAATCCTGAGGCTAACTAACGGAATTTGCCCTGGGAGAATTCTGTCATAGCCTGATGTGAATAGTGCATTGATTTGTTGCGGGAAACCACTTGAGTGTGAAGGAAGAGGTCCAATAACACATCACATCCCTTCCTTTTATGTGAAACATGAACATTTCCTGTAAATAGGCTTTAATGGCCATGGGGTGCAATGTACGGTTTTCATAATCACAGCTGAGATGGCAGGAACTGCCATCTCAGATCTGAAACTGTGTACATTAACACAAATGTTCTGACAGGAATGAAAAGGCTGTGCAATACAGTAGGCCTACAGTACCACCCTAGTCAAAAATTAAATATATACTGTATACTGCATAAATGAAAATCTATGAACAACACACAAGTCTGATATGCTCGTTGATCTCTGTGATTACACACATTATATAAGTATTTTACAGCCAACAGCCAATGACATATCTATTGAATTCCTGTAACAGTTGGACAAAATAGCCTGACTCATACTTAGTCATACTTAAGAAATCCCACCCGTGTGAACTGGGTGGTGCAATCCCCCCCCCTCTCACTCTCTCTGTCTCTCATTAGCAGGCAACAGTGCAGCACTATCTCTCTCTCTCTCTGTTTCTGGCACAACAGCGCCACTTTTGCCCCTGCTGGTACTCATAGTCACACACATAGACCTATAGTCACATAGGTTAACACGGACATTGCTGTTCCTTGGAGTGGTTGCACCAATCAAAAAGAAAGAAAGAAATCTTCCATTCAAGCACTTGAAACACCAAAGCAATAAACGTCCACTTTGTATTATTGTACTACTTAAGTACCACTCTTCTCACTACCCAGTCATCGACCACATACACGTAATGTGGGATATAGCAGAATAAAAGAGGGCAGTGTTGAGTGCATTGCAATGGTATACTACTAACCATTGTAATTACTGTATGCTGATGGCTGGAATAAAAGAAAAAGAAAAAGCCTTGTGGTTGAAAGGAATGATGTTGCATAGCAGGCAAGTAGGGAGGGTAGGTGGAGAAAAGTAAAGGGCCTGAGAAAGAACCTGACTGCCCTCTAGTTGACAAACAGTCAGTGAAAGCTCTTTGCTCACTTGCTGTATAAAAAGGACCTACGTAATAAACTATACTAAACACACGCAGGTGGGGAAAAACGCATCACTTATCCTCTGGAAATTGTCAGTTCACCCATTCGCTGCACCCCTCACACCATTCCTCCTGGCTAAAATCGTGCCCTCTTGTTTTATCTGCAGTCTCTGACTGAACACACACAGAAACAAGCCCGATATTCCGACGCATTGCCATTCGCCACATTAGTGCATTATGCACCCTGTCCCTGACCACCCCCATATACCCCCCATATATTGGACTAGGCTAGAACCACCTCTGTTTCGCACAACATTAGACTGTCTAATAATATTGTCGGTGTTTGATGAAGAGACTTTAGCTGGAAATGTGTGCAATGCAAGTGCTTTTATCTTTTAGCACTGATCTTGGCTCAGCAAGTGTCCAATTTTGGGTTTGGAATGTACATATGCTTCCTCTTTTTCACTGTCTAATGACATGTCATGGACATTGAAATATTTTAATCAATTTTATGTCACTGAGACATATATACAGTTCTGTTGACTCCTACTACTACTGCATTAGTAAGTGCAAACATAGCATACTGTAGATTCTCTAAATCTCAATGAGGGTGTGCTGAACTTTAGTGGAGCCATAATGCATTACAAATTAGTTAAACATGATCAGTTAAAACACATACTTGCAGCTCAACAATTGCTCAGATTCAGTAGAAGATGAATACAGTACTGTTATCACTTAAGAGCCTCACCACTTCAATTCAATTTGGAGAAATTTGATCTGTACTTTCTTATCATAATTGAAAGCCTGCATGTTCCCTCATATGCTGAGTAAGCAGACAGACAGACAGACAGACAGACAGACAGACAGACAGACAGACAGACAGACAGACACTAAAAGAAAAAAGAAGGAAAAAATCACACCTGTGTGAACTGAGCGGTGCTACTATAGTACTGTACTGTACTGTACTTCTTCCAATACTTTTTTCAAAAATCTTCAAAAATAGCAGATGTAGAAGTTTGCAGCAAGACCCACACACCCTCTGCTCCTTCTCCTCTCTGAGTAGAAGGGGGTGACTGGGGGTGTCTGGCTCTAGCCACACCTCTGACCCATTCAGTGCTCTCTCTCTCTCTCTCTCTCTCTCTCTCTCTCTCTCTCTCTCTCTCACACACACACACACACACACACACACACACACACACACACACACACACACACACACACACACACACACACACACACACACAGTTTCACAGTTTCACTTTATTTCTTTGCCTTTAGATAACAAGAGTGGGACGCACCCTCTACGGAGATAAACTCAACTATTCATGCAAGCCTCAATGAGTGTAATGATTAACCCACGGCACCTCAAAGATTATAAACCTGAATAAGGAAAAAGACAAAAGGGAGATCTAAGGGAACCACAGTGACAGAACTGAAGTGGAGGCAAAGGAACAAACTTCCAGAGGTTAGTCTCTCGTTTTATATCGTTTCTGTCAGGCAGAAACCTTGTATCTCTGTATATTTCAACTCAATCTTGTTAATATGAAAATAACTATTGACTATTGAATGTCTTGTTTTCAAGTCAGACGAATATACTAACTTTCCTTCTGCTCAATATTGTGTGAATAAAGGAACAAAGGTGAAGATGGTGTTGAGCATGCTCCATGTTGTGCTTTGGCTCTACATAAGTCAAAGTGCTTTCACACTTACCACACAAGGTGAGCAAAACCTGTTGAAACTTGTAGACCAACTTGAAACTTGATAGGGATTTACAATTGTCATTGTGAAAACAGATCAGTGACCTCTCAGATAGGCAACGTTGTTTGTATCTTGTCATGATTTTCATAACGAAACTGAATTGAATAAGAACCAACTGAATGAAAACAAAATAATGAATGAGCAGCAAACCTTTGCTAATAGGTAAATAGTTACATAGCATATAGCGCCTTTATCCAAGGCACTATATTAGAGATTGTGCATTCCATTCACACACACATTCACACACACCGAAACCATGCAAGGCACCAACCTGCACATCGGGAGCAATTAGGGGCTCAGAGTCTTGCTCAAGGACACTTCAACACTAACTCTAGGGGAGCCCGGGTTCGAACTGCATCCGGTCACTCTACCCCTGAGCCACTGCCGCCCCATTTGCTAATGCAATGTATAACAAGTGGTTCTTCTGAATCACAGTTGCAGCCAGAGAGAAGATGAGAAGGAACTTCCATAGGATTGGGGAGGCAATCACAAAGTATTGGTGCAGCAGAGGCGTAATTTCAGAAAGAAATAGGGGTGGAAAAAAAGTTACCATCTAAAATAGCAAAAATAGTGCATATACAAG
>NC_136809.1:19956806-19959306 GCF_951216825.1 Electrona antarctica
AGTGCATATACAAGCTCTCAACGCATCGCCAAGCGATGTGTTAGAGAGCTTGTAGATCAACAATTTTCACTATTTGTTTGGGGGCGAAAGAGAATTTTTTTTAAATGTTCGCCCATAATGACATTCCCAAAATAGGGATGCCATGTTCAAAGTGGTGAATAAATTAATGGTTGCATACAATAAAATGCTTTGTAAAATTATAACATGTGTTACATGTAGATGGACGGGCATCGATTGCGATGAAAAACGATTAATATACTAAAACAATTCAGAGTTGGGGACATTAATGTGCTACAGTGCTATGTATATAAAATAGCTAAATTTGAACACTAGGGGGTGGCAATTGCCATCCCCTGATGCCTCAAATGACACCCCTGCAGCCAACATAGTGAAACATTCAATTATTGGGAGAGTGAGCTGAAGTCTTTCTTGCTGATTTAGTGCAACCATAGCCTTAATGTAAATTCTTACACATTTGACCAGTAACCAGAAATATAGTAAATTAAGCAGTAAATTAAGAACCGCAAAAGGACCACAATGGAAATAAATTATTTTTTGCATTCTATCATTTAACTATTCAAGCTAGCTCAACTTAGTCGATGGACATCAAATATGCTCACTGTGCTATCCACACAGGCCATATGTCTCTTCTCGCCTTGTTTCTAGTTAAAACCTATACTTATCCTTCCTCCAGACAAAATGGCAAGGACTTGATAGGCTTGAAGACACATTACCATAAGGTGGCCCCTGGCAACAAGCGGCAAATACGCCTAGGGGCCCTATCTTGCGCACCATCTTGCCCCTTATGCCTAAACCTTTTAGGCATTCTTTAGTGCCCAAGTGAGCATTATTATAGTGCAATAGAGGCAGCCATATAGGCAGCTACATTTATTTGTAGCAGATTAAAAGATTAATGTGAAATTGAAATCTTTTCTCTACAGAGTTGGTGAGGCTAAATGTGAGTTCTGTGGTAACTGCAGAGTGTGGTCAACCTGTCACCCTACATTGCAACATCTCCTCATCCCGAGAGGGACTGTCAATCAAAGAACTGATCTGGTATCGGGGCACAAAGCCCCTATGCAGTGTGGATGACATGGGAAACACCACCACACACAGCCAACATGATGCGCTGAGCGACTTCCGCTGCAACTATACACAGGAACAGCTTTCTCTCACTTTCACGCAGGTGCAGCCCATGGAGAGCGGAAAGTACCTGTGTAAGCTACACTCCAACTTTGGGACCCCCAAAAACTACACAAGGGTGGATTTACAAGGTGAGAATTCACATCCATGATGGCGTGTACAGTATCTTCACAGATAACAGCAATAGATCAGTGGTTCTCAACCAGTGGTCCGGGGACCACCAGTGGTCCTTAAAGGGAATACAGGTTGACCCCAGCTAAATGATGGAGAGTTGGTGACCAAACCCCACCTCATAGATCTTTAACTCTTGAGAGCGTAAAATGAAACCAAATGGATCCTTACGGGTCCATTTGGTTTAATTGTACTCTCTCAAGAGTTACATTATTGTTAAACATCTGCATTACTTAATTTACAAGAAGTCTACTTTAGATTAAGAGAGAGAATGTAAAAAAAATGTTATTTCGATCAACATTTGTTACAGTATCTCTCCTATGGTACCACATCAATACAGTTATTACAGCATGGAAAATTGTGGAAATCAAAATCGTATCCAACGATAACAACATATTCTTTGGATTTGGGTCTGAGAGGCTAAATCTCATCAAATGGTGGTCCGTGTGGCTCACATGCCGAAAAAATACCTTTTTGACCTTGATATGAAAAAGCTTGAAAACCACTGCAATAGATCACTTTGATCCATTCTATGGGAGTTGGTGTATGGGAGCAGCTATACTCCAAAAATCCCCTAAACCTCAGTTGTATTGTCATCAGTGTAATTTTCTTAAAATAATGGCCTATACAGTACATTTCACAAGGTTTTTCAGAAAACAGAAAAAACTGTATGAAATTTCTTAATAATTTCACCCAAAAGGTTTATAACTATTGACATAAAAACACTGTCTGTCAGTTATGTAACATAAGAGGATACAATTATAGGCCAAACTATGTGCCCAAGTCAACATAGAAATTGGCATAAGTCACACTCTTGAGATAAGCCATTTTACTAAAAGGGGCGGGACCAGCTGCTGAAAAGACAATTATTTTCAAATAGCCTAGGACTTCTGGTTGTTTAACCAGAGGTGGCCAGTGTCATGAAAAGCTGACTTAGGCAAAAATATATTTTTCCTCAAAACATGACTTAGGGTCTTAGGCCATTACTCTAAGAAGGTTACGTGATAGTTCTGTTATCATCTTGCCCACAGAGTGTGCTGGACTGGTGCATGCTGACGTTACACCAGTGGGTCCCACCTGCACCTTCAACAGGGTCCACCCAGACGGAGAGGTGCACTGGTTCAGAGGCTCCAGGCAGCTGCATGGACACTCTCTACGGCCAACTACCAGCAAACAAGTGAACGCA
>NC_136809.1:20669306-20679306 GCF_951216825.1 Electrona antarctica
GGGACCTAAGCAGTCCACCGACAGGCAATTAGTTGTGAGGAGGCATAGACAGACATGCGCAGATAAGTGCACAAACAAAACATGCACACACACACACACACACACACACACACACACACACACACACACACACACACACACACACACACACACACACACACACACACACACACACACACACACACAGAGGTAGAAGTGACTTGCTCTCTTGATAGGCAATTAACTTGCTTCAGACACCTCACTGAACATAAATCCCGTCTTTCACACACACACACACACACACACACACACATATGCACGCACACATACAGTGCAGGTTTTACTGTACGGTGTACGTTTGAGGACAGCAACATTTTAGGACAGCATCAAAAATAGCCAAAGAAATAGCTTGATATCAAATTGTCTTCACAATGTATATTTCTCATAGGTCTGTACCTGTGAGGACATCTGACCCTCACCAGTACAGTATAGTAATACATGCACGCACGCACACATGCACGTGCGTACACACACACACACACACACACACACACACACACACACACACACACACACACACACACACACACACACACACACACACACACAGCAGCAGGCGGCACAGGGACATCTGTGCATGGAGAGTTATGCATATTCAATGTTCATTGCTGCATTGATATGCGGCGTGAGGATGAGAATCTCTTCTCAGTACCGCTGCCTAGATCTGCTAGAATTCAAGTGCATTAACACACACACACACACACACACACACACACACACACACACACACACACACACACATAGAGGATTGTATTACGATACTTGTGAGGACATCAACAAATACAGTGATTTTATGAATGCAAGGAAAAACAAATGCCATTTTAACCATATGCCTAAGTTGAAAAATAGCAGATCTACAAGCCCATGATGTGTCGCACTGTGACACGTTGCGGCCCCAAACGGAATCTTTTCATAATTGTAAATGTATCTCTATAAACCTTGTTTTAACCATAAAACAACAGTTTGTCTTGTGAGGACTATAGGAAAATGGTCCACTATTTCTCATAATATACTATACTTATGTGGACTGTGGTCCTCACAAGTATAGCAATACAAACTCCTGTGCATGCACGCACACACACACACACACACGCACGCTCGTGCGCACGTGTGCACGTGTGCACGCACACACAGGACAGATCAGAGGGTAGATGATTTGTGAGGAGCCCTGCTGAGTTAAATAATCACACTTGGGTGTTTAATCACTAACGAGAACCTGATGATGCTCTTTAATTAACACAACACTAATTGAAGAGGGCTGGCGAATCACAGCTCTCATTCCTGTCCGAGAGTCGAATAATGAGAAACGCAAAGGATTGTGGGGGAGTAGCCTCCAGGCTCTGTATGTGTCGAAGTCAATTGCTATAGAAGAGGACGGCGTTGGCCTCAAAATGTCAGAGAGCTATAAAGTTGTGTCTGAGTGCATATCGTCGCTGTCGGGCGGAAACCTCCTATCTGCCTATATTCCGCCCATACATGCTCATCAGAAGTAGCAGATCAACAAGCTCCAATTTGGGCCTGGGCCGTGGCTCAGCGGTCCAGGCACCTTGGCTGGTAATCCAGTCTGACAGTGTGCCGCAGGTTCGACTCCCGATCCCGACGGCCTTTACTGCATGTCTTCCCCCCATCTCTCTCCCCATTTCCTACTGTCTGTCCTTCCATAAAAAAATATAAAATAAAGGCAAAAGCCACACAAAAAAAATATTAAAAACAAGCTCCAATTTGAATCCTCAGTCAGAAAAGTAACAGTTTGTGATGTGTGAGGTTTCCACCCGCACATAGATGCGTGGTTGTGTGCGACCGTGCGCACGCAGCCGCGCACGTGTGTGTGTGTGCTTGCGTATTGCTCAGGATTTCCCCAGTATAAACTGATAGAGATGATTCAATTAAAAAAGCTTCTTGGAATGCACCATGAGCGGCTGAGCGGGTTGCCGGGTGATAACATAATCACAACGTCCCCAGTTGGATTCTGAAGACAGGCAGACTGACGGATGGACAGACGGACAGACAATGCCATTAGTAGTACCCTGCGAGTAGGCCTAAAAGGAACACCAAGGCAATGAATGAACAGAATGAAAGATAACGACCTGACATGCATGCCTGGTGACCAGTTGTCTTTTTTTCTTTACTTAAGTAAAAGTATCAATACTACAATGTAGAAATTGTAGAAAAGTCTGGAATTCAAAATGTTAGTAAAAATACAAAGGAATTGGCATCAAAATGTACTTAAGCCCTATGTTGACACAGTAAAGGACCACCGGAGTCCCCCTGAGAGAGACAATAAAGCAAGTGTGTAAAAGTAAAAGTACTCATTATGCAGAATGTTCCATTTCAAGTTTTCAAATGTATTAAAAAATCTGTAGAAAATAGCAGAACTACAAGCTCACGACGCATTGTGAGCTTGTAACAGCTCCATATATGGAGATCTAAGGGTGGCAGCGGGGCAGTGTCTTGAGTGTACAGGGTACAGGGCCCAGGTAGGGTTGGGCCTTAATTTTCAGGCCTGTTGAATGGACAGGTATCAGTCAAAAGGGAGACATCGAAGAGGGAGGACAGGTGGGGAAGGATCAACATATGGAATGTCAGAACAGGTCAGATCTAAGGGTTCTCCATATATGCAGATCTAGGTGATGATCCAGTCTTCTCCATGTATGGTTATCCAGGGTTTGATGAGGTCATTGTCGTGATCTTCATATATGGAGACGGCCATATATGGAGCTAGCCTGGCTAATAAGCCAGACCGAATCAGTCGCTGGCAAAAAAATTGCCTGCCTGGAGCGTCGACCATATATGGTGGCGTGACATGTCACGAGGTGTAACGGGCTGACGGCCATATATGGTGGCGTGACCTGGCGGACGGACAGGTTTTCATAGTAATCTATGACCTATGGTCGCAATCAAAATACAAAGTAACTAGTAAAGTTTTCAGATAGCCTACATCGACAGGCTGCCTAGACACTTTTAAAGCACAGCTCAAGACCTACTTCTACACTCTTGCCTTTAATTGATCTTTAAATTCCTTGTTATTCATGTCCTCACTGTATTGCATTACTGCTATTATTTTAATGTTTTATGCCTTGCTTTTCTTTTCTTTTTTCTCCATTGCTCTGTAAAGCACTTTGAGCTGCATTTCATGTCATGAAAGGTGCTATACAAATACAGTTTTATTATTAGTATTATTATTACATGTATTAGAGTAAAAGTACAATATTTGACTCTGAGATGTATAGTGGAGTAGGCTACAAGTAAAAGTATTGGAAATTTGAAATGGTACGTTTTACACAAAACCAAGAGAAACACGCAACCAGACAGAAAAGATTCCTAACTCTAAGCTTAAAAGCCACAGCATGCACAGAATTGATGTTATCACTTTTAAAGTATATTCACATCAATGTCACTGTAAACTTCTCCAGAAATGTTCAATGAAGACATTTCCTACTTTTATTTACCGTCTGAATTCAAGTGGAAAGGGTTTTCAACCACTTGAAGCCAAATGGTATGCAGAGAGAGCTTTACTACTGAATCCTTTTGTTCAACAGAGTTTCTTATGTTTCGCAGGCTGAATGAGATCGAATTAGACTCTGTAGATCCATAATGCCTCCACTTCGTAATTTGCCATGGATGTACAAATGCTTGTATAAATAGTTGATCCAGTTTTGACATCTGTGTGCATGTTGTAAACAGCTGAATGCGAGAAAACTTTGCTGAATCCTTCCTGGGTGATGCAATAAGTCCATGGCATGGCACAAAGGGAACGCTGTGTGACGCTTCATTTCATCATTATCCATGAATACACACTGTTAACCGTTGAAAGGATTTGTCGATGGGAGCACTTTTGCGTTCTCGAGAGCTTCGAGAGTGTCTGTCTGGCCAAGTGCAGGAGAGAGAAGTTTTGGGGGAAGTTTAATATTGAGGGGCTGGGGGAAGGGCTGGAGAAGAACGTGGTAACATCGAGGAAGGATTAGTGTTTTGTTGGTGAGGATTACCGTACAAACCGGTGAAAAGGCAACTAAGCTGAGCACCGCCATCATCAAACAGATTTGGTTTCTGGTTCCTATTTAGACGGATTACCCAACAATGTTATTGTCAGTGCGATTGTTCTAGCAATGAGACTGTTGAAGCTTTTCTTGTTTACTGTAGGACACTAATTGGAGGTTTAGACCCTTCTACTTTTGCTCAGAGTGGGTTTTTCTGTAATGATTGTTGTATTAAGTATAAGGTATACTTTTAAACTTTTGTACTTTATGTCATATAAAATATTTGATAAAATAAAATCAAGTGGCCGAAAATCAAGAGCTACGTGCATGAACAATAATACGAAGTATCGCTTCAAAGTGAAGGGGCAATAGATTTCCTACTGTAGCTTCATATGGAAACAATAGCGATTTCTTTTTAGGGGAGAACCTCTTCCACTTCAGCAGGAAGGAAGATTAAGCTGCACGATGTCCTTTTCTTCTTCCCCTCCCGCTTCCCTTCCTCTGTGAAAGCTGTCTGTTTATAGGTCTCACGTGGGGAAAGGACAAAGGTTTAAACACTGGGGGTATTTCAAAAGATAATTAAGGAGGAATGAACAGGCAAAGTGTTGAAGGAGACACGAAGGAGGGATTGGGAGCAGCGAGGATAAGAGAGGAATGGAAGCTACCTTTTGTTGTGTCTCGAAACAAGTGGATCAACCTCTCTTCCTCAAACATCATGAATATGCATTATACTGGGTCATTCATTCGCCACATTGTTCTTCTGCAAATTATGTCCCACCAGAAAAAAAATGCAGACAATAAAACCCAAAGCGAAGTGAGCAAATAAATGGAAGCAAAAACAATGCTCAAAATGATAGAACTGTTCTTTTTGTGTCGACACAGGTTTCTTTTATGGCATTAGTGGAATCTTTTGAGATGACTTGCCTTTATCTAGTAAAATAATGCTGTCCTAAATAAACGGCTCCAATTAACATTCATTTGAATAATCAGATTATGCTACATTTTGTTAAATGTACCGGATGCGAAAGTGTACATATTATAATGCATATTGTCATCACTAATGCACCAAAGGCAGTGAGTCATTCATAGCTTCATATTTACCTAAAGGTGTATCCACCTAATTAGTGGGTTATTACTGGCTGTAGTTCAAAGGAAATGTTTTCCTGGTGAAACTGAGCTAAAACAGTCTAGATTAGAATTTCACAGTCTTTGTTTTCCGCTAGCATTCCATTTGCATGTACTACACAATGAGAATGACCTGTCAGTGTGTTATCATTTTGGTATTAGCTGTTTTGTTTGTGCTGTACGTCTATGAAACTGACAATATTTATCTCCGCCGGGCCGGAGCGGCCTGGAAACGGAGATTATGTTTTCACGCCCGCTTCAAATGTGATCAACTGACAATCACCAGTAGGTTACTTATCAAGACGATTTTATCGACCTGCATGTAGTCTGGGAGCCTACTGGCTGCGATTAGGAAACACGGAAGTGACTGCGTTGCTCCGTGCTTGCGGTTATGTTTAGGTTATGGTATGAGGTGGGTTGTCGTTCTCAGTAGGCTCCCAGCATGTGCAGTAGGCCGATAAGAACGTCTTGATAAGTAACCCACTGGTGATTATCGGTTGATTTTCAACCGCGGGTTTTCACATCCGTCACCAGCCCTGAGGCACCCCGGTCCTAAGAACTGATCAATCAATCAGTGTGACTTGGCTATATTCGAATAGTGTTGCACAGACCAAGAGCTCTATACCAGTGTGGATGGGAGAGCTATAATCAATAAACAACAATCTGACCTAGGTATTTTATTTTCAATCAGTATGCACAGCAAGCGAGAGGGTGCAAAATACTACAGCACTATACTAGCAGTAATACTACACCCTACAGCAGTAATACTACAGCGGTAATACTACACCCTACAGCAGTAATACTACAGCGCTATACTACAGCAGTAATACTACACCCTACAGCAGTAATACTACAGCGCTATACTACAGCAGTAATACTACACCCTACAGCAGTAATACTACAGCGCTATACTACAGCAGTAATACTACACCCTACAGCAGTAATACTACAGCGCTATACTACAGCAGTAATACTACACCCTACAGCAGTAATACTACAGCAGTAATACTACAGCAGTAATACTACAGCAGTAATACTACACCCTACAGCAGTAATACTACAGCGCTATACTACAGCAGTAATACTACACCCTACAGCAGTAATACTACAGCAGTAATACTACAGCGCTATACTACAGCAGTAATACTACACCCTACAGCAGTAATACTACAGCAGTAATACTACAGCGCTATACTACAGCAGTAATACTACACCCTACAGCAGTAATACTACAGCAGTAATACTACAGCAGTAATACTACACCCTACAGCAGTAATACTACAGCAGTAATACTACAGCGCTATACTACAGCAGTAATACTACACCCTACAGCAGTAATACTACACCCTACAGCAGTAATACTACACCCTACAGCAGTAATACTACACCCTACAGCAGTAATACTACACCCTACAGCAGTAATACTACACCCTACAGCAGTAATACTACACCCTACAGCAGTAATACTACACCCTACAGCAGTAATACTACACCCTACAGCAGTAATACTACACCCTACAGCAGTAATACTACAGCAGTAATACTACAGCGCTATACTACAGCAGTAATACTACACCCTACAGCAGTAATACTACAGCAGTAATACTACAGCAGTAATACTACAGTGCTATACTACAGCAGTAATACTACACCCTACAGCAGTAATACTACAGCAGTAATACTACAGCGCTATACTACAGCAGTAATACTACACCCTACAGCAGTAATACTACACCCTACAGCAGTAATACTACACCCTACAGCAGTAATACTACACCATACAGCAGTAATACTACAGCAGTAATACTACACCCTACAGCAGTAATACTACACCCTACAGCAGTAATACTACAGCAGTAATACTACACCCTACAGCAGTAATACTACACCCTACAGCAGTAATACTACACCCTACAGCAGTAATACTACACCCTACAGCAGTAATACTACACCCTACAGCAGTAATACTACACCCTACAGCAGTAATACTACACCCTACAGCAGTAATACTACACCCTACAGCAGTAATACTACAGCAGTAATACTACAGCAGTAATACTACACCCTACAGCAGTAATACTATACCCTACAGCAGTAATACTACACCCTACAGCAGTAATACTACACCCTACAGCAGTAATACTACAGCAGTAATACTACAGCAGTAATACTACAGCAGTAATACTACACCCTACAGCAGTAATACTACACCCTACAGCAGTAATACTACACCCTACAGCAGTAATACTACACCCTACAGCAGTAATACTACACCCTACAGCAGTAATACTACACCCTACAGCAGTAATACTACAGCAGTAATACTACACCCTACAGCAGTAATACTACAGCAGTAATACTACACCCTACAGCAGTAATACTACAGCAGTAATACTACAGCAGTAGAGTTGATTTACTGTAATACTACAGCGCTATACTACAGCAGTAGAGTTGATTTACTGTAAATACTACAGCGCTATACTACAGCAGTAGAGTTGATTTACTGTAAATACTACAGCGCTATACTACAGCAGTAGAGTTGATTTACTGTAAATACTACAGCGCTATACTACAGCAGTAGAGTTGATTTACTGTAGCACATTTTACTACTGTATGTCCTACCCTTTTTGCATCAAACTTTGACGCTCTTCTTTTTTTCCCCAAAAAGAAAACACCGCTTTGTGGCATACAATATATTCATAATAAAATGTGATAATAATAACTGACAACAATATAGGCTATCAGTAGAATTGATGTGCTGAAAGTGCATTCACACCCAAAAGCCTTGTAACAGAAGCACAGAAAAAGCACGCACTCATGCACACACACACACACACACACACACACACACACACACACACACACACACACACACACACACACACACACACACACACACACACACACACACACACACACACACACAGATACTGCTGTGTTGTTTACCTGCAATTATTCCCAAGTGAAAAACGAAACAGTGCACGTGCACTCACACATTCACACACCATAGTACAGTAGTACACACTACACACTGGCACAAACAACTGACACTCACCTGCAGGGAATAAAAGAACAAGGGGCTAATTAATGATGATGAGAAGTTAATTTAGTAAGACACCTCAGGTAATATAGTCTCTCTCCCTCTCTCTCCTTCTCACCTTCCTACACCCCCCGTCCACACATTATTTCATAGCTTTCAACACAGCTATTTTCAAAAGAATAGCTGTCAAATGTTCTGTTTCGTACATTTCATCTCTTTCTGTCTCCCCCCCCCACACACACACACACACACACACATTCACATTCACACTGTTATTCTTCAGGGAAGGAAGAGGCAAACCAGGTGAGATTGACAAGCTAAAGTGGGAGAAGACATAATTTTCTGTTTTGACATTGCGCTGTGTGTGTGTGTGTGTGTGTGTGTGGTGTGTGTGTGTGTGTGTGTGTGTGCGCGTGTGTGTGTGTGTGTGTGTGTGTGTGTGTGTGTGTGTGTGTGTGTGTGTGTGTGTGTGTGGTGTGGTGTGTGTGTGTGTGCTGCGTGCGTGGCGTGTGTGCGTGTGTGACTGAGAGAGAGAGCGGGAAGGTGAGGGGGGGGGGGGGGGGGAGAGAGAGAGAGAGAGAGAGAGAGAGAGAAAGAAAGAGATGGTTCCTGAGCTAAATGTTTGCTAGCAGGTGAGCCCTGTTGTTGACAGATGGTGTTTGTGAGAGAAGCTCACTCCCTACAGAGTCTCACCCCAGGAAAACACTCATGCTAACAGACAGACCTACTGTACACACAAGCACACGCGCGCCGCACACACACATGCACACACACGTCTGAGCACATATGCTCACACATTCAGTGTAAAACTGGCCTCAGAGTAGATCATATACAGTAAAGCCATTCCATTAGTGTCGATCACATGGCACCATTCACACTATAACCAGGTGAGAGAGACAAGGAACTGCAAGTGATGATCTCTTTAGTACCACTGTATCATTGATTATAGAGAGAGAGAGACAGAGACAGAGAGAGAGAGAGACAGAGAGAGAGAGAGGGGGGGGGGGGGGGTGTAGACAAAGAGACTGAAAGGTACCGAGACTACCGACCGGAGCATGCGAAATAAAAGCTGAAACCGACCCGAGGACACCATTTTATCTCCACTCCGTCTCTCACTATATGTGTCCACTCCACATGCAGGAGCCATTTTGTGTCTCTGAAGCTCCGATTGGGAGTCTGGTGACACTGCCTTCCATCAGCAGGCCCATTGGAGCGTGGCAACTGGCAACTGTGCCCCCCCGAGTCATTATATTAGCACTAATGCTATACTAAACAGGCCTGATGTCAGGCCTGTATAGTACTGCATGGGCACTGTGGAAAGTAACTACGGTAAGTATATTTACTTCAGTACAATTTAGGCATTTGGCAGAAGCTCTTAATCCAGAGCGACTGTACTAGTCTGTAGAAATTTGAGGTATTTGTACTTTACTTGAGTATTTCCACAATACTATTTGTACTTTACTTGAGTATTATTCACTAATGTGTCGCGATGCGATGCATTGTGAGCTTGTACAGTAGATCAACTATTTTCATAAGATTTGTATACATTCGAAAACTTTTTGGAACATTCTACAGTATTTCTACACTGCAGTATTGATACTTTTACAGTACTTTTCCACCATTTCAACCTACAACAAATAATGAGTATAGTGTGTTCTGAGCTTGTATTCTGCCGTATTCACTAATATATATATTTGTAAAACTACCAAAAATAAGTAATAAGTAGTTAACGAGATTCTTATCAAATATTGATTCTTATCAAAGAAATATGGTCTCTGAAAGGAATCATGGAACAGCATGACTATGTGGGCGAGAGAGG
>NC_136809.1:20684306-20694306 GCF_951216825.1 Electrona antarctica
TCCTCTCCTCTCCTCTCCTCTCCTCTCCTCTCCTCTCCTCTCCTCTCCTCTATGAATCACAGGACTAATCATACGCTCATCAGAGACTTCAAAGCAGCCACTTAAGACCGCCTGTCTCATTCAAGTGTGACACACACACACACACACACACAAACGTGCATTTCGTGACACACACACGCACGCACACATGCACGTCACACTCACGGTCGCACGCGCACCCGCGCACACACACACACACACACACACACACACACACACACACACACACACACACAGGCAAAAGCTCATTTCTGACACTGGTGTTTTTGAATCCCTCATAATTGGCGTAATTGAGAAGTGTGAGAGGTAGTTAAGAAGAGACGAACAGAAGAGAGGAGAGATGCAGTTAATGCTGGGTGGTGATGGTGGAAGGAAGAGGCAGGGAGACACTGAAGACATGGCATGTGTATTCATTCGCCTATTATTCTTTTGCGGCTCTACTTTGTTTGTTTACCCATTAAGGATAATCCAATTAAAGTACTTAAGAGCAGCTTAGAAGGAACACATGCGAGTGCGCACACGCCCACCTACTGTATACTGTACGGGGCTGTCGCCATTATACATTTGAGTTGATGATTAATTGACACAAAAGTAATTGCGATTAATGATTTAATTAAGTTTTGTGGCATTGAACATTGGAACATATGAATAAAGAATACATTTCTGATTGCCTGGTAATCAAAAAATACATAGGGCAGAAAGGAAATATACAAATAAATTTGACATATTCATTATTTTTATACTTAAAGAATTGTATAAAAAAATAGTGGAAATAGCTGATCTACAAGTTTACAATGCGTTGTAGATCTGCTGTTACAGCTTTTTTTTAATGCATGAACATCTTTCAACATGGGAACGATTATGACCATTATGTTACATAATCGTCTAATCGCAATCATGCCTGTCACAATTATTGCATTATTTTTTGTAATAATAATTGTGACAGGCCGGCTGCACATACACGCGCGCACACACACATACACGCATGCGCACACACAGACACAAGCGTGCAGAAGGGGTCTAGTAGTGTGTGCAGTTTTCCACCCCTCCCCGACACTATACACTCCGCCCGTGCACGGCTTGGAGGAGGCCGTGCCAGGGCCTCGGGGTGCTGTGACCATAACATGCCTCCATGGCGGCTCCGCTAGCCAACATGGCGGACATGTTGGCTCCGGAGCTGGTCGGTCAGCCTGCCTGCCTCTCATCCCCTGCAGCGCTCTCCCGCCGCGTGTTGGCTGACTGCTCCCCCAAAGCACATATGCCCATTTACACTGTGTTCCTCTCTAATTAGCTGCTCCGTCTACACATAGGCTTTTGCTAAAACATTGGTATGTCCGCCTTGGCATTGGTCGAATGCTGCCTCCGTAATAAAGGCGTAGGCGAGACCGGAGTAGTGTCTCTTGGCGTAAAGTCCTGAGTGTTAATTTAGCTCTGAGTGTACAAATACATCCAAGAGAGTGTAGAAATGCAAAAAAAGGACCCAGAAAAGGGGGTGGGCACTATGGGTTTTACGGTGTGTAATGTCCATAGTCGAGAGCTTTGTCTCATGTATATTTAAAAATGAATTAATAATGATTTATAGTTTAGTTAGTTTACATGAATTAAACAATGTGGCTGAGTTCGTGTTTTTCAGTTGAAAATGGCTATATTGTCTCGTATGAATATAAATTATATAGCCTACTGTAGAGAAATTAGCCTTTAGTTGTGTGATAAGAAAGAGTATGTACACAACTCAGCACAACAACCAGTTGGAGGTGCTAGCCCCTAGCCTGGCTAATAAGCCAGACCGAATCAGCCGTTGGCAAAAAAAAGAGAGGCTCAATTGTACGCCCATTTCCTACACCAGAGAACTGGTGTGGTCAATCGGGACACGGTATGCAATATGGGCGGGCTTTGGTACAGTGATGTTCAATGCTTGAGACCTTTGACTGACAGTAGCTCTGACCAATTGCGTCAAAGAGAAAATGTTTGAACCCGCCCCCCGGGAAACAAGATCCATACACAGCATCTCCAGACTCAAATACCACACGACAGTGTGATTTGAGTCTGGCTTATTAGCCAGGCTAGCTAGCCCCTCCAATGCATGGCTTATTAATAGGGATACACTGATGTAGAAATAAATTCTTGGCCGATACTGATGTTTAAAATAACAATTTAATCGATAGCTGATACGGATACCGATATACTGTATGTTTATTTAGTTTTTGTTGTTTTTATTTCCCCCTTTTGTGCCAGGGAAACAAATACATCTTCAATACAAGAAATAAATGTTCAGAAACTACAGCTTGGTAGGCTGCAGATAACCAACACACCAACATAGCCAACTCAAAATGTATTCAACAACAGATGAATATCTGCCATCGGTTAATTTTGTATTTGCCGATACCAATATTGACAGATAACGGCAAATATCTGCCGATGCCGATATGTGGCCGATACATCGGGTCATCCCTTATTCCTTATGCTTGTTTAGACTTATGACGGAAATCGTTTGCCAGCCAAGTCTATGGACTTTAATGTTGTTAGGGCACTAAATGACGCCGTAAGATGTCATGAGGCCGATATTAATACAGGGCGCCCCTCACTTCACACGGGTGATAGATAGATAGATAGATAGATAGATAGATAGATAGATAGATAGATAGATAGATAGATAGATAGATAGATAGATAGATCATTAATTATTACTCGTCCTCAGAGGGGAGAAACTAATGACTGCCAATTAAGGATGAAGTAATTTATATCCCCTCTGTCTCTTCCCCTTGTTCTGTCCTTCGTTCTAGTCCATGGGCCAAGACCCAGAATGTAACTAACTGGATGGGCACATTCTAGTTGCTATTTTCCTTATTCTATACACCTTCTAGATTGTGTTTTGAAATGATAGTCTTTGCTGACTGGTAGCTTATTAGTGTTTAACACCTCTTAATGTAATGTAGTCTACTGTCGTTCCAAAAAACGGGAAAGTGCCTCACCTGGAAATCATCTTTCTTTAATTATACCCTGTCCCTGGGGAGTGTCTGCACTACTGACAACCCATAAATACTTGTAATAAGCTCCAACGTCACCTTTGAAGTAATTTGTCTAATACACAGGGGTATTTAAGCTACCATTGGTATAGATTTCCAGGTTTTAAATCAATGCAATGCATTTTCTAGGAAAGGACATATGCATCTCATATATAGGGCCTATAATGCATTATAAATGTACATGCTCAATGCATGATTATATAATCTGTTTACAAAGACACTGTTACTTACACCCCTGAGGGGAATTGGGGTATTTGTCCAGGATTTGCTGACTGTACTTTTTTCCGGCACCTTGTAAATATCATGTGTGTCTTGTATTGTCATCTCTTACAGTATGTGGCCATTTAATTAATTGTGATTGGGTCGTGTACCCTAACCCTCGATGCATGCAAGGTGGAACATCCAGTTGCCTCAGAAGCATCAATCATGGCCCTCTTCTTACACAAGCTCTGTCATATCAAAGTAGGACATCCAGAGAGCTGAAAGACCCAATAGACCCGGAAGGTGGTGAATCTTTGTTGGATGTTTGCCCTTGTAGCCGGCAAGCCTCGTCATTGCGAGTTACTTTTACTTCTACTCCACAACTCAGATCCAAATTTTCTTACTACTTATACTCCACTACAATTATTTGAAAATTAAAAATGTTAGTTACTTTTTAGATTTAGATCTTTATTACTAAACATACATTAACCACTTAAGCACTGTATGTATTTTGGCTATTTGAAAATAGCAGATCTGCAAGCTCACCACGTGTGGCATCACGACGCATTGTGTTGTTATTTATACATTTTAGACATATGATACTGTAACTTGTGAAATGGGACATTCTGCATAGTGAGTACTTTTACTTTTGGTACTTTAAGTACATTGTGATACCTTTTGTACTTTTAAGTAAATGTTGAATTCCGGACTTTTACTTGTTACAGAGTATTTCTACATTGCAGTATTGATACTTTTACTTACGTAAAGAATGTGAGTACGTTTTCCACCAAAGTCGCTTTGTAGACAAGCATATAGCATTGTGCTGCATGCTCTGTTGTACATTCTGCTTCTATATCAGCTACTGACCATTTCACAATAACACTCCACACAGAGGTCCCTCAGCCCTCCATCGTGGAATCATTTCCCCAGAATGGAAAATAGATTGCAAATCATCCTGATGACTGTGCTTGTTGAATATGTTATAAGTTTCTCACAATTTCTGGTATACCTTATTTTATTTTTGTGGCTTTTTGCCTTTATTTATAGTGGAAAATGGAGACAGACTGGAGCCCATTAGGAGCCTATAGGTGCCTGGACTGCTGGGCCGGCCCGGGCCTTTCCCCATCTTTTTAATTTCTACAACATGTATTTCTATACGGCCGTATGCAGATTCAAACACATTGTTCAAGATTACATTTTATATTGGCAGATGGTGTGCTTTTTTGGAAACAATATATATATATATATATATATTTTTTTAAAAACTTGTATTGACCCTATACTCAGTTTAGTATAGATAAGGTTTTCCCCACACAAATGGTACAAACATCTGGTCTGGCCCATGGACTATTGAACCCCACAATTCATAGGCCCGTTTTCCACCAGGGTTGAACCGGTTCAGTTATTTTTTTCCCGCCTAATACTGAAAATGAATTGGTTCAGAACCATAAAAGTTGGTTCGGAACGGGAACCAAAAAATGGCCGCCGGTTCCGTGAAAGCACCAAGGTTCCAAGAATCTAGAACGGAAACAGTTCTAGAACCAAAGGAACTTGGTAGAAAAGGGGCCAAAATGTACCCTATACAGGTCTGTAACTCTGTAGATAGTATGTATTGTTGGAATAACTGAATGTCAGGCATTGTATAGGCTACACAATATGTGGACTCAGAATTAACCTAGAACCTCATCTGTTGTGTTCAGAATCACAAGATGTACATTATAGTCACTACATGTAAGTAAATTAAACATCTACTGATGCACAAACTTGGACACATCATCAGTGTTGTAACCTGGAATCGTTGGGGTTCAGGTCTTGCAAACGGACACCCTCCTCCAGCTCCAGGCGAGCCGACCAAGGCTCATCAGACCCCGGCATGTGTCCAAGTGGCATGCTACAGCCCCCACTGTCTCTTGTGAGACAGTCAATAGGGAATGATGAGATGTTGGCGACACAAAGAGGCTCCAGGCACTGTGGGCGTCCAGGCCTGGCTTGTCCTTCGTCTAACCAGAAGTGCAGAATCCTTCTGTGCGTTGCGTCGTCATTGCTGCTGTACAGCTACACATCTCAGCACCATACAAGGCTGATTTTAAACCCTCCTTGCAGGATTTACTGCAGTCTGTAGCTTTGGTTCCTCCTCACGGTTGACGTGGTTTGGGCTGCCAACCCTCACCACCCCAGTCCCAGATTGCCGTCTCTATTCATATATACTCTAAGCTGCCAACCCTCACCACCCCAGTCCCAGATTGCCGTCTCTCCGGCCGTCCTCTGTCTCTCCAGATGTCACCACACTCTTCGTGGTCGTCTGTTCCTGGTTGTCACTGGTACTGCCACTCCCAGAGTCTTTCAGTAAATTAAACATCTACTGATGCACAAACTTGGACACATCATCAGTGTTGTATTTTAGTGAGTGCTCACAACATGTATACATTATAGTGAGTGCTCACCTTGCATTTTGTGAGCACTCAGCACAAGCTATACTTTTAACATAGGTCTACAGTAGGCTATGTATAGTCTAGTCACTGGAAGGGGGTATCATGCACCCCCCGGAATTATACTTCTAATCAGTGTTTTCTTATTGGAAAAAATGTGCTGAAAATGATGAGTTATGATAAAAAGTTGTCAAAATGTCCCACCTACCTCAAAACCCCCTTTTAGGTATATGGCTCTGGCGAAATTGTGTAAAGGCAAATATTAATTCACTAAAATTACATAAATAGACATGGTGGTCTGAAATTGGTCATGGAGTATCTTGACACATAGGGGTAAGTAGCAGAACAGGATTTGGTTGGTTGCTACCATTATATTCTTAAATATGACCCACATCATCCTCAGAAACACACAAAAATATGGTGTCCGCTTGACTAATAACAACAAAGATGGTTATTTTCCAACACATTATGGTGAGTATCACTGCCTCACTTGTATATAGAAAACTTCCCATATCCCTAAGCTTCAATTTGAGCCCAAGATAACCTTTCTATCTTGTAAATTACTCTTTCTGTCGCCAAAATTCTGAACTATACCTCAAATCGGTGAAAATTGTATATTCAGTCAGTTTCAGCTATACATTTGGAATGAATGATTGAATAACTGAGTTTGAACTGACTCCACATTATGGAATATTTCTTGAATAAGCCATGTTAAAAAGTTGGCAAAGTGTCCAATCTACCATTGTTATGCAAATGAGTTATGAAACAATCGATTTTCACTATATCTCAGCCAATATTGCACTTAAATGAACAAATAAGGTGTCTAGACCTATGTTTTGAGGGTCAACCGGTCAAGGATCTCAGTGAAACTATTCTTAAAGTGACCACATGTGCCCGTGGCATGCTGGTGTACAAATCAGTGCTGCCATTACAATAAAGTCACATTTATACCAAGTAAGAGATACCAATATTGCATATAACTTTTACAAATAAGGTATCTAGACAGGTGCTGTGCATTTAAGCAAGCTTTATAATTTAGAATATACTGTAGCATAACATAAAAAACTAAAAACATTCTTAGTATGAACAATAGTATACGGCAGTATACACGCTATAGAATGGCCTGCAATATGCAGTACAAAATTCAAACAGTCACACAATCCTGTAACAGTATTCCATCCTATTACTATACACACTCAAAGGCAAACATGTAAACAGTGTACAAACAGTGACCACCCTAGCCTGCACCATAAAGAACAAAATGCACAAACGTCACATTAATCAGTCATCGTGTTCATAGAACTCATCAGTCTTCTTTGTCTTCTTGTCCATGGTCTCCAATGACAAGGATTTTCAACCATCTCCTCCCTTCATATGGTTTTGTTTTTACCACAATAGCTTCATCAGCTCGCTTGTATAAGGCGATGGTTCTCTTCAGAGCAGAGTAGCATGGAGGAAGACGAGCCAGGTCAACTTTAGATTTAAGAAGTGAGTTTGTCATTGGTGACGTCCACTGGGGCGGCGGTGGCTCAGGGGTAGAGTGGCTGGATGGTAACCGCAAGGTTGCCAGTTCAAACCCGGGCTCCCCCAGAGTTAGTGTCGAAGTGTCCTTGAGCAAGACACTGAACCCCTAACAGCTCCCGATGTGCAGGTTGGTGCTTTGCATGGTTTCCGCTGCCATCAGTGTATGAATGTGTGTGTGAATGTGTGTGTCTATGTAAAGCGCCTTGGATAAAGGCGCTTTATAAATGCACCATTTACCATACTGAAGACTCGCAACTCTGTCCATACAGCAGACAGATGAATTGCTCCAACTATACTAATTAAGGATCTGTTCCATATAGTGTAGCACAAGGCACATTTGAAGGACCCCCATAACCCTTACAGGTCCATTTGGTTCCATTTGTACATTCAGAGTTGCACACCCGTAAGGGGCCCTGCATATCAACAGCTCAGTGGCCTTGTGGTCAGAGCGTTTGCCTTGAGACTGGGAGGTCGGGGTTCGATCCCCGGCCGGGTCATACCAAAGACTCCGAAAAATGGAACCCAGTACATCCCTGCTTGTCCCTGCTTGGCACTCAGCATCAAGGGTTGGATTGGGGTAAGTCCCTGATACATACTAGCGTCATGTCCAGGGGGTGTACTTGTACATCAAGCTGCCTCCTACTACAGAAACAGGAGATAGGCTCCTGCCCTATGGGCCTCATGGCTCTGCAAGGCTTACAGGTCCATTTGGTTCCATTCTGTACACACTGTAAAGTTACACACCCGTAAGAGGCCCTGGATATCATCAACAGCTCAGTGGCCTTGTAGTTAGAGCGTCCGCCCTGAGACTGGATGGTCAGGGGTTCGATCCCCAGCTGGGTAATACCAAAGGGTTGGATTGGGGTAAGTCCCTGCGACATACTAGTCATGCCAGGGAGTGTACTTGTTAGGCTCCTGCCCTATGGGCCACATGGCTTGGCTTGAGCTATAGAGCTATTTGAATTGTGAGTCTTCAGTGAAACAGTGGTGGGAGCAGATGACAAACTAATTTCTAAATCTAAAGTTGACCTGGCTCGTCTTCCTCCATGCTACTCTGCTCTGAAGAGAACCATCGTGTCTTATACAAGCGAGCTGATGAAGCTTTTTTGGAAAAACCAAAACCCTATGATGAAGGGCAGGGGGGGTTGAAACTAAAGAGTTTTTTAATCCAGTGTGTCCTGCGGTGCAGTCCTACCAACCTCACTGGTTGATCTCCTTGACACTGTCTGGAGAGCATGGACAAGAAGCCGACGAGATAGAGGAATTGATTTAATCGGCACTGATTTGTACACCAGCATGCCACGGGCACATGTGGTCACTTTAGGAATAGTTTCACTGAGATCCTCGACCCTCAAAACATAGGTCTAGACACCTTATTTGTTCATTTAAGTGCAATATTGGCTGAGATATAGTGAAAATCGATTAATTTGATAATGGAGGCACTCATTTGCATAAAAATGGTAGATGGGACACTTTGCAAACTTTTTAACATAGCTTATTCAAGTAAGAAATATTCCATGATGTGGAGTGAGTTAAAACTCAGTCATTCATTCATTTATTCCAAATGTATAGCTGATACTGACTGAATATACAATTTTCACCGATTTGAGGTATAGTTCATAATTTTGGCGACAGAAAGAGTAATTTACAAGATAGAAAGGTTATCTTGGGCTCAAATTGAAGCTTGGGGATATGAGAAGTTTTCTATATACAAGTGAGGCAGTGATACTCACCATAATGTGTTGGAAAATAACCATCTTTGTTGTTATTAGTCAAGCGGACACCATATTTTTGTGTGTTTCTGAGGATGATGTGGGTCATATTTAAGAATATAATGGTAGCAACCAACCAAATCCTGTTCTGCTACTTACCCCTATGTGTCAAGATACTCCATGACCAATTTCAGACCACCATGTCTATTTATGTAATTTTAGTGAATTAATATTTGCCTTTACACAATTTCGCCAGAGCCATATACCAAAAAGGGGGTTTTGAGGTAGGTGGGACATTTTGACAACTTTTTATCATAGCTCATCATTTTCAGCACATTTTTTCCAATAAGAAAACACTGATTAGAAGTATAATTCCGGGGGGTGCATGATACCCCCTTCCAGTGACTGTACTAGTAGGCTATGCTAGTTTTCTCTCAACGGGGAAGAAATAAAGTAACACTAATGATTAGTCTCAGGAGAGTAACATTATTGCTATTTATTTACACTGGCCTATCCATCATGGTGGACACTCGAAATTAATGGCAGGTCAAGGTTTAATTACAGGATAAGGTTGTATTCACTGATTCATTAATGCTTCAAATTGAACGGAGCACCACAACTCAAATAAGAATCAAACCTAGATCAACAAATCCTTAATTATCCATAAACTATATGCTTAACCGCCTAACCCCTATTTTATACTTTGTTGTGTGACGGTGTCACGCAGTGAAAATAACTGATCTACAAGCACACAACGTGTTACATCGCTACATGTTGTGAGCAGGGACGGCTCCAAGGGGAGGGGCTCCCCACAAACCCAATTGACTGACTTCTATGTAAACCAAAATGTCCCAGCTCTAAATAGCCAGCTACCCCATAGTCCCACCAGTCACAATTTTCTGGAGCCGTCGCTGATTGTATGATTGGAGATCTTTTTTTTTTTGCCTATAATGACATGTCCAAAATAGTAGCCATGTTGAAAGTGGTTAGTGTAATCCAACAGTGTTGATTTCGTCCATTAAAACTATGGCGGAAAATGTTCGTCCACTACCTTTTTTCACTGACGAAA
>NC_136809.1:20699306-20714306 GCF_951216825.1 Electrona antarctica
TCATGCCTGAGTGTCCAAGTTGCTCCTTTACACGTGACAGGGGGGAGTTTCCCTGGTTGGACGTAGCGCGTGGAAGGAACACGTTATTCCAACCAGTTCCTTTCCCCTCCATCAGGCGCCCCGGCTGGCAGTTTAGAGACCAGGATTACTGCATGTTTTTGTGAGGGTACCTACCCTAGGGGACACGGGGAGAACATGCAAACTCCACACAGAAAGGCCCTTTCGCCAACCCCGCCTCGGGTATGGGCACTGATGACGCGGAGGAGGAAACACGCCGCCAGCACCCACAGCGCCCCGAGCGGGAATCGAACCCAGGACCTTCTAGTTGTGAGGTGACAGCACTACCAACTGTGCCACCGTGCCCCCATCAACAAACTATACTATAAAAACGGGTAAAACATTGGCCAAATTGCTGTAGATCTGCTATTTTCACAATATGTATCTGTGGAACCAAGTTGAATGCCCCAACTCCTACATTTCCAAGTGCTTGTCAGGGTGGATTCAAATAAGATTATTTTGGGGCGGTTGCAGCCTGAAAAGGTTCAGAACCACTGCACTAAGTGAGCATCCTGTCACTCACTGCCCAGTGCTTTTAGAGCTTTTCTGCTCAAAAGTAGCAGGATTACAGCTTAGGCATTGGCACCGGGTGAAAAAAATGGGAGTATTTTTTTTAAATAATGATAATAACCAGTAAGACGCCTGAGGACTCCTGAGGGCGACCTCGCCCTTGCATCCGCCTGGGTGACAGCAGACTGCTGGGCAAGCGCTGGCGCTTTGGAATGGGGGATCAGATCAACATATGGAATGAATTCTTTACTGGCCATATATGGAGCCTGTCTTGAGTGTACAGGGTTTGATGAGGTCAGATCAACATATATGGAATGTCAGAACAGGTCAGCTCCATATATGGAGATCTAAGGGTGTACAGGGTTTGATGAGGGGCCATGCAGGTAGGGCCGGGCCTTAATTTTCGGGCCTGTTGAGAACTCTAGTTTTCGCCAGCTGCCGGGCGCAGCTGAACTAATAACTTTGGGGCAGGCCCGTCTAGAGTTTAAATGGACAGGTATCAGTCAAAAGGGAGACATCGAAGAGGAAGGATAGATGGGGAAGGATCAACATATGGAATGTCAGAAGAGGTCAGCTGCATACAGTATGGAGATCTAAGGGTTTGAGGTTTGAGGTGAGATGTAGAGTTGCTGGCCAATATTGATGACATCAGGGATCTCCATATATGGGCTTAATATTGATGACATCACGTGATGTCACGAAGCATGACCATATATGCGGCGTGACTGACTGACTGACTGACGGGAAATGCACGATTTCATAGTAAATGCGACCTGCCGTCGCAATAACTATATTAACTAAAGTTTTCAAATAAATGTAGTGGAGTGAAATACAATATTTGTAGAAGTAAAAGTATTGGAAATACTTAAGTATAAATACCTAAACATGTGTTACTGTTCTGTTACGGTTGTTTATTTCATGTTTTGTGTTTTATTTTGAAAATATGTGAATTCATTGTTTCCTATGGCAGGTAGTGTCTCTTGCGATCATGGAAATGGTGGTGGGTTTGCGAAAATGGTCACGCCCCCCTCCAAGTACAGTTTTAGTCTCAAGAGAACTTTTGAGACACCAAAGAGTGTGCTAAAGCGTGTAAGCGCGCCGTGTTGAATGTTGTGAAGTTCGATTAGCCGACTCAGCCCCGTTGGAGTTGCGACCCGATAGGCCCAGAATAGTAAATCATGTTCTGCCGAGAGCTTTGGCCCCGACTGCCACTCAAAGTGGCTACTGACCAATCACAGCGCTTCCTTGCACTGGCCAATCGCTGCATGCTTGTCCTTACGCAAACCCACCACCATTTCCATGGTTGCATGTCTCTTTAAGAAATTCAGGAAGTAGGCTTCAGTTTTGTCATGTGACCTCTTTCAGGAAGTGCACTAGATTTATTGCAAACGCGTGAATCTTTTCTACGTCCGTACATAGACATGGTAACGCCTCGCCTGCCTCTGATTGGCCTACCGACACTACCGGCCTTACCAGACTTTCCTCCGAGGTGGATATAGCTATGCTGGATAGTCTGATGCGAGCTTACTCCGTGGTGGGAAATAAGCAGCCTTCTAACTATGAAAATAATATGATTTGATTTGGGTGTGTTCTAAATTAAGTGTTTGTGTTGATTATTGTAATTTATTTGTATGTGTAAACTGGAAACATTATTGTACTGTAAAAAGGTCTCTTTTCCCTTCATCTTTATCCTTTTTACTATAATAGTATTAGTTTACTATAATTAAATTAACTAGACCTGTACGTGCCCGTCGCAGTCGGCCACTGGCCTACTTGGGAACTATGCAACTTGGGAACCTAATGATACACGTTGTCATAGCACCCGTTTTAACTGTCAGCCGGTGTCCCACATGGAGATCTGTGTATGTGTCTGTGTGTGAAGACATGAATTGGCTGAGGCAGAGGCTGGAAATTGCACAGGTGAAAGGAGTTGGCCTCATTAGGCCCACTGGCATAGCCTGGCCCAGGTGAAAGGAGTTGGCCTCATTAGGCCCACTGGCAGAGCCTGGCCAGAGCCTTTTGTGGTGGTTCTGGAGAACCGTGGGTCCGACCGACTCGATACCTGGCACTGCACTCCCTGTGGGGGTGTGGAACGTGTGTGTCGAATGTGGAGTTGGTGGGTCAAACGGTTCTCGGGTTACGTGCATTATAACCGTACACACACGTATGCACGTGGCGCATTTATAGTAGGATAATCAACACTAACACTTAATTTAGAACACACCCAAATCAAATCATAGTACAACGTACGTGTTCAATCAATTATTCAATCAAAGCAAACGGCATAAACAATATTAGTTTGCCTCTTCTACACAAATAAAACCTACAAGTTAGTTACAAGGCTGCATTCTGTCATGCGTGCCAAGCTGTCATTCTCTTGTGTTATTTCCCACAACGGAGTAACCTCGCATCTCGGAGGACAGTCAAGACGGGCAGTGTCAGTAGGCCAATCAGAGGCAGGCGGGGCGTTACCATGTCTATGCTCCCACGTAGAATAGATTCACGCATTGTAAACAGACACATGCATGTTTGTTTTGTATCTGCAGTGCAAACAACCGCTCAAATCTTCTCTCAGTCGTGGTATCATTGGTATGTATTGTAATATTTTCACCTGGTCAGTTGGCCTTACACACCCCTGTCTAAACTTTCCTGTCCATCTCTGATTGAATTACCTGCTGTAAAGTTGTTACACTACAGCATGGTTTACTTCAAGTTGATTGTACTGGTGCAGAAATGCCTGTTTGTAAAATATCCATTCATTGTTTCATGCAACAACAAAATCTTAATGCCAGTTGGACACAGTTGGTTGCAAGTGGTTCCAATTGTTGAATTGTTTGTTTATTTTGCAATGCTTATTACATGTGACATGTCATGTGAGAATTACAGTAGTAATTGTCCTTTATGACTAAAGAGAGAACAGAACCCTGGATGCAGGTCCATTTCCTCTTCTGTTCCACTTCCTGTGTGTTGTTTTACGTTTCTCTTCGGGAGTTAGTTGTGTGTAATGTAGTTTACTGGGGGGGCTGTGTGTAATGTAGTTCACTCTACTGGGAGGGTTGTCAGGGAGTTAGTTGTGTGTATTGTAGTTCACTCTACTGGGGGGGTTGTCAGGGAGTTAGTTGTGTGTAATGTAGTTTACTGGGGGGGTGGTCAGGGAGTTAGTTGTGTGTAATGTAGTTTACTGGGGGTGGTGGTCAGGGAGTTAGTTGTGTGTAATGTAGTTTACTCTACTGGGGGGGTTGTCAGGGAGTTTGTTGTGTGTAATGTAGTTTACTGGGGGGGGGGTCAGGGTGTAATGTAGTTTACTCTACTGCGGGGGTTGTCAGGGAGTTAGTTGTGTGTAATGTAGTTTACTGGGGGGGTTGTGTGTAATGTAGTTCACTCTATTGGGGGGGTTGTCAGGGAGTTAGTTGTGTGTAATGTAGTTTACTGGGGGGGTTGTGTGTAATGTAGTTCACTCTATTGGGGGGATTGTCAGGGAGTTAGTTGTGTGTAATGTAGTTTACTGGGGGGGTTGTGTGTAATGTAGTTCACTCTACTGGGGGGGGGGGTTGTCAGGGAGTTAGTTGTGTGTAATGTAGTTTACTGGGGGGGTTGTGTGTAATGTAGTTCACTCTACTGGGGGGGTTGTCAGGGAGTTAGTTGTGTGTAATGTAGTTTACTGGGGGGGGTTGTGTGTAATGTAGTTCACTCTACTGGGGGAGTTGTCAGGGAGTTAGTTGTGTGTAATGTAGTTTACTGGGGGGGTTGTGTGTAATGTAGTTCACTCTACTGGGGGGGTTGTCAGGGAGTTAGTTGTGTGTAATGTAGTTTACTGGGGGGGTTGTGTGTAATGTAGTTCACTCTACTGGGGGGGTTGTTAGGGAGTTAGTTGTGTGTAATGTAGTTTACTGGGGGGGGTTGTGTGTAATGTAGTTTACTCTACTGGGGGGGTTGTCAGGGAGTTAGTTGTGTGTAATGTAGTTTACTGGGGGGGTTGTGTGTAATATAGTTCACTCTACTGGGGGGGTTGTCAGGGAGTTAGTTGTGTGTAATGTAGTTTACTGGGGGGGTTGTGTGTAATGTAGTTCACTCTACTGGGGGGGTTGTGTGTAATGTAGTTTACTGGGGGGGTTGTGTGTAATGTAGTTCACTCTACTGGGGGGGTTGTGTGTAATGTAGTTTACTGGGGGGGTTGTGTGTAATGTAGTTTACTGGGGGGGTTGTGTGTAATGTAGTTCACTCTACTGGGGGGGTTGTGTGTAATGTAGTTTACTGGGGGGGTTGTGTGTAATGTAGTTTCTGGGGGGGTTGTGTGTAATGTAGTTCACTCTACTGGGGGGGTTGTGTGTAATGTAGTTCACTCTACTGGGGGGGGGGGGGGGGGGTTGTCAGGGACACTGCAGTCTGGGACACTCTCTAGCCTTTCCTCTACTCCATTAGTCTGTAAGTGGAGTCGGAAGTGTCAGACGCGTGCACGTGTGCATGCGCGCGTGTGTGTGTGTGTGTGTGTGCAGTTGTTTGTGTCCTTGTGAGCATGTGTGGCTCTGTGCTTCCGTGTGTGTGTGTGTGTGTGTGTGTGTGTGTGTGTGTGTGTGTGTGTGTGTGTGTGTGTGTCTGATGTATGTGTGTGGGGGGGTGTCACTCCGGCTGTATTGGGGTCAGGCTGGGAAATATAGAAGCTTCCAGGCACTCAACACGTAATTGAAAATCTATTTGGCTCAAAGTGAGGAGAGGGAAGCAAAGAGTGGAGAACAAATGAAAGAGGGAAGAAAGACAGGAGGGGGGGGACGGGGACGCAGAGGGAATGGGGGGGTTGGGGGGCGAATTAAAACGGTGGGGTCTTGGGTGGGGGAGGGGGGGGGGGGGTATGTGGAGGCTGGAAGCAGAGTGAATGAGAAGGCGAAAGAGAGGATATGAGATATTGTTTTAAAAAAGGTGGAGTGTGAAGAGGTGGTGTTGGGGTGGAGACGAGAGGAGCGGACGGACAGAAAACAGAGGAAGACGAGGCGGAAGAGGATGACTGTGATCCTAAGTGGATGAAAGCAGGGGAGACGTGGCCGGGAAAGGGTTTATTTTCCTGTCACAATATTAAAGACCCCCCCCCCTATTATCTTGTCCTTACCGATCCGTCAGTGTGTGTGTGTGTGTGTGTGTGTGTGTGTGTGTGTGTGTGTGTGTGTGTGTGTGTGTGTGTGTGTGTGTGTGCATGTATGCTCTCTGACCCAGTCAGCAGCAGTGGCACAGGTTTACCACTTTACCACTAATATCCATATTGTGGTGAATGTGTTCGCAGAGAGTAGCCGATCGACAAGCTCGTTGATCTGCTATTTTCTGCTAAAGCTTTCCCCACAATTACAGAAAACAGACAATACACTAGTGTAGAGCCCTGAGGGACTCCCGTCAACCATGTCAGGGTTTAAGCGGTTAAACATAATGGGTGCATCCATCTATTGTGACCTCATGACACTTGATATGCCAACACATTGTGCATGCGTGCGTCCGCGTGCAATGCGTTAGCCTACGGGTGATTAAGCGCTTTAAGGCCTAAAGTTGGAAAAACATTACGCGATAGCCGATGCGATGAGATGAATGATCATGAGATGACATGAGATGAGGACCCCTGGGGGTCCCCGCACCACATTTTGAGAACCACTGCTCTGCAACTCGGAACTGTCAATGCTGTAATTGCAAGAAAAGCCAGAAAACCTTACTTAAAAAACGTTGGTTAAGTGTTCAATGTTGCCATTCCCTTTTTTTCCCCCGTTGGTGAATGTGTAAACAACAACAATTATAATTTTCGCCAAAATGCAGTCATATACGTGGCAGTGAAAATGCACACTTGCACATGCCGTAAAGTGCTAAAATTTGAGCTGAATAGCAAATTAAATCTCTAAATGTGAACTAGAACCATAAGGCAAAAACAAGACACTTCTTTTAGTTGTCACTTTTGTCGAGCAACAGGGTCGTGTGAGGAAAGCGTATTATCAAAGTGTTGTAGCACAATCGCGCTGCCTAGAGAGCAGCTGTGAAATGTTCTCTGTGACACCCAGAGAGGTGCTATTAAGCAAACCACGCTGGAAGAAAAATGTCTTCTGCTTTTCTTTTATTGCTTTACAAGTTAAAGGGGAATTACGCCCCAAACTGTTTTTTTTCTTCACCATTCTGTCCCCTACTGACTATTACAATTGATATTTTTAATATTGGCCTGTTAAATCTGCTAAAAAAGGTATTTTTTCACAGCTTGTTCCTCAGCATCTCTGCATTCGGTCCACAGCGGTAGTGTCCCAACTGCCACATTGTTGATACCGAGGGCTTTGTCTCACGAAGTCTCTCGCGAGACTTCCGGTCATGCTCAGCTTTCCTGTAGGACCCCGGAAGTCTCGCAGTGTCGGTATAGGTGGATTTAATAGGCGATAATTGGATTCACCTTCCGCTCCCTTTCTAAGCTGCGGTGGGACTCGGTGAGTGGACAACAATGACCAATATGAAAAATATCAATTGTACTAGTCAATTGGGGATCGAATAACATCAGAAAATGGTGGGAAAAAACATTTTTGGGCAGAATTCAGGTAAAAATTGTGGGGCGTGACTCTGCTGGGTGGGCCTCCACATAATTGGCAAAGCACTAAGATTTTTAAGACGACAGTAGACCAAGTCACAGAAGTGCCTGGCACTAATTTGACCAGCCTGGAACTTGCCCACATGGTCACTGTTTCCCAAACAGTGGGTTGGTAATTTTATGAATTTTAAACCAAACGCATCTAAGAAATTCCATAAATTAAATAATATATATAATTAGAAGTACTGAAAATAGCACAACGAGCATGTAGATCGGCTATTTTCAGTACTTCTTAATTATATATTTTATATATATTCATTATTGTATTGGGTCCCGGGCAAACGTCTAATCCATAAAATCACTTAATCTCTCTTTTGGGTCACGACCTGAAAAGTTTGGTTCTAGAGTCGACTCATGTCATACTGCAGGCAGGCGCGGAGCCAGGAATTCTTACTCATTACTCATTACGAGGTATTGGCTAATGCTATGCGACCCGGCCCTCCCCTGCGGGGGGGCCGGGTCGGTCGACGCAGATTGATAGACAGAAGTTACCGAAATTCAATGTATATTTATGTTGTAACTTGTAGCTTATATTGTTATAGGCTACAATAGTTAGATGATTGGTAAATTATTAACATGACATGACAACAATGACAACAACATACACTTTTATTTTGCACTTTCTTGAACCACAAGCTCTGCACCAGTCAGACATAATGGAGCCTACATGAGAGAAAAAGGGGGAAAAGCGTCATATAATATAATTGCGACATAATCTGTCTGCCTATTAGTTCTCTAACAAATGTCAGTGTCAAAATAGAGTCTTGTTTTATTTATTTTTGCTATATTGAAGCCAAGATACCAGCTGCTGTTATGTGCGTATAATTTCCCATTGATTTCAGTAGCTGCTAGGAATTTTGTTAGCTGTGTTGGTAGCTCCTTGATAGCTGATAGAATTTCGAACAGTTCAACGGATGCAAAAGCAGCAACAGGGACGGACCTCTGGTTCTCCCTCAGCGTGGGGGGTGGTGGTGAGCGGGGCTGATGTGATTGCTGCCGAACAGGGTCAGCCGCTGTAAGCAGTGCCGTGGTGGTAGCCTACCCTACAAGTTTAGGCGTCCTCGCTTCGAAAATAAGTTTGCTCTGGCCTGGACAAACGTTTAGCTTTCTGTGTCTCTGCTCGGCTTTCTCAACAATCAAATGAAGAATGAGGTTGTCGGCTGTCGGGACGTGTGTGTCGTATTTATATGTTGTCACATGAAAACCGGTTCTGTGAATGGGGGGATGCCATGCAGCCATCTGGCAGACCAGAGTGTGAAAAGACTTCAGACTCAAACCCCTCCAGACACGCAGGACACAGAGAGAATAGATGTGTATTCTTCTGTCTGATACACTGTCTGTCGGCCTTGAGTAGCGGCTAGGCGCCGGCCTATAGGCGATATAATTTAATAATAATTAATTTTGTCAGAACAGAAACGTAGCCAAGTAAGGCGTTAGCCTTACTTTGCCTACAGTAAATCCGCCCCTGACTGCAGGTAGATGAGGTCACAGCCTCACAGGCCACACTGGATCCATGCCGTTTGTGGATCCCAAGCTCTACATAATGTTTCTACATTTAGTTAGTCATAATCGTCATCTAAGAATAATAGTAATTCAGGTAACTATCTGTGTTATTCCTCAATCAGTTATGATTTCACAGGAAGTAGCGTTGAATTAATGTGTGTGCACGTGCATGCGTGCAGCTAATCTGACAGATCGCTGGGCCAGTTAAGGTCATACTTTGCATGCACACTGCCAGGCGTGCCAGCTGTGTGTAAATAGTGTCCAAATCTCACGGATATCACTACACATGATCTCTGGAGTCATGTGATAAACATCTATCATGAATGAATAATATAACACAGAAGGTAACCCATGCAACACACAGCCCTGGCTAGGCAACCCAGCCTGGCGGAGATAGATACAGTATACGCTCTGCAGAGTACCCCCTAGTTTTATATTACTCCTCTAACGATGTCTTTCCTTCTGACACGCACACATGCACGCTTGCGCGCACGCACACACGCACGCGCACACTTTGGTTAATAATTAGACCAGAGTTTTAGGCCTTTCAATAAACTCTTATTGCACGTTTAATTAGCGGAACAGCAGCAAGTCATCCATGGACACAAACACACACAGACATGCACACACACACACACACACACACACACACACACACACACACACACACACACACACACACACACGCACGCACATGCATGCACATTTAATCGCTAACACTTCAGCTCATTAAAACGGAAACCACTGGAAAGAAGGGCAGAAGAAAACAAAATGAGAGCAGATAAAATGGTCATGGCAGGATGGGGAGAAAAGATACAGGAAGGATTACTTGACGTTATAGCACTATTTTAGTCATATAATATGTATATAATATTAATAATAATAATAATAATAATAATAATAATAATAATAATATGTAATAAAGGAAGGTTTATAGTCCAAATGTTGTGGTGGCTCTAAGGTTGGTAATCCTTGGAGTGCAGAGTTTGGGAGGTGAGCAGTTCCCTGAGATATAGGGTAGGACATCCTGTGGTTCCCAACCTTTTCTGTATCAGTCACGTGCTATGCTCTTACGCACCTTTAGATCTTATCTCAGATACTATGTGTAAGTAAATATGTAGATCATTTGCTTTGTTTTCTTTAATTGATCTCCTTTCCCCCTTGCCCTCCCCCTTCTTCTTCTCCCCTTTCTTTATTTTCTATGGAAATAAGGATAGGATGGGAAATAATTATGCACGAAAAAGAATTTCACCCACTTATTTTACTTCTGTAAACCTGTGACAATAAAGCCGCTTGAAAATTCCCCACCCCTCAATATAGGAATATTACCAAGTCACAAATGTAAACGGCGTGTGGTACAGTCAGACATTAAGGCTAAAAGGATAAATACTTGTTTCCATTGTGGTCCTATTCAATTCATCAACATAGCATAACATTTTAACTCAATAATACTCAATAATCAATCATCAACAAATACAAAACACTACATTCACAACCCCAGGTTGTGAATCACTGGGTTTTGCATGGATCCTGAGGAGCTTTGAGCTTCTGGGAGTTACAGTTGTTGTGTTTTCAATCGCTTATAGGCACACTTTTGAAAACAGGTCTCTCATTTTGTCAAAACACTACAAACAATTCACACAACCACACAGTCGAGGAGCAGAACACCTCATTTCTTTAGCAAGGAAACACATTCTCAGCCTCACACATTTTCTAAACACTAAACAATAAACATACATTACACATACGTCTAACACGAAGGCACTTCTTTGCCAACATGAAGTCACTATACTGCTGTTACACCACATCATGAACCAAACACCGCCGGCAGGTGTATCTACTATCTAGGCACTTAGGCTTATTTTGTAAACTAACCAGTCAGGTGTCTCCGTAAGCACTATAAAAAAAAGAAACAAGACTGACATGAAATGTAATTTACATGTTGGCTACCAATATAAAGAAAATGCATGCAGCTGTGTCTAATCAGGGGTCTTCAGCGTTTTTCAGGCCAAGGACCCTTAGCTGAGATAGAGATAAAGCAGAGACCCCCACTACATATTGGATTCATGTTAATGTGCGTGTTCTGACATTCAAACCCTAAACTTGTAGATTGGTTATTTTCGGCTAATGTTCCCGCCAAAATAGTGTGTAATAGTGTGAATAATGAGTGTGTAGTGAAATCTGACACCGCTGTCAGCTCTCTCTCTCTGTCTCTCTCTCTCTCTGTCTCTCTCTCTCTCTCTCTGTCTCTCTCCTGTGTGAGTGTGCAAGTGAAATCCGACAGCTCTCAATTGGCTGGCCTCTTACCAAGGCCAGCCAATGACCAAAAAAATAGGTCTCTACTAAATGAGTTATAGCCAGGCCTGTTCATAGACAGCCTGGCTTTTCAAGCCAACCTGTAACACTAACAAGTGAGTGTAATGGATTGTAAATTGTAAATGATTGATAAGTTTGGCTCCTATCTGGCTCTATTTTCATCCATGCAAAGTAAGCAAAGTTCTTTGTTTACCCAGGGAAGTGGACTAAGCTCGAGATGCTTGTTTACAGCCACACCCTGCTCATAGAACATTTCATGGTAGGGGTTCAATGCCTTGCTCAAGGTTAGGTTTCACTATTGTGTTACGATATATATGAATCATAAAGTAAAGACACCTTGTGAGTGTTGTTGGAGTGCTTGACCCTCCAATGAGGATATACACCCTAGGCTCCTTCATCTCATCAGTAGAAATCAGTTCTGCTCAGATTCATCCAATAAGGCAGGTAATGATAGTTCAGTCTAATACTGGGGCCTTTGAAATTGAACACATTTAAACTTTAATTCAAGTCCTGGGAGAATGTGATCTGCAACACTTGGCCTGTGTGTGTGTGTGTGTGTGTGTGTGTGTGTGTGTGTGTGTGTGTGTGTGTGTGTGTGTGTGTGTGTGTGTGTGTGTGTGTGTGTGTGTGTGTGTGTGTGTGTGTGTGTGTGTGTGTGTGTGTGTGTGACTGTGTGTGACTGTGTGTGTGTGTGTGTGTGTCTCTGTCCGTCCGTCTGTCCGTCCGTCCGTCCGTCCGTCCGTCCGTCCGTCTGTGTGTCTGTCTCAGTGCGTGTGTGCGCACCTTCACATGCACACGTCCGCGCACACGCACATAACATAAAGCACATGGAGAGACATTTTCTCGCTCTGGTCCCACTAATGAATTTAAATGTGGTGAATTACTTTTAGGAAGAAAGGGCAGGGGTGAAAGAGCGCAGGCAGTGGGAAGCGCCGTGCAGAGGTTGTTTAGACAAAATGGTTGAAACAACAGCACTAATGTGTTTGGACTGTCCACTGGAGAGGAACCTCTCCCAATGAGATAAACACATTGGCCACCTTTCACACCAACCCCTGTCCGTCCCTCCGTCCGTCCGTCTGTCCAGCACAGCCCTCATCATCTACCCCAGTGGTTCCCAAAGTGGGGTCCTTGAAGGAGTTCCAGGGGGTCCCCAGCTAAATTATAGTTTGGAACCAAATGGACCCTTATGGGTCTGTAACTCTGAGAGTGTACAAATGGAAGAGTTAAATTAACATTCATTTTACAATATAAATTGATGTCCCAGAGATAGAAATGCCATTAAATGATATGCACGTCAAACTGGGGGTCTTTGAAATTAAAATGGTTGAGAATCACTGCTAGAGCCGTCTTCTCTTATGGGGGTCTCTGGCATATCTTTTCAAATGGGGGTCCGCAGGCTAATAAGTGTCAATTTGGAGGTCCTTGACATGAAAACGTTTGGGAACCACTGATCCGTCCGTCCAGCACAGCCCTCGTCATCGACCCACCAGCCTCTAAACTCTTCTTCAGGACACCCTGGGCCCACTGTGATTGAACCGGTTCCGTTCTTTCCCCCCGCCTAACATTGAACCAGTTCAGAGTGTTTCCTAACATTGAACCAGTTCAGAGTGTTTCCTAACATTGAACCAGTTCAGAGTGTTTCCTAACATTGAACCAGTTCAGAGTGATTCCTAACATTGAACCAGTTCAGAGTGTTTCCTAACATTGAACCAGTTCAGAGTGTTTCCTAACATTGAACCAGTTCACAGTGTTTCCTAACATTGAACCAGTTCAGAGTGTTTCCTAACATTGAACCAGTTCAGAGTGTTTCCTAACATTGAACCAGTTCAGAGTGTTTCCTAACATTGAACCAGTTCAGAATGTGTCCTAACATTGAACCAGTTCAGAGTGATTCCTAACATTGAACCAGTTCAGAGTGTTTCCTAACATTGAACCAGTTCAGAGTGTTTCCTAACATTGAACCAATTCAGAGTGTTTCCTAACATTGAACCAATTCAGAGTGATTCCTAACATTGAACCAGTTCAGAGTGATTCCTAACATTGAACCAGTTCAGAGTGATTCCTAACATTGAACCAGTTCAGAGTGTTTCCTAACATTGAACCAGTTCAGAGTGTTTCCTAACATTGAACCAGTTCAGAATGTTTCCTAACATTGAACCAGTTCAGAGTGATTCCTAACATTGAACCAGTTCAGAGTGATTCCTAACATTGAACCAGTTCAGAGTGATTCCTAACATTGAACCAGTTCAGAGTGTTTCCACTGAAAATGAATTGGTTCAGAACCCAAAAGTTGTTTTGGAACCGGAACCAAAAGATGGCTGCTGGTTCATCTAGAACGGAACTAGTTCTAGAACCATAGTTATTTTGGTGGAAAAGGGGCCAGCAGCAGTGGCACAATGAAGAGTTCTACAATGAGAGAGAGAGAGAGAGAGAAGCCATATTTGTTTATTCTGTTTATTCTGCACGCATTCTCTTATTACTGCTGAACACGGCAGCAGTCAAAGCACAACAAACATTTTAACGGCTTGATGATTACCCACTTGACACTAACTCACCTCAATGTTTTGTTTCGAGTTAAAACAAAAACAAATAGTACTAAAAACTCTCTGCTGTGACCGTTGATTGAAATGCGGCATGACAATAGTCTAGCATATAGGCCTACTATACATACACTACTCTCTCTCTCTCTCTCTCTCTCTCTCTCTCTCTCTCTTTTTCTCTCTCTCTTAGTTCATATATATATTCAAGCACATGACACTCTATATAATATAATTATATAACAATAATAGCTACTTCCAGTGATGATTATGATTGACTGCTTTAACTGCCATGGCATCTGAATCTATGTAGTCATTTTTAACACTGATTTATATCAGCACCGTCTTTCTTTATTTGATACATGTATATATGCACACAACCCTGAGCGCACAGGACGAAGTTCTCCGCACTTTCAATTAGTATCGCTCAAGACGGATCAAAAAGACGGAGATTATTGCTATCAAAACCGATCGCATCGCTCCACAGGCTGGGAGCGTCTGTTGCACAACACTCAATGTTATTTTCCGGTGGGACGTCATCGAAAATGTTCACCCCCATTTTAGCCAACGAGATCAAAAATCTTAAAACGTTAATAACTTGATCTAAATCATTCCGTCCAATTCTAAGAAAAGATTACGTGTTAGACGGCCCACCGCGGTCCCGTCGCTAGTCGCGTTAGAATTAATCATACCTCCCGTTGTTGTCGATCGCCTTGAGAGGGTTTTGGCTACATCAAGCTACTTCAGCCGCATCCGGGATAACATCCGGTCCGTCGCTAAATGTGCTCCGCTGCCATAATAAATCGCTGGGCGCTATGATTTAATGGATTAAATAACCCCGGGCGTTTGCGGTGTTATTAATATCACGCGTGTGCATGTACTGTATGTACGCGTCCGTGGCTGTGCGTCATGTGTGGTTATCTTGTCTCTGAGTTGGGATGGAGAGCCAGACAAGTTAAATGATTATTCAGACAGGGGTCAAGTGAAAACACATCACCTCTAAAATCCTCAGCGTTCACTTCTCCATGTGGAACCCTGCGAGAGAGAGAGCACTCTCAGAGTTAAAAGGACACTCTGCATTATGACAGTGTGCTCTTCACACATAGGAGGGGGTGTCGAGCTGTCATTCAATGAGGCCAATATCCAGGGGTGGAAAAAGTATTTACTCAAGTTAAAGTATCAATACAGCAATATGGAAATACTCTGTCCAGAATTAAAAATTGAAGTATAGGCTTCAAAATGTACTTAAAGTGCCAAACAGTAAAAGTACTCGTGCAGAATTTCCCTTTTCAAGCTTTCAAATGTATACAAATCTTTAGAAAATGGCACATCTACAATATCTGGATCTGTTGTACAGTAGCCTACTTGAGTAAATGTACTCAGTTACTTTCCACCACTGCTTCACAGAGAGAGGTGGGGGTGTCGAGCTGTCATTCATGAGGCCAATATCCGCCCCCCCTCCCCTCCCACCCCCGG
>NC_136809.1:20719306-20721806 GCF_951216825.1 Electrona antarctica
GCAATGAAAATACCCACGTTCACACACACACACGTTCCCACGCACGTTCACACACACACACACACACACACACACACACACACACACACACACACACACACACACACACACACACACACACACACACACACAGAACTATATAGCATGTTCTCAGAGACAACAATCCTCTTTTCAAATCCACATGAAATGGTCGCATCACCATAAAACGACAGTGACAGAGAGAGCGATGGATGTCGGGGGGGCTACCTTAAGAGGAAGACACAGGGAGATAGGTGGGGGTGGGGGGAGATGAGGAGAAGGATAAAAGCTGGATTAAGGCTCCATTTCAGATTGGCAGGCCGTGTTGGTATGTGTGCTACACATGTGTATGTTGTTGACTGTGCATGTGTTTAATGGGAACCGCATATAAGCTGAGAGATGTGCCACTTTATTTGTCGCCATGTCTTTCAGCGCCCTGCCATTCCGCACGTCTCCGAAGGAAAGCCTTCTTACACCATGTACTTATCTCTGTGTTTGTTTGTGTGTGTGTGTGTGTGTGTGTGTGTGTGTGTGTGTGTGTGTGTGTGTGTGTGTGTGTGTGTGTGTGTGTGTGTGTGTGTGTGTGTGTGTGTGTGTGTGTGTGTGTGTGTGTGTGTGTGTGTGCGTGTGTTTGTGGGTTTGTGGGTTTGTGTGTAAGTGTAAAACCTCCTTACATGTGATAATGACAGCTGTAATTCCTGTCTGATATCTTTTCAGCTCTGGGACTTTGGGCTGCGTGCGTGCGTGCGTGCGTGCGTGCGTGCGTGCGTGCGTGCGTGCGTGCGTGCGTGCGTGCGTGCGTTCGTGCGTGCGTGCGTGCGAGTTTTTGTCTGAGCAGAAACCCACAGTTGGAATACACATGCCTTAAGAGCTCTATGCTTAAATGTGGAAAGATATCTGGAAGGGATAATCTTAAACGTGTGTGTGTGTGTGTGTGTGTGTGTGTGTGTGTGTGTGTGTGTGTGTGTGTGTGTGTGTGTGTGTGTGTGTGTGTGTGTGTGTGTGTGTGTGTGTGTGTGTGTGTGTGTGTGTGTGTGTGTGTGTGTGTGTGTGTGTGTGTGTGTGTGTGTGTGTGCGCAGCACTACAGTATGAGTGGTCCATGACAGGTGGTGGGGTAGAGATCTTCAATTATCACAGTCTAATACCTTTTTCCTGTTCACACATTAACTCACATCACCACGGAGTGGAGTGGTGGACACACAGGAATGAAAGGGAGAGAGAGAGAGAGAGAGAGAGAGAGAGAGAGAGAGCTAGAGGGAGAGAGAGAGAAGCACAGACCGACCAGAAAAACACAGACAAAATCATTTCTGTCTGTTTCTGAGTCAGTATTTATCCTCGCTATGTCACCTGTCTTCTCTTGGGACACTTTCCCCCTATAGCATTACTATTTTGGGCATACAGTACGCAAAGATTTTCCAAAAAACATTTCGAAAAGTTAAAGGTTTAAATCGCTTTAAAATAATTATTTTAGGCTTTTGTTTGCACTCCAGACTTGATTGATGATTCAGTATCTCTATATTTGATATAATATTCATTTTAAGACAAACTCCCCTTTTACAGTCGAAGTCAAATCGAACGTAACGAATTGAACGTAATTGGACTTCAAACTGAATGTTGAAAATACACAGTTCTTGTGACTGATATTGTCCTTCTATATTGCACAAGGACGCTGTAAAACTTTTTTTCATTTTAATTACATACATTAAGAATATATATTTAATCAAATAAGGTGTCTGTAAATAAGGTACAGACACAAATTACAGACACACAGACAGACACATGGAAAAGGGCGCACAATGCACAGTTAAGCTGTCTTTATCAGTATTCAGGGCACTAAATCCTTTGTCGTTCTCATGCCTTGGATTTATCTCTGTGATGTGTCATCTCTGTGCCTTGCCATTTCTTTTATAATATATAGATTTTTTTAAACAATGGCATAGATCTTCTTCGTCTCTCTTTGATCTGTGTACCATATCCGCCACATCAAATGGAATGCTGGGGAGCACAATGACATCATCAACACGAGACAGTACGGGCAGAGTGACATTATCCGTGTGCATGTCAGTCCCCGTCATCTCCGCCCTCCAGGAGAGCTGTGTTTATCTGCAGCTGTGACTGACGGACTGACGGGAGCTCCTCACGCGCAGCTGCACCGTAAAAGCCTGAGTGAACCCCAGCGTCTCTCGCCCCTATAATCCCACACCCATAAATCCGACTACCCAATATTCCGACCATAGAGCCCCATACTATCCGCAGACCCTAACCCTATAACTTTACTTTACTTTACTTTATTTGTTTATTTGGACGGGACAGAGTATATTTATGAACATTACATTGAAAATGTATCGTAAATGCACCGGATTTAGCAGAGATGTTAATTTCCATCCGTAGTCCAACATTGAACTCTAAACAAAACTGGCATAACAAGACATGAGAGGACAGTATAGAAAAACATAATGCATTTCAACCACAGTACAAAGA
>NC_136809.1:20729306-20739306 GCF_951216825.1 Electrona antarctica
CACGAGATATCTAGAGAAAAGCTATTATTACCATCTTGGCCAACAACTAGAAACATGAGATTTGATTGAAGAGCATTAATCCGGCTTTAAAAAAAAAGGTTTACCTTTTTTTAGCTCCCCTCGCTGGTAGAAACAGCCTGATAATCCTCCTCGGAGCACACGCTCGCGCATGTGGTCATTAGTGGTTTTTAGTGCTCAGAATGGGATAAAGTACCATGTTGGGAACTTAATAAAACAAGAATTCAAGGTCGCGCTAAGAATAATAATGGTCCGGTTGGCGCTACACAGCCTGGAGCGCGCCTGGTGCGGCCATGGAGGACAATCACTTCCGCGTCGGCCGGATGAGGCCTTTTCTTCTTTGCTTATTTCGTGCATTTCACTGGCCTCACGATACCGCCTATGGTATCGGACGGAATTGGTTAAAATGCTGAAAGCCTTTGAGTCAAAAGGCTCAATGGAAATACACCGCTTTACTTACTTACTTACTTAGTCCTCTTGCACTTCAGGGCGCGTAGAGCCAACCATAGCCACCAGGTCTCTCCAACTGGGTCTGTTGTGGGCAAGGTGTTGAGCTTGTGCCAACGTCACGTTACAAATACACTGCTTTAGTGGCACAAAAATAATTTCCTCCCCTTGCTTTTTATCATAATATAACACCTTGGACACAGCTTCAGTTCAGGTGGCTGGTGCTGAGGTGCAAACTAGGTAAACTTAATGAGTGTGGCTGCATAAAAACATAATTCTAACACTTTCTGTACACTTTTTTGAAAAAACCTTCCTCCTAGTATAATCATAATACCTAATGATACATTTTTAGGGTTAGGGGTCATGGCACGCCATCTTTAAACTTTTTTTTTCATGCAGTAATGCTGGTAAAACACCTTCAGATTGATACAAAGTGTCAGTCAGTCAGTCAGTCAGTCAGTCAGTCAGTCACGCACGCACCCACGCACGCACGCACGCACGCACGCACGCACGCACGCACGCACGCACGCACGCACGCACGCACGCACGCACGCACGCACGCATGCCAAAGACTAATAGTTGTTGTAGCTGTGAAGATCACTGATGATTGCCCACTGAAGCGCAACTGCTGTCCCTTCCAATCTTTAACACACCTGCACCTAATGCACACAGGCACACACACAGACACATTTGCGCACACAAACATGCACACATCCACACATTATGGTAGATTTAATTTAAAGACTTAGAGGTTATAGTGGTGGTGTACAGCACTGACAATCAAAACAGTTTATCAGCTAATCAACCTTAATGTGTTGTGGCATGGTTCTCAAACCTTTTCATGTCAAGGACCCCCAAATTAATATGTATTTTGGCCACGGATCCCTTCAGGTACCCTCATTGCCTCATACAAGATCTTTGTTTTTAAATTTGTTATTGGCTATTTTAGAGTTAAAGTGGTTAAACTGATCTTGCTGGGGACCCACCTAGAACCCCCTCAAGGACCCCTGGTGGTCCCCAGACCCCACTTTGAGAACCACTGTGTTATGGAGCGTCCACAATGAAAACAGAAAAGGACACACCTACTGTACATATAGTCCCCGTGCCCCCTTCTGTAATAAAACATTAAAACATTTAGTTCATAATACTTTTACTTATACTTATACTTCATTATTCTCTACTTACACAAGTCTGCCACTCCCTGCTGTCTGTCTGTCTGTCCGTCCGTCCGTCCGTCCGTCCGTCCGTCCGTCCGTCCGTCCGTCCGTCTGTATGTCAGTCAGTCAGTCAGTCTCTGTCTGTGCTGAGACTGATCTCAGGGATTAATTGTGCATTTGACTACTTGGGAATGAGACGATATCTGGTCCCACATGATTTCAACTCTGTACAGGGCCATATTTTGCGTGTCTTAAGTACCAGGTCTAATGACTTAACTTAAGAATTGGAAGCGTGGACAATACTTTGAGTGGTCAAATCACATTGGTCACGCCTCCATGTCTTAAATTAAGATATAAGACCGGTACTTAAGACACGAGCCCTATCATGCGATACTGACTCACACTTTCTTCCGCTTCCAGCCACCTTTCTCTTTGTCTTTCCATCCCACCCTGGGGTCCCTGTGTAAACACTAACACCGTACAGATTCCAAAATGCCCCCAACAGAGCCGTGTATATACCGTATGATGATGAATGATTAGGGTGACGCGTCTGGGGAAATAACACGTTGTTTGATATCTGCATGTTTGATACGTAAGCACATCGTTTGGAAGCTTGTGTACTTGTCCCTGGTCGACTGTATGGATTGTGCACGTTTTGATTTACTGGTTAATTGTATTGCTTTGTATATGCATGTAATCCTCCATGTACAGTATATATGTGCAATAAATACAACTCTCTGCTGCCTTAAACAGCAACTAGTCAATCCAGCACAACTTTAAAGTCCCTGTTCATTGTTCACATGGTGTGGAGGAGTTGGGAGGAAAAGGTTGGATTGGTGGACTATGACTCATCAGTCTACCGTCTTTTCTTCTTCTGCCACTTTTATTTGCAGTTCTGGCAGTTCTGTGCTGTTGCTTTCCACGAAGATCGGCAATATGGTAGAGTCTTGGGAAACGGTGAAGAACTGAAGCTCACAGTGATTCGTCAAATGACCTCTGACCTTTAGATCTCCCAATTATATGATTGTATGAATTATATCATGCACTCTATCCACTCATGACGAATGACTGATGATTTGGTCGATCCACTTTTGACGACATCAAGAAAGCGACGTCAAAGAATTTCGTAGCCTGCATGTTAACCACTCACCCTTTGAAATGGTATTTCCATGAGTGGAGTCTGGACTCTGGTTACGGGACTACAGCGTAGACAGACAGAGACAGACAATCCCTTCAGACAATCAGGATAACAAAATAACTGACGTCATCTCCAGTCTCCAATCAGTGAACGACATTAGCCCGGAACACGGGCATGATACGGAAGTATCATGCCTTGTCGGGGACACATCACAAACCCAAGAACAGCTTCAAATCAAACCCCACATTGTTCGTTAACCCATTCAGGCCTGACGTCGAAATTTAAAAAAAAATAGTTTTCTAAATAATGACAATTTTCGGAAAGATTTGAGGCACATTTTAACGATTTTTCAAAAATAGCAGACCTACAAGTTCATAGCGCGCCACTCGGTGGCGCGCTATGAGCTTGTAGATCTGCTATTTTTCAATAGCTAAATTATAACATAATGTTTAAAACGCTAACGCTAACGTGACATGGATGCGTTCCAGGTATCAATGGATTAATGTAGAAAGCCTTTATGTTTAATTGCGACTGTAGGTCGCATTTACTATGAAAACCTGCATCTCCCATCCGTTAGTCACTCATCTAACCCTGGATAACCATACATTAACATGGAGAAGACCATGGATCATCACCTATATCTGCATCTATGGAGCCGGCCAGCGACTCTATACATCTGACCTCAAACCTCAAACCCTTAGATCTCCATATATGGAGCTGACCTGTTCTGACGTTCCATATGTTGATTCTGCCCCACCCGACACCCGTCCTTCCTGTTCTGACATTCCATGTGTTGATCTGACCTCATCAAACCCTGTACACTCAAGACACGCTCCATATAAGTACAGAAATCATTCCATATGTTGATCTGGCCCACCATGCCAAAGCGCCAGCGCTCGTCCAGCAGTCTGCTGTCACCCAGGCGGATGCGTGCACTTCTCGCCCTCAGGGCGTCCTACTGGTTTTTATGATGTCAAGGCATCTATTTTCTGGCTGATGGTGGTGGTTAAGTGATTACTGCTGGCTGTACTACAAATTCAGTTTGCCTCTTGTGAATAATGAAGATCACATTGAACTTTGAGCCATGCAGGGATTCAAAGTTTTGCTATACATAGGGTCTTTATCAGAAAATGGATCTTAAAATGAACAACAATGACACCAGAGTGATTTAGTGGTTAAATAATAGATACAGATTTGCGCATGAGGTCAGGGCATGTTACAAAGAACAAATCTATGTCATCGTAGTGTATATCATGGTGGCTTCATTCACCTCCTGGGTGAGTGGCTTATATGTCATAATGTGTTGTGTTAGTCACTGCTCCTCTGACAGCTCATGTCAATAGGTGGCTGATACAGCTGTCATCATATTGTGGTGTGAATGAGCCCGGCCGTTCTGTGTGAGTCTGTGAATTTGCTGTGTGTGTGTGTGTGTGTGTGTGTGTGTGTGTGTGTGTGTGTGTGTGTGTGTGTGTGTGTGTGTGTGTGTGTGTGTGTGTGTGTGTGTGTGTGTGTGTGTGTGTGTGTGTGTGTGTGTGTGTGTGTGTGTGTGTGTGTGCGTGCGCTCGTGCGCTCGTGCGTGTGTGTGGTTGCGTGTGTGCGCTCGTGCACGTGTGCAGGGGCGCGTGTGTGTCTGTGTGCGTGCGCAGCAGCCCCAGACGGAAGCCCCGAGGACAGATGGTGGGTTCAGACGCAGACTGACACACCGTAACCAAGCGATTACACACCCAATGACTCCCCCTAAAGAGAGAGACAGGGAGGAGGAGAGAGAAAGAGAGAGGGACAGAGGAGAATACATGGAGGGAGAGGAGAGGACAGGAGAGGAGAGGAGGAGGGGAGAGGAGGAAGGGGAATGGACCGTGATGGGAGACAAGGAGACATACAGTATAGTGGTATTGAGGAGTTCAGTCACAGCAGAGAATGCATCCGCGTTGAATATGAGGCCACGAGAGCAGAAAGCGAGAGACACGTCAAAACACAGCAGGAAGGGAGGATAAAAGAGTGGAGGATGGGAAAGAGACACAGAGGATGATGGGAAAGACAGAGAGAGAGAGAGAGAGAGAGAGAGAGAGAGAGAGAGTCTGTAGGGAGGAAGGATTACATGATAGCCAATTAGAGCTAGGGATGCTGGAAACTCCCCAGATGAAACTGATATATGATTGGTTCAGGGGTTATTATGCTCACTGAGCTATCATCTCTTGCGCGCTTTCTTTCTCTCCCTTTCCCCTCTCTCTCTCTCTCTCTCTCTCTCTCTCTCTCTCTCTCTCTCTCTCTCTCTCTCTCTCTCTCTCACACACACACCCACACATGGTTTCAGATTAGATTGGGTATCCTTGAGCTCGCAAACAATTTCTTGTTTGGCACGCGAGACGGCGGTGTCGTGAACTCATGCATGAGTGTCCAGGTGATTTATTCAATAACATGCAGCTTCAAGAAGAGATGGGCAGATATTACATTCTCCCTGTCAGCGCTTTGAGACGCGTGATAGAGTAGACATGGACGCACAGAGAGAGAGAGAGAGAGAGAAACCTGATATCATTGCTTGGGCAGAAACCTCTTATCTCCACATTTTATGTTTTTTTATGATAAAGTAATGTTTTACCTCGTCATACTGCCGTGTCACACAAAAGTAGCAACAACTCTTTCTGCTATTCTTTATAGAGACGACACTCAAGATGCTGAGGAGACAATCTCTGCTCAGCGGAACCAGTGTTTTTTAACAGTGAGCAAAACCTCAAAGCCTGCACGCACGCACGCACGCACGCACGCACGCACGCACGCACGCACGCACGCACGCACGCACGCACGCACGCACGCACGCACGCACGCACGCACGCACGCACGCACACACACACACACACACCACCAGTGCCCCCAGTCTAACCCAGCACAGGTCAGGTCAAGCAGGATCATGGGAAACGGTTCCTGTGGCCCTTCTCACCTTTTTCATCTCAGAGCGTCTCAAAAACATCCCAGACATGATGTTCTCTGCTCCCTCCACTTCCTATGCCCCTCTGTCGCGCACGCATGCACACACACACGCACGCACGCACGCACGCACACACACACAGTACCGTATAGTCTGAAATCTCACCTCTTGCCATAGCACTTGCCCTAGCCTCGACAACAGGCAAAGGCTAAAATCTGTCATTTAGATATAGCATATTTGACATAACATTCAATAGTGTTCACTCATAGTTTCATTGTACAGATATTCTACTGTTAGACAGATGTTCTTAGTTTACTTATGATCCTAAACGACTATTTCCATGTATTTGATGTATATTACCCTGTGTTGTTCTTGCTTACTGTAAATCGCTCTGGATTAAGAGCGTCTGCTAGATGCCTAAATTGTAATTGTAAATTGTACAGTGTCACATACTGGGTGGGGGGAGGGGAGGTTGACAGTAATGAACTTGCTCTGCCTTTTGCCCAGGAACTGCAGTGAGACTTTAAATGAGGACCTTTGATGGCCCTGCTGGAGCAGATATTTACAGATAGAGGGATTAGGGCGATAGCTCTCATTAGTACGGACTCATTCATTGGACTGTCCTACTATTGCATGATTACAAAATGTACTCATTAAAGTCTAAAGAATTCCACTCTCAAATCTGAAGCCCTTGATGCAAATACGTGTGCACACACACACACACACACACACACGTGTGCGTGCACGCACACACACACACACACACACACACACACACACACACACACACACACACACACTGTACACGTGTAAGTGTGTGCTGCTGTGCACGTGCACATGCACACACAGACACACCCATGCGTGCACAGATACATAGACATGATGTCTGCACAGGCCAAATCCATTAAAAGACATTTATCAAACATAATTTATCAAATTTATAATGCGACCAGGATGCATTTAATTCTCCAAGAAGGATTACTTGAGGGAAATGCGTTTGGGTGTGTGTGCGTCTGCATCTATGTCCGCGTGCATGTGCACGTGTGTGTCTGTGGTTAAAAATGACAAATTCCTTCACCATGCATTTATTTCAGTGTCACAGATTCTTTGTAGAGTTTTTGAATTTCCAGGTTTAATGCACTGGATCCTATAGCATTTGTAACTTAACTACAACACTCATTTAACTCTGAGAGTGTTCATTTATACTCAACAGAGTGTAAAGCAATGCTGAGGATTTTGCTGTGTACTTAAGGCTAAGTAAAACCACATGGCAGGTCCACAGGGAAAGTAAAGTCCACATAGAGGAACAGGCCTTCATGGTGACATCAGACTTTGTTCAGCAGTCTGATGGAAGACTGGTGGAAGCTGACTGTTCATAAATGTGCTGCTCTTGTCCTTACTATGGTAGGCCTCCTTGACTGTCCTTACTATGGTAGGCCTCCTTGACTGTCCTTACTATGGTAGGCCTCCTTGACTGTCCTTACTATGGTAGGCCTCCTTACTATGGTAGGCCTCCTTGACTGTCCTTACTATGGTAGGCCTCCTTACTATGGTAGGCCTCCTTGACTGTCCTTACTATGGTAGGCCTCCTTGACTGTCCTTACTATGGTAGGCCTCCTTGACTGGCCGCGGTGGTAGTGTGAACAGTTTGCGTCTGGGGTGGTGCCTGTCCTTGATAATATGGCAAGCTTTGACTGTACGGCTCCTGGAGGAAGGGAAGCTCCGCTCCCTCCCTGATGCGCTCAGCCGACCGCACCACTGTTCGCAGGCAGTGCAGTTTCCATACCAGGCAGTGACACAGGCTGACAGAATGCTGTCAATGGAGCTGCTGCAGTGCAGCCTGAGGAGTGAGGATGTGGGAGCAGGCGGCGAAACCATTGATGAAGATAGTCGCGTGCTCTCTCCGTGGTGCTATGGGTGAGGTTGTTCAGGGGGCATTTGGCTTTGTTGAGCGTCTGGTCTGTATAAACACTGTATAAACACTGTTCGGCTGTTCGCCTGTGTTCGGGGGGAGGACGCGGGGTGGGGAGGGTGATATTTTACACTACATGTACTCCTACGACCTACGGGCTATAGGGCAGCAACTGTTTAGTGGAGACTGTTGGCTGGTAGGACGAAGGCTCTAGTCCGTGGGTGGGCAACTTTGATAATATAAGATAGATATTTCCACACTCAGTCCAGGGGGGCACATTGCATACTGGCAGGCAGAAACCTCTTACCTCCATATTTTTGCTTTTTACTTGTCATTTTATGTCACATAAAGGTAGCCGATCTGCAAGCTCAAAATGTGTTGCAGTGCGATTGCGAAGCATTTTGAACTTGTAGATCTGCTATTTTGAATTCTTTGTTGCTATTTTTTTTAAATCCTGAAAAGTATTCTGATGGGAAAAATGTGGGCCTCATTAAGTGAAGGTGAAGGCTGCATTAGGTCCCCAGGCCGCCATGTTGCCCATATATATATGCTTTAGTCCAGGGGTTCTCAACGTTTTTTGGCTGAGGATCCCCAGAAATACTTTGGCCATGTCTCCTGACTCTAGTCTACATCCTCCCGGTGGGGGCTCCTCACTGGCAGGTGAGCTAGTAGAGCAGTGACAACACACAGAAATGTGTGTGGGGAGGAATACAATTGGCATAACGACTGTATTGGGGCGAAAAAGGGGTAAAAAGCAAACAATAGTAGTGATGTTGACATTGGAGCTGTGTGCGGCAGGCATGACTATACAGGGAGTATAAAGGAGTGGGCTCAGCACGCATCCCTGGAGGACTCCTGTGCCGAGGGTCAGGGGGTCAGGTGTGATTTTGCCCATTCTCACCACCTGGCAGCGGTTTGTCAGGATGTCTAGTATCCAGTTGCACATGCTGCGTGTGCTGCCCCAAGTCTCTGTGGCTTATGTCAAGCCTGGCCGCGGCTGTGTATGGTGTTGAAAGCCCTGCTGTAGGCCACGGACACATGTACGCGTGGACAGGACTTAGTGTACACTACAGTGAGTAAAACAGTAAAGGTCAGAAGTAAAATTTCAGGGCCTTTTATGGCGCGTCTGTAGACTTGGCTCAAGTTGGCTGTCTAGCTTGCGTGTCTTTAAGTCTGATGTCTGTCCCCTCAAAAGTAGACCAATCACAGCTGCTGCTACATGAATGACAGCATGATGCAACAGAACCACCTTCGTCCATGAAAGCCAGAAATTTCTAGTGAACGTTAAACATATGAAGAGTCTGAAAGCTGGCTCGTAGTTGAAAATATATTCATAAAAGAAATGTTCTTGTGAAGCACTTTTGTTCTTATTGGTGAAATATTCATAAAGATTGCTATTTACGTTTGGTCAAATTAGGCACCTAATTTGAACACAGCAGCCGACCTGCGGCTTGCATTGTGATTTGTGCACTTAGGATAGCTCAAGATTACATGCTATGAAGCCATTAAACATTATTGGATAGTGCTGCACGATTGTTGCTAAAATATGAATCTTGATTTTCCTCCACAGGAATTGAGATCACAATTCTCACACAATTCTCTTTTTTTCCATGAAAATATTAATTGTATTTAGTCTGTAGTTGCTGAACATTACTACATTCAAAATGTGGCACTTGGGGCCAAATACTGTGGCTCTAAACATCAGAGTGCTTGACTTAAACCTCTCTTAAAGTTTTTTTTTTTTTTATAATATTTATTTTATTTGGAAAAAGCAGTACAATAACAGCATTTCTATGCATACATAGGACACAAGTGCAGTTCCCAAGGATTTTTTTTCACCCCTCTTCCCTCTCTCCCCCCTCCAAGTGACTCCATCTCCAGTGTCTCTGTAACATCCTTGCTTTCTTCAGGACTACATATGGCATCAGGTCTTAAAGTCTCTCTTGTAGCAAAAAAATAAGAGTAACTAAAATTTTAGTCAACTAGTGCTGCCCGATTCTTCTTCTCAAATTTTGTAATGAGATCACACATGTCTTTTGTCGATTAACTGTGCAGCTTGCACTATTATTGGACTGTGTCTTGTTTTTAAATGAAACACCTTGTCCGCCTCTCTTCCCTTACCTTCTCTACCTGTTTCTCTCTCTTTCTCTCTCTCTCTCTCTCTCTCTCTCTCTCTCTCTCTCTCTCTCTCTCTCTCTCTCTCTCTCTCATCTCACTATCTTTTAGTTTCCTCCCTCACACCCTTTTCCTCCTCGCCTAGTAACCTTGTCTCCTCTCCTCATGCGCCCCCAGTCACCTCTCCTTCCCATCATAGCAGCAAATGGATCATTGATGGTTAATTGATTTAGCCACTATAGCAGCGGAGGAGACAATGAGAGAACCATCAATTTATCCGCCGTTTA
>NC_136809.1:20744306-20764306 GCF_951216825.1 Electrona antarctica
GACAATATCGGAAAAACATATATTGGCAAAATAGCCAATATCGAATATCCCTAAAAGTTATAACTCAAGTATTGTATTAGTTAGTCGTTCTCATTCTCAACAAATGTGTCTGTTTCAGATTAGTAAATGAAAGGGACAGCCCCTTGTTGTGCAATGTTGTCCTGTATTGGTATTTTTATATGTATTGGTCATCCAGACTAGACAACCTGCTCTCCTTTGTACTTGTAATGCGTTGAAAAAGACACTGACAAAGCAGAGAGGCATAGAGGTGAAGTGGAATTTGATCTGCGAGACTGCGTCCAGCACAGACATCATGTGTATATATAGGTTCAGAGACCTGAGTCTGGGATCAGTAATGCAGTGATGTGGCATTTGCATTGCCTTTTGCCTTCAGACTATACATGTTGCACTCTGGTCAGCCTATATAGGCTCTTTGCACATACGCCATTTCGGAAATAACTCTCCTGAGCATATGTCCAGGTGTTACCGATGATACTAATTATATCCATTTAGTGCAGTGTGCGGTTCTCAAACATTTTCATTTCAAGGACCCTATAACTCTGAGAGTTACACACCCACACGGAAGCTACGTATGTGAGTCTTAACCGGCCACGTATGTGTCTTAACCGGCCATGTATGTCGGACTTTTGGTACGTCGGACTATCGTATGCCCCCCGTAGCTGAGTGTTTTCAGTGAGCCAATATGCATAATAGCAGCACCCTGACTCTGTTTGACCAGAATGGAACAGAGCCTTAATTTGTAACATCGGTAACACCTGAAAGTTCTGTGGCCCGAAAGTAGGAAGAACTTGATAAAGTGCCCCTTGGGGCACAGGTCTCCAGGCAGGTCAGGTTGTGGCCTCCTGGTGGCGCTATAATATGCCAATGTGAAAAGGGTAACATTTCTTCTTACGCCTTGGATGGCAATTGGATGATTTGAGGCATTGTGTTCCAAAAAACGTTAGAGATAGTTTGTTACGATCTGTGGGATTTTTGGACAGAATCTGGAGGAGTAATATAAAAAAATGTGTTTTCAAAAGTCGGCCTCCTGGTGGCGCTATAACAGGCCGTTCTGGCAGAGGTTCATCGTTGGCATCCAGGGAGTGTGTGTGCAAAACTTGGCATTGACAGGGTTAACGGTGCCGGAGATTAGCAGACGGACACACGGACTCACACACACACACACACACACACACACACACACACACACACACACACACACACACACACACACACACACACACACACACACACACACACAGCACACACACGGACTGAGTGCAAAACATACTCTCTCCCCATGCCTTCGGCCTGGTGCAGACAATTATTTCCAAAATGGCGTATGTGCATATAGAGCCTATTCAGTGACTACTGACAGTTACAAAATAAGGGAAAAAAGGAATTGAGGCAGTGCTAATTGTTTACCATGTGGCACCTATTCCAGGCCACCTTCTGCTCAACAATATAAGGCAAAAGGAATGGAGTTAAAGAGACAGGCTGCAGGGCTCCTATGCAGGCTGTACGTACAGACAGTAATAGCAGCGGGATGTGGGAGGGTTTAATGGAGAGTGGAGTGATTTGCGCTTTTTAATGATGATTAGAGGTGGAAATTGGCTCAGATTTACAGTGTCACTCACTGCTGAGACAGAGGAAGGGAGGGGATGAAATGAAGACCACTAAACTGTGTAATACATCCGCTCTGTGTGTGTGTGTGTGTGTGTGTGTGTGTGTGTGTGTGTGTGTGTGTGTGTGTGTGTGTGTGTGTGTGTGTGTGTGTGTGTTTACGTGCGTGCGTGCCACTCTCACCCTCGTGAGACTCGCTCTGTCTGCCCCCCACACACAAACACATACACAACCTCTCACACATACATGAGCGCACGCATGCACGCGCACGCACGCACGCACGGGTCGCACGCACGCATGCACACTCTGCCACACCTCCACATCCAGAGGAAATGTATCACTTAAACCAACTGCAGCTCAGCTCACAGAACCTAATGAATCTGGACTCAATTTTACGGCTAGCTGCCCTTCCAACTGACACACGTGTGGTCACACACACGCACGCACACACACACACACACACACACACACACACACACACACACACACACACACACACACACACACACACACACACACTGAGGCAGTGTTACCAATACAATGGCAGTAGCCCCAGCGACTTAAAGAGGGAATTGTGAAAGAATGATTATGTGTGTGATTGATGGTGTGGCAAAGGGTACAAAGTAGAATGATTGACCCAAATGCACACACACACGCACGCACACACGCACGCCACGCACACAGGCGCACGCACACACACATCATTCACACACCGTGCACGCTCTTTTCATCAGTACTTTATCTCTTTTTGACCCGTCCATTTTCCGAGGAGTATCTCTTGACATATTGTAGCATCTGTTCATTCCTCTGTGCTTCAACCACTGTGTCTCTCTCCTGATCTCTGGAATTGCCTAATGAAAAGAGAGACTGAGTGCAGTGGGTGTGGAAGGACTGTACATGTTCTCCTCCACTGAAGGTAATGTCACACACCTTCCCATCCCTGTCTATCTTTCTCTATCTAACGAATTGTCAGTACATAATATAGTCATAGTCATCATACCGTAGCTTAGTATGCATGCATACATACATACATATACATACGTGCATACACTATACACTTTCTTTGTTCCTGATCCGATCCCGAAACCACAATTTCTGTGTTAGCCGATACCGATACTGATGGATAATTTTGAGTTATTTTGTGGGATTTGTTTACATGTTTCCAATGATTTAAATCATATGCCCTGTGTCCTGCTATAATATGAATCGTTACCTATGCCATATTGCCCTATGACTTATTTTTCACGTCACATTGATCCCACTGAGGCTCATATCATTGCTGTCTCTGCTCCGTGAGATATCTCCTGTATGTTTATTTAGCAACATTCCATGACGTCTTGCATTCACTGCCCCTCTGGTGAAAAACATGTTATTCGGCCTTGGTACGGTGCCAGAGCAGACAAATTGTCTCCTACTAACTAACTACTAGTAGTCAGTAACCAGTTATAAACTACATCTACACTTAAAAGAACTACGATTCCCTTTGGTCACACTTTCTGGATTCCCGGAAGTGTGATTGGCCACGTCTCCCAAGTAGGCCTCCCGGCAATAGATGTCGCCATAATTCACTTTTGGTTACCCTCTGAACTCCAATTGAGTACTTCCCATGTCATGAGATTGTTTTGTTATCATAACAGTATAAAATATGGTCACTGATGAGGTGTCAGTGAGAGATCTTTTGTAACGCTGTACGGACCTGCCATTTCTCTCTCGATGTGATTGGTAATATATCAAATGGAAAATCCTTATAGCTCTGGTGTGTGGACTCTTCCTTCCGTGTCTGGTGTCAAACTCATTCTAAGGTATTCTGGTATATTCTGATACTTTTACTCTGCCTAATTCTCTCATTTTAGTATTGTAGTTTTCCTCTAAAGTATTTATCCTTAAAAGGTATTTATATAGAATTACAGTTTAACATTATTACATTAAAGATAAAGTTAATATTCACTTGTTTAAAAGGTTTACAGTCCTTAATTCTGACTGGAGTATTTGTACTCTATTACATTCTTACAAATTCTCCTCAACGGGACTCCTCCAGAGTCCAGATGATTGATTGGTCTTCGATCCTTCCCTTATCATACATTTATACATCAATTGGTCCTTCGATAGCCGGCCTTTAACGAGTTTTAGACTGATTTATATGATTAGTCAGGCTCCGACAAAGGCACGTTCCAGCGCCAGATTTTTTTACTGAGTATTTATTTTGTACTCGATTACTTTCAAAAGTATTTTTACATTTCCGGAGTTTCTTGCTCTGCTATTATAAGTATTATACAGTCCTTTCTCATTAGCATTATTAATTAAATGTTAGACCTTAGTTTTCCCTTTCCTCTCCCTATTTTTCCCTTTCTTTCTCTCTGTTTGACACACACACGGAGGGGAGACGTCACACAAGCCATTTTTTTTGAGCATGGAGTTTTCATTTGATCATTATTTGCCGGTACATCGGAATGGTATGTCACCGGGATTCGGACGGACAGCGATTTTTATTTTGGGGTCCGTGAACGGCGAACATCAGTGAATTTCACGGTTCACGGCGTCCGACCTCCGCGGACCCCTCCATGGACCTCTGACGGCATCTACCCTCCTGCCTGAGCCGTCTCTGGTCTCCGCTGCTCTGACTCTGCCTGCCTATCTGCTTCTTCATCTGCTCTAAGTTAAGTAATTTATGATTTCTTTAGCCTTCATAGATTAAGCTGTCATTACAATTCATCCCACATCACACAGCTAGGTATTTGTTTTAGTTGCTTAACAACTTTAGACAATGTTTCGAGCGGAACCTCTGAGTTCTTTCTGTCCCATGTAGTAAATACATTTTTAGTATGGTCAGCTGTCTGGATAGGAATTATATATATGTTTTTTAGCACAGGATCGACGTGTGAGTGGAAGTATATATATATGTTTTTATTTATTCTTGCATTCTCCTCTGAGTCGATACGGAGCGAGAGCTGCAAGGGTTCAATTTTAACCTTCATAGGGTCCAGATTTGACTTGCGTTCATTCAGACGCTTTTCTCATTCAGTACTAATTCATTCATTTTTATATCACCCCAAAACAAGGTAACAATAATGATGCCATTATTACATTTGACTATTTAATTCTTAGATTTTTTTAAAGATTACATTTGGCTAGTTCTCGCCTGTCCATTATGGTTTAAATGTTACCTTTTTATTTTTAAAGCTTGTCGGTGTCTTATCTGTGTCAGGAATGTGCTTATGCGTGGGAGAGGATAGCTGCCTCCCTGTCTCTCCTCTCCGCTCCAATGTGTGTCTGCGTGCGTGCGTATGTGCGTGCATGCGTGTGTATATGTGTGCACAAGCCCACCCCTCCTCTCCCCAACCCTTTTTGGTATGGATGTGTGTGTGTGTGTGCGTGCGCTTACTTTGGAATGCATGTGAGTACAGTCTCAGTGTGCGTGCGTGTCTCTCCCTCCCTGTCTCAGTGTGTATGTGAATCCATGCCCTGCTGTATGTGATGTGTGTGTATGTACGTGCTTGTCCATAAGCGTCAGGGTGGGTTGTCAGGAGATCAAGGTGAGTGACATATGCTGCTCATGATGCACTCTGTCTTGTTCTCTCTGAACCTCAGCCTTAAGTATTTCCCAGTGATAGTGAGTCAGTTTATTAGTAATTATTGGTTATGTTTTCTACCTCACCATGCCTTTAAGGTTATTTTTATTTTCATTCTATTACCCTGATTCACTCATTATTATTTTTTTTGCACCAACCACACTCATACTCGTACAGTTTTTGTTTTGTTTATTATCCCACCCCTTCCCACTTCACCCATTGTCCTTCCAGTTTTTAATTTTTTTGAGTGGTGTAAACCACTCCTACAACTGGCTTTGCTAGTGCAGAAAAAATGAGCATGGTTGCTATGTTCACCCTGTTCACCCGGGTGTGATTTCATTACATCAGACATGATTTCATTACGTCAGACAGGCTATATTACACCACTCAGTTCACACGGGTGTGATTTTTTTATTTGTTTTTTATGTTTTGAGAACACTTGCTTCTTTGTTATATAAACAGCTATCTAATCATCATCCCTCCCAGTTTTTGGTGCATTCCAATCGGGAACGCAGCCTTCCCAACTTAAGGTTAAATTTAGTCCATTCAGGACACTCAAGGTTAATTTTATACCGTTTTTGACACTCTCAGTTTTAGGGTGTTTTCCCATTTTTTTTACCATGGACATCCACCTTCTCCATCACTTAATGTAATTTGTTATTACCGTTATTGATTTGATATTAATATTGTGTGGGTGAATGAGTTCTTGTGTATGTGCGTGTATATCCGTATGTGTGTGCGCGTGCCAGTGTGTATGTGCATGTGTGCACAACCCCCGCCCCCCCCCCCCCCACAATTTTTATTTGAATGCGTGTGCTGTGTGCATGTGAGATTACCCCAGCCCTGCCCCCTGCCATCTTGTTTCATAACTTTAGAAGTGTAGCCTATTAGGAATAGATAACTCATAATTTGCATGATTTTCATTTTTGTCGTTTTTACAGTTTTTACTGCATTTCAAAACTGTATAATTGCTTACATGTAGTAGCATCAGTACACATTTCAGTTTATCCTATTTTTGTCAGATAACGTGTGGAACACTTCCTTTTAAATTCACCTCATCATAACTTCCTATTCCACAAATAGGTCAGTTTAATATTTCCCATTTCATTATTTTAAGAGTGTGACAAACGTGTACTTGCGTATAGCCTCCATTCTACCTGAACATTTCATATTTTATTTTTGCTCATTCCCACTTAATTCCCCATTTGGTTATTGTGTGATTATTGATAATTAGGAATACGCGACGACATCGGTCAGCCTCCGTTTCCGCCATTCATCATTATTTAATAACTACAACAATTTTTTATTTATGTTGACAATTCAGGTGCTATAGGGCGGGTCCATAGGAGAAGTTGCTGTTGGCCCTATAGTATTAACACCAAATTATCACCAAATTATCACCATTATCATTTTATATTTCCCTGTGTGCTAGGACAGTATAGTAGATGCAAATAGTTATTTTTATTTCTGTTTTCATTTGTTTTCCCATTTGTAGATTAGTACTTAGACTAGAATTGTTTTCTGTTTTCATTTGCTTTCCCTATTTTTAGACAGTATAAATATTAGGAAAAAAAATAGATTATGGTTACATGTGCGTGCACATTACGTGCAGTTTTTTTTGTTTAGTAAGATAGTCAGTGCACTATCAGTCTGTACCTTTAGAGAGAGTCATCTACATTCAAACTTGTTTTTTTTCTGTTCATGAAGACAACAGGCCTCAGATTATATTTCTTTGCTCATTACTAGTTTTTTATTAAGGAACCCCCAGCAACCAGTGGAGTTGATATAAAGCATTCTCAGTTTTCAGAATTCTTTACTTTAATGGTCAGCTACAGGGGTCGGTCCTCATTTTTTTCCCTGTTATATCTGGCTGTTTTCTTCTTGTATTATGTTCATCAGCGCCAAGTGAGAGAAGTTTAATAAGTGATGATTTTGACTGCATGGACATTTCTTTCATATCCACACATGGACGCATGTGTGGAAGGAAACAAATGCATTACAGCACAAAAAACAATAGCATAGTTAATATAGTGTTATTCAGGACAGAGAAGGCCAAATTATGTATCGTAAGGTCGCGTCAAGGTATAAACACCATGTTACAGACAACATGGTCAAGAGTCTAAGGTATGGACTAAGTGTGATTGAATCTGTCACAAGAAAAGTTAGAGGTTTTCCACCACACGTGACACGAATAGTGTTTCACAGGTTTTGTTTTGAGTGGACGATTTATTCCCAAGACATTTTATTTCCCGATTATTATTATTTTTATTTGTACTCTACTCTCTCTTTTTCTCTGCCTGGAACGAGTTCTGCAGGCTCCTACAGGTAGATCTTGTCTCTCTGTGACCTGATGTGTACAATCATGGTCAATTTCGGTCTATCTTGACTCTTTTGGCAAACCTGTGTGTGGCAGTAGCTGAGTCAATTACGCGCAGGCGACAGAGTGCAACGACACGAGTAATTGCGGGTCCGTGTTGTGTACTAGGCCACCGGAATGCTTAAGATAAGGTGCCTTGATTATATTTTATCCAGAGTAATACAGACACCAGTTGTCTGTATTTACTGATCCCAGAGTGATATACGGGACACAAGTTGTCTGTATTCACTGCGCATTTGGCGCACAGAAGACATCCCATCCTATGCATAACATGTAAACGAATCTTCGCCCCATTTTGGGCAATCTTCGTCTATATACTTTTGTTTTTCTTCTTGAGATATCTTTCTCTCTCTACCTGTCTCTACGTAACCTCCCTCCATATAACTGTGTAAATGCATGCGTTTGAGAACGTCTGACTCTCTGCGTATCCTCCCTCCATATAACTGTGTAAATGCGTACGTAGAACGCTGGGTCTCTCTCTCTTTCTATCTCTCTCTCCTTGACTTATCTCTAAGTACTCTCCCTCCATATAAATGTGTAAATGCGTGCTGTGAGAACGTCTGTCTCTCTAAGTACCCTCCCTCCATATAAATGTGTAAATACGTACTGTAAGAACGGTCAGGAGAAGTACAAATATTAATATTATTTTGTATTATTATTTTTATTTTCATCTTTTTGAACCATACCCTGTCTACCTACACGCCCTCCCTCCATTTAAACTGTGTACATGCGCGGGTGGTAGAACAGTCATTTTCATTTTCATTTACAAACGTACCCTGTTTATTTTTATTTTTTTGTCATTTTCATTTGCTGACCTTACCATTACATTGACTTACATCATAAGAATTGTTAATTGTTGTTTCATTTCATTCACCAGTTTTTTGTTGTTCTTTTCTGTTTTATCTCATAGATACGGATCTCTGGTGGTTTCGTGGTCAGGGACAAACCCGAGTCAGGACACAGGAATCTATAGGTCCAAAAGCGATGGAGTGAAGGAATGGTGTTGTGGACCTCGAGATTCCTTGCCTTTCCCTTTGTTTATAAGGTTTGACCCTAGACCCCGACCCACTCAGAACCGTCTGAATCAGTATTAGGCCCAACCCCCAGAATAGTCTCATTATTATTAGGCCTTATTTTAAACTATTTGCCCATAGATTTCCCATCGGGAACTAATTATAATTCCACTCATGTTTCACCATACACATTATTGTTTTATGTTTTTCATCCATGTTTTTCTTTGCTAAAACGCTGTATTTTGCTAAAACGCTGTTACCCCTCCCTACCTAGTTTTAGGATTAATTTGATCATCCCTTCTCCCCTCAATTAATTAATATTAGATTATTTTAATTATTTTAATTTGATTTATTTGTCATTTTTACTTATTTTATTTTGACTGACAAACAGACCATGTTCGTTATAATTTCCATACATTTATTCATTTATTTTTGGACTTGACTACCGGTACATAGACTACTATTCCCTCTGCATCTGACAGTAGGAGACTGATAGCTACCTGACACTGACTGATTGCTCGCTTATCCTGACGTGTAGACAGGTGACAATTTGACTTAATTGACTATTTTCTTTTATTTTTATTAAAACTATTTTCCATTTGTTAAAAAAAAAAAAAAAAAGGATCTCCATCTTCCCCATTATATAGATTATTTTAACTGAATTATCCCATCTTTGGACAATCTAAATTCCATTCCATTATGATTCATTATCCCTCTCATTATATTTTTTATTATTTTAGATTTGATTCATATTTTACCTCTGAATTTGGAATATCCCTCCATTGTAAACATTTAACCTTTATTATCCCCGAACCACCCCTTGACCTTACATTGAGATATTTAGAATAGGGACACCTTCCCCTTCCATTTCATTTTATTATTTTGTTTTCATCACCATGAGTTTGACTTGATTAGGCATATATCCTCCCCTGAATAGACTTGATTCTATATTTGGCCTTTTATGGTACTAATGGACTCGCCAGGAAGCGACACGACATCATCAATTACCCTGTCCCCCCCCTCTCCAAGCTCTGCTTGGTATAAGAACTGTTAGGTGCATCTCCGGCCGTTTTCTCCCGTTTGAATCACAGAGATCAAGTATCTGTCAATGAGAAAGTATAGGCTGATATTGTCACCTGTGGGTCACCATTATGTCACCCATCCGGGGGGCGGGGCGAAGATTCGGCTCCGACAACGAGCGAAGAAGAACCATCCAGTGTCTGCTCTGATGAGCTACTAAGAACTTTGCCATTGGCACTTTCGACGGCACGGCGTGCTGCAACGATTGCTGGGTTCCATGGGGACCCCGAAGAATATCATCTGCCACAATGAACATTGTCAAACTCTGACACTTTCGTCGGCGTGGAACGCTGCACCGTTTGCTGGGTTCCATGGGAACCCCGAAGACAACATCATCGTCATCGAGAGAGAAAAGTCATTCTGTCTCTCTGCCACGGTACCATCTAAATAATGAGTGATTTCTTGCCTGGTCGTAAGTCAAACTATTTTTTATTTTTCATTGTTCCTGTTACCATTTTATTCCCATCCTGATCCTTAGAGTTAATTTTATTTCTCATCTCCCAATTGACCCTTATTATATTTAATTTAATTCCCTGAAGATTGATTATTGATTATTGATCACATGACACTTCACCCACAAAAAAGCGATGGAGTTGATGGATAATTTTGAGTTATTTTGTGGGATTTGTTTACATGTTCCCAATGATTTAAATCATATGCCCTGTGTCCTGCTATAATATGAATCGTTACCTATGCCATATTGCCCTATGACTTATTTTTCACGTCACATTGATCCCACTGAGGCTCATATCATTGCTGTCTCTGCTCCGTGAGATATCTCCTGTATGTTTATTTAGCAACATTCCATGACGTCTTGCATTCACTGCCCCTCTGGTGAAAAACATGTTATTCGGCCTTGGTACGGTGCCAGAGCAGACAAATTGTCTCCTACTAACTAACTACTAGTAGTCAGTAACCAGTTATAAACTACATCTACACTTAAAAGAACTACGATTCCCTTTGGTCACACTTTCTGGATTCCCGGAAGTGTGATTGGCCACGTCACCCAAGTAGGCCTCCCGGCAATAGGTGTCGCCATAATTCACTTTTGGTTACCCTCTGAACTCCAATTGAGTACTTCCCATGTCATGAGATTGTTTTGTTATCATAACAGTATAAAATATGGTCACTGATGAGGTGTCAGTGAGAGATCTTTTTTAACGCTGTACGGACCTGCCATTTCTCTCCCGATGTGATTGGTAATATATCAAATGGAAAATCCTTATAGCTCTGGTGTGTGGACTCTTCCTTCCGTGTCTGGTGTCAAACTCATTCTAAGGTATTCTGGTATATTCTGATACTTTTACTCTGCCTAATTCTCTCATTTTAGTATTGTAGTTTTCCTCTAAAGTATTTATCCTTAAAAGGTATTTATATAGAATTACAGTTTAACATTATTACATTAAAGATAAAGTTAATATTCACTTGTTTAAAAGGTTTACAGTCCTTAATTCTGACTGGAGTATTTGTACTCTATTACATTCTTACAAATTCTCCTCAACGGGACTCCTCCAGAGTCCAGATGATTGATTGGTCTTCGATCCTTCCCTTATCATAAATTTATACATCAGATACCGATACCGAATGGCGATACCAGAGAATAATCTATCTACTTGCAATATCCTCATGGCCCACAGGTAGAGAATCGCTGAGTGTAAACAATTGAATGTGAAGGATGTGATTGGCCAGTGCACTTGCAGGATGCGCAGTGATGGCCAGTAGCCACTTGAGTGGCAGTCGGGGAAAAAGCTCTCGCCAGAACATGATTTACTATTCTGTGCTTATCGGGCCGCAACACAGTCGGCTTAATTGAACTTCGCAACTTGGTTCAAGTTTGTTTGAAACGTCAGGCCTCCATTAAAGGAGCATTCAGTGATTTGGGTGATTTGGAAAACCACCCAGTCCGCCCCGGTAACTAAATGTGCACATGCACACGCTCTACAGTGGGGGGAAGTGCAACAGCATGTGCACCAAGGCCCGCCCCCACACATGATTGGAGGAAGTCCCCTCTCATCCTGATTGGATGAAGGCTTTGCCACCCGCCACCAAAACTGAAACTAGGGTTTTTTGACCCCAGGGGCTCACTGGGGACAGGGATGAACTCCTTATATGGTCAGCACACTCTATAGTAGGGAGGATTATCCAAATAAAAAGAAAAAATAAGTGATATTTGAATGAAGCGAAATCACTGAATATACCTTTAAGGTCAAAAACTATACTTTATTCGGCCCCCCAAAAAAAAGAAAACAGTCCGCAGTTGTTGTAGGCGAGAGGCACTTCCATGTCCACAGAAGCGGGGTGTCCTGTAAGGGATTGAGTGACATGTTAGTGTTGCTAGACGGACCGTTATGTATGTAACACACTTACTCTGCTTCCGCCCAACCTAAAGTAAACAGTTAACTCCACACGCTCTCCGCCTCATTATTACATGTGAACTAATAGCATAAGGTTTACACAACATGGTGTCAGAGGCTCGGAATTGAATAAGAAGAACAAACGAGAGGAAGAAAGAAAAAATAATAATAATAATAAAGGAAGAAAAGACGACAGGATGGGAGACGAAGCAGCACCGTTGCCCTCGCTACCACAGTTAGCCCCGCTGGGCAAGTTTGATTTCGGCAACATTAACGACTGGCCGAGATGGATGAAGCGATTTGAACGCTATAGAATAGCGTCGGGATTGGATAGACAATAAGACGAATTCCAAGTAAATGCCTTCATGTATGCAGCGGGGGACGACGCCGAGGACATATTAGGTGTGTTGCCGCTCACAGACGCACAGAAACAAAAATACAAGGACGTCACGGACGCTTTCAACGCACATTGTGTCGGTAAGAGGAACGTCATATATGAGAGAGCACGTTTCAACAGACGGGACCAAGAACCTGGTGAGAGTGTTGAGTCCTTTCTCACTGCTGCACACACATTCGCTGAACATTGTCAGTTTGGAGCCCTAAGAGAAGAATTGATTAGGGACAGAATTGTAGTAGGCATAAGAGATGCCAAGCTATCAGAAAGCCTGCAAATGGATGCAGAATTAACTCTGGAAAAGGCAATGACCAGAGTGAGGCAGAGTGCAGCAATAAAGAAGCAACAGCCCACCTTAAGAGGCACTGAGCAACAGGCAGCTGCACAAGTGGAGGCAATACAAAAACACAAGTGGCAGAAAGCACAATACAAATCTGACACACAGTCTCCAGGATGTGGCAGATGTGGAAATATGAGAAAACATGTGGAAGGAATGCCCTGCGCGTGATGCTGAGTGTAGAGTGTGTCATAAAAAAGGACATTTCGCAAAGTCATGCAGGTCAGGGAAAGGAGTCCATGATATCACACTGGCACACACAGAGTCTTCTCAAGACGAAGAGGAGGAGGCCTTTGCATTCCTGAATGTAGTGAACCTAGAGGAATCAGAAGATGAATGGCTGGAACTGCTGGAGCTGAATGGACAGGAGGCTATATTCAAACTGGATACAGGTGCCCAAGTCACGGCGGTTCCGAGCAGCATGCATTCAGTTGAAAAACATGGAAATCTGCAGCCACCACGCAAAGTACTGTATGGACCTGGAAGATACAAGTTGAACACAATAGGCTGCTTCGGGGGTGAGCTGTCCATTAGGAAGAAAACAACAGCACAATTAATTTATGTTGTTGAAGAGCTAACCAGGCCTCTCCTAGGCCTTCCTGCAATAGAGGCGCTGGGACTCATCAAACGGCTGCACACGGTTGCAGTCCAGCAAGAGGATGTCAGGGTTCAATACCCCACAGTGTTCTCGGGCTTAGGGAAGTTAAAGGAGCCCTACAAGATCGAGTTGGAGCCCGATGCTGTCCCACACGCCCTGTCGACTCCACGTCGCGTGCCCTTGCCCTTGCGAGAAACAGTGAGAGCAGAACTAGAACGGATGGAGAAGATGGGGGTGGTTACTAAAGTGACACGCCCCACACCATGGTGTGCAGGCATAGTCGTGGTTCCCAAGCCAAAAGGGAAAATACGGCTGTGCGTGGACATGACGCCGTTGAATAAGTATAAGTCAGGCGGGAGAGACATATTCTTCCGGCAGTAGATGAGACACTTGCCATGCTTGAAGGGGCGAAGATATTCACGAAGTTGGATGCTACTGCTGGCTTCTGGCAAATCCCACTGTCGGAAGAAAGCAAACTTCTCACGACCTTCATCACCCCGTTCGGGCGGTATGCATTCAACCGCCTCCCGTTCGGGATTTCATCGGCGCCAGAGCATTTTCAACGCCGTATGTCACAGATGTTGGAAGGATGTACAGGTGTCCAGTGTCATGCTGATGACATACTGGTGTATGGAAAGGACATACAGGAGCATAATGTGAGACTGCACAAGGTCCTGAAAACACTGCAAGCAGAAGGCCTGACACTGAACAAGGAAAAATTTGAGTTTGCAAAAAACAGCATCATGTTCTTAGGGCACCGCATATCAGCAGACGGAGTGGCCCCGGATCCAGCTAAGGTCAGAGCAATCTTGGAGATGCCTGAGCCTACTGACGTCGAGGGAGTGAAAAGACTTATGGGAATGGCCCAATATATAGGGAAGTTCTTGCCTCACCTGGCCACATACACTCGTCCGATCAAAGACCTGCTGTGCGGAGATAATGAATGGGTCTGGGAAGCTCCACAGAAAGAAGCTTTTCAAAGACTGAAGGCAGAGCTGATTTCTCCGCGGGTGTTAGCCCCGTACTCACCTACAGCAGAGACCTGCGTATCTGCCGATGCCTCGTCCTACGGTATCGGTGGCGTTCTGACACAGCAACAGGAAGATGGAGCATGGAAGCCGGTCGTGTTCATCTCTAGGAGCCTGTCAAGCGCGGAGAAGAATTACGCACAAATAGAGAAGGAGGCGTTGGCAGCCACATGGTCATGTGAGCGGTTGTCATCCTACCTTCTGGGACTCAAGTTCAGACTAGAGACTGATCATAAGCCGCTTGTGCCGTTGCTGAGTAACAAAGCACTGGATGAGCTCCCACCCAGAGTCCTGAGGTTTCGGCTGAGACTGATGAGATTCACATACGATGTTGTGTATGTGCCCGGTAAGCGTCTGATAACGGCAGACACATTGTCAAGAGCTCCTGTCGAACACACTTTCACACAAGAGGAGTTGGACAGAGAGACAGAAGTTAAAGTGTTCGTGGATGCGGTTGTACAAAGCCTCCCAGCCTCGGAAGCCAGGCTGAGGAGCATTCAGGAAAAGCAGAGCATTGACCCTGTCTGTGCAAAGCTCATCAGGTACTGTCAGACAGGTTGGCCTGAGAAGCATGACCTCCCACCAGAGTTGGGAGCATACTGGCCAGAAAGGGAGAACCTCACCCTGGCGGGTGAGCTACTGCTGCGTGGTCAGAGGATTGTGATTCCCCAAGCTGAAAGACAGGAAGTGCTGAAGGATCTACACACTGGACATCAAGGAATCGTCAAGTGCAGAGCAAGAGCGCGCCAGTCAGTCTGGTGGCCCGGACTGTCAGTTCATATCAATCAGCTGGTGGACAAGTGTGACACATGTTCACAACACAGGGCAGACCGCAGAGAGCCCTTGGTCCCCACACCAGTGCAAGAACGGCCCTGGCAGCGGGTTGCTACAGACTTGTTCTTCTGGGAGAAGAATATTTATATTGTGATAGTGGACTTTTTCTCGCGCTACATAGAGGTTGCGCACCTCAAAGTGGCTACAGCGGAGACAGTTGTGGCAGCGCTGGTGGACGTATTCAGTCGTCACGGGGCCCCTCAGACCGTGGTCTCAGATAACGGCGTCCAATACAGTGGGTCGACCTTCCAGAACTTTGCTCGCGAGTATGGGTTCACCCATGTGACCAGCAGTCCACGGTATCCGCAGGCGAACGGAGAGGCTGAGCGGGCCGTGGCTACAGTGAAAGGACTGTGGAAAGGAGGAGGCGACAAGGCAAAGGCGCTGATGGCATACCGTGCAACACCCCTGGAGAGTGGTTATTCCCCTGCACAACTCCTCATGGGGAGACAGATTCGCTCCAACATACCACAACACCCAAAGACCCTGCTTCCTCGCTGGCCAAACATCAGAGAGTTTAGAAAGTCAGAGATGCAAGCGAAGGAGGATCAACAACGTCGCTACAACCTGCGTCACGGAGCCCGTCCCTTACCTACGCTGCAGTGTGGCCAAAATGTGTGGCTCCCCAACGAGAACAGAAGAGGGACTGTCATACAGCAGGCGGCAACGCCCAGGTCATACATCGTGGAGACGGACAACGGACAGTTGAGGAGAAACCGTGCCCATCTGCACACTCTTCAGCAACCTGCTCCACAGACGACAACACCTGTGGTACCTGAGACAACCGTGGAACGAGGTAACACAGAGACACACGCATGCCAACCAGCTCAGAGTGACAGAGACACTAGAAGTAACAGACATTCTGATACCACCGAAGCACCCTATGTGACCTCCTCTGGTAGAGTGTCGCGCCCTCCAGTTAGACTGGATATGTGAGAGACTGGGGGAAGGGTAAATGTCTGAATGTAAAAATAAAAAAAAAGAGAAAAAAAAAAAAGATTGTGATGTTCTGATTATGTGAATTGCGTTTGAGAATGTGATTTTTTTTTTCTGACAGTAGAAAAAAAGGGGAAAGAAAAGGATGCAGAGGGAAGGGAAAAGGATGATGTGAATTGCATTTGTTTGCCTTTTTGGTTTAATACTGGTTTGTTGTTAAGAGAGATGTTTCTTACTAAAAGGGGAAGGTGTCCTGTAAGGGATTGAGTGACATGTTAGTGTTGCTAGACGGACCGTTATGTATGTAACACACTTACTCTGCTTCCGCCCAACCTGAAGTAAACAGTTAACTCCACACGCTCTCCGCCTCATTATTACATGTGAACTAATAGCATAAGGTTTACACAACACGGGGCGTGGTTATAAACACAAGCTGTATAGAATTTAGTATGTAGCCTCTCGGAACAGATGATGGTAAACAATGTGATGTTTAGTGTGTAACTAACAACATGTTATAGGTTGCGATGATCTTAAACATTGTGATGTTTAGTGTGTAACAACTGAGGACGTATGTACCTACAATGCGTCAGTATAAAATTAATAACATATAGATTTTATTTTACAGAAGACAGCGCAGTTTTGCTCCGGTTCAACTATGTTGCATGCTCTCTCTCTCTCTCTCTCTCTCTCTCTCTCTCTCTCTCTCGCGCACACACACACACACACACACACACACACACACACACACACACACACTGCACTTACCTTCAGTAATTCCGAAAATGGACTGTGGAGCTCCCCCCCTTCTTCTTCTTGTGGGGAGCCGTAACCATGCAATTCCCTATTAAGATATGTAAATTCATAATCTCTCAAAACCCCATTTTTACAACATCCATTTCTGTCTCTCATTCAACACTCATTCTCCCCTTTCAGTCTGCCCCGGCCCCCTCTCTTTCTACTTCGCTTTGTGCGTACGTGTGTGCGTGCGTGTGTGCGTGCGTGCGTGCGTGCGTGCGTGCGTGCGTACGTGTTTTTCTACACGGCACCATAGCCCCAGCATCCACCTCTGTCCCAGCATCACAACAACAGAGCTCTACACAGCATGTGTCTCAAGGAAGGGTTCAGGGACCCTCAGGGTTCCAAATGGACCCTTACACGTACAGTATAACTGAGGGTTATATAATTAAACTTTCGGGCAGGTGGAGATTGCTTTCAGGTTTGCCCGACCGTTTGAGAAACACAACACGAGATATCTGTCTAAAAATCTGGCCAGAGTCTGGTCTGTGGAATAAGAGCACTGTTTAATGAGCATCGCGCCGATCACAGACATGCGCAGAGCAAGGTCAGGAAACTCAGTGCAGTTGCTGCCGGCCGTTATTTGGGCCGCCTCAGCATTACGTTCTCATTCACATTATTCACTTCATCCAATCACACTCATTACATTTTCATACCGGCTATTTAAACTGGAAGTTTGCACTGCTCAATCTGCTTGCTTACTTGCTGCTGCACACACTGATACTGCTGCGATGCTGCCTGCTTAAACTGCTGCTCACCCTCCTCCACCCCAGCTACCACCTGTCGTTTTGGATCTGCTGTTTAGGTACGGGGCCCGGGGGATTCGGAGTCCCTATAGTTGGGACTGATGCGCTTGATCCCAGTACCTAAAAAGCAGATCCAATTCATCACGAAACCATAATAAATATATTGCTCATTTTATATTCAATAAATATATATTCCATCCATTCTTGAGTTGTCCTGACTGAACCTATGTGCTGTCTTCACTGTTGCTACACCTGCTACACACCAAATGTAAAATAACAAAATAAGTGTGAACCCATAGTGATATTCATATGTAGGTATTTGGCAAATAAATTGAGATATGATTTTTTTTATCGCACAGCCCCAGAACGTTTTTAAACGGTGTTACATTTAACAGTAATTAAACATTTACTTATCATTTTATAATGGACGATTTACTTTTTGGGCAAGTGGGCAAGACCTGTGGGCAAGTTGAACATGACCTGTACTTACCCGATGGGCAAGTGCCGTGTGGACCCCTGCTTACTTTGCTGCGCCAAAGGTTAAGGCGCGTATCACACATATACTGTAGCCCACGTCTCCTAGGTTCGATTCCTGAGCCTGGCAGAACTTTGCGTCATGTCACTTGTGGACTCTCTCCCCTGTGTTCTGTCAATCTCTGTCGAAATAGAGGGCGAAATAGGGGCAGAAAAGCCCAAAATTATATCTTTAAATACTCTCTTGTCAGTCCTAATCACCATTACAGCGTTACATTACAAAGACCTCCACTTGACTATTTGGCCCTGGAAGCTTGGATGCTCTCCTCTGTCTTTGGCTACTCACTGTCATTGTTAACTTGCCAATTCTGTTTCTCTCTTTTGCTCTCACTGACTCTCTCTCTCTCTCTCTCTCAGAGTGACACGTGCACGCACGCACGCACGCACGCACGCACGCACGCACGCACACACACACACACACACACACACACACACACACACACACACACACACACATGCCAACTGTTGTGCAGTGTGAGCCAGAATGACCATGTGTTGATAGATCCTCCTAATGTCTCTATCATAACAGCAACCATTCTAATGATGCTTGATCACTTGTATGACAAAACACTCAACTTCTCTCTCTCTCTCCCTCTCTCTACCTTGTGCTCCCCCTTTACCCTCATCAATTCAATTCAATTCAATTCAATTCAATTCAATTCAATTCAATTCAATTCAATTCAATTCAATTCAATTCAATTCAATTCAATTTTTCATTATTGGCATGAGAAACATATATTAAGCCGAAGCAGCGGTGAAATAACAAAAACAAATAGTTGCAAGCAGAGGTAAGACAGGGCCAAGCAATAAGAAACATCACACCTGTGTGAACTGAGCGGTGCAGGCTGCTCAACAACACCGCTGGCGGGCTGCAGTTATAGTTATAGTGCTCAGTGTGAATGGCCCTTTTAGGCTGCTCAACAGTGCCAATTTAGGTCACCAACGGTATTGCAGCTGTTCGAACCTCAAACATACAGACAGACGGACATACAGACGAAGCATGAGTTATGCCTGTTCAAAGTGCTTGTTATCGCTGCACAAAAGTTTGCATTCTCTTCAACTGGGATTTCAGATAATGGTCCATAGATTGTATGTAGAACGTTTCACACAAATTGCTCAAAGTTCTTGGCAGAAAATCTGAGGGCGGAGCTTACTGGTCAAAGTGACAGATGTGTTCCGCATGAGTTGATTGATTGACTGATTGAATTGTTTATTACATAAATATAAAAACAGCAACAGTTATTATTCCAAAAGGGATAGCACCAAAAATAAGATCCTTGCGGTCTTGTTTCCATTTAGGCACTATGCAATCAATTCATAGACATGACATGAAGAAGAACAACACAATTCAATATCATCAATAACAACAAAAATATATATAATTTCAGGAAAAATAAAAACTGTATATGTACAGTGGGAGAAAGGAAGGGGGGTCACCTTGGGCCCAACGGTCCAATTTAACAGAAGAAGAAGAAGGAAAGGAGGGGCACTCTAATCATCGTACATCAACATCAAGAATGGTGGTCCCTTATTGGCCAAGGGTTCCCACTATGCCAATTTGCTCAGACACATATGACGTAAATTCTCCGTTCATTGTCAATGGCATTGTTGTTCAGACAACACAGACATTAAAGCTGTATATAGGAGCAGCTAGCGCCCCTCAAAAACAGACAAATACAATAAGGGACCATAGGCCCTTTGGGCTTAAATGTTTAGACAGAGCGACTGTATGTAACATTGTTTTTCATTGGATGCAGAGAATGGATTTGCAGACGCTCAACC
>NC_136809.1:20766806-20801806 GCF_951216825.1 Electrona antarctica
GTGTGTGTGTGTGTGTGTGTGTTTGTGTGTGTGTGTGTGTTCGCTCACGAGCGTGTGTTGTGTGTTGTTTGCACTGTGTTGATATAGAGATGTCTACAGAGTCGTGGTGAGGGCACAGAGAGCCGCCTACACAGGGGAGCTGTTTGCCATCAGAACCCACTCGTGGGCGTTCTCAAACATTTATAAAACACAAACTCTACTGAGCGTCTCCCACAGGAGACGCCGTTATGCAGCGAGAGAGAGATGGGAGACAGGAGGAGGAGGAGGAAACTGAGAGAGAGGGAGAGGATGGAGGAGGGTGGGGGAGAGATATTGCTCCATTACTGCTTTTTAATTGCTGGGCAAATTGTTTCCTTTGTTTGGTTAAAATAGCCATTGTTGAATTGCACATTGCAGATTTATTTACAGTGTGTTTGTGTGTGTGTTTGTGCGTGCGTGCGTGCGTGCATGCGTGTATGGACAGATTACGTAGACATTTACCCGTCAGAGCTTCTGTACAACTTTTGTCCTCCCCAAAATCCCTCAAACACACACAAGACAACACTTATGGGCTGCTAGAGACATCTCCAGTCAACCCTCTCTGATAGGATTACAATTGTACGTGTGCGTGCGTGTGCGTGCATGTGCTTGCCTGCGTGAATGTGTATCTGTGTGTGAGTCACTAACACCACAGGGATAGACAGATAGGGTGAAGAAATGACAGGATTACACTAACAGAAGTCAAAACTCTAACGGACTGTTGAGCGATTACATAGTATGTCCTCTGTCACATAACACACACACACACACACACACACACACACGCGCGCGCGCGCACACGCACACGCACACGCACACGCACACACACACACAATGTGTGTGCAATGGGATTGCTGTTTAATAATGATGCAGGGGTCAAGGCCAGGGTCAGGGCAAACAGCATATGAAAACCAGCATCGTGTTGTTGGCACTCCATGCGTGTAGGTGTCCTCAGTATTGTCCTGTTCGTTAAAACACGTCCTTGCTGTCCAGTTTCTGCAAGAAATTTCTAAATACAAAATGCATAATTTGTTGGTGAAAACAATAAATAAAAGAACCCTATCATGTCCAATTGGGTGTTACACATAAAATCCTACAGGCCCATGTGTGTACTGTACTGTCTGCATACTGTTACATTAACACTGACGTAGTATAACTTCACAAAAGATGATATGATGATGTGGTGATGTACTGTGTGCGTGCGTGCGTGCGTGCGTGCGTGCGTGCGTGCGTGCGTGCGTGCGTGCGTGCGTGCGTGCGTGCGTGCGTGTCTGTGTGTGTGGTAACCATTTCCCTACAGAGTTAAAGGACGAGGGTTTGATGTGCTCATTTTGAACAGAACAACAGCTTTAGAGTTCATTGTTCAATCGTTTTTCTTAAATCTACTTAGAGAAGCACAGAGAAGCTGTTTTCATGATCCTAATGGTCTTCTTCCAATAGCAGTCTTGCACATAAAGAGGTGGACCAGGACCGCTCTCCAATATTGATGCGACGCTGGTGGCAGTGTAGGCAGTTAGGAGTCCTTGTTTGTCTGCTGTGCAGAGGATCACGATGGTACCTAGCAGAATGAACACTACTTTAATTGCCATAAAGCGGTTTCTCCCTTCCACCAGTCAATATGCCCACAGTCGTGTGCGTGCGTGCGTGCGTGCGTGCGTGCGTGCGTGCGTGCGTGCGTGCGTGCGTGTTTCGCCGGTCAATAAAGCGTGTGCTAGGAGGCGATTGGTTGTTTTTCTTCAACTTGACACGTTAAATGCAGTCGCACCTCACCAAAGTCAACACAAATACACATACACACACATCCCCACACCCGCACGCACGCGCGCGCACACACACACACACACACACACACACACACACACACACACACACGCACACACACACGCACACACACGTACCTCTGCTATGAGGTAAACTGTATTGATTCTCTGCTGTGTTCAACTTATTTTCTCTCATAATCCCTCAGAGTCTAATCACATTCACTAACTGGGATGGAGAGAGTATTTCAGTTCACACACCACACACACACACTACACACACACACACACACACACACACACACACACACACACACACACACACACACATACACACACACACACACACACACACACACACACACACACACACACACACACACACACACACACACACACACACACACACACTACAAATACATTTAATTGTGTACTCTATGAGTTACAAATGTATGTATACATTTACAGTGAGGGTTTTACTGTGCAGTACACCATTCCTGATTGTAATGAATGTCATAAAGAAATGCAAGTCAATTTCAAAATGGTGGCACTTCATTTTGAATAATTCACATCAAAAGAAAACCGAGAACAGAAAATCGCTCCTATCAAATCAATGAATTTTCCTAGCCTCCAATCGACCCATGCTGTGTTGACCAAATTTAATTACTTTTGGACTGAACTGTTTGAGGTCCACACTGTAAAACGCTGAGTGTTAATTTAGTACTGTGCACCAATGCACTCAAATTATGTTTGCATCAATTGAAAGGTGGAATTACTGTATAATTCCTGCGAGTCAGTGTCCAATACTATTACCACACATAGTGGAGACTAGAGTCTTTGCTTGTTTTGCTCAATGTGTTTCATAAATACACTCATAATACATTATATAACTTAATTTATCAGTGGCAAAACAAATGAAGCACAGTTATCTTATTTGACAGAATGAATCAAAGTCTTAATCTGATAATTATAATAATGTTTTACTGATGTTCAAAAGCTAAGGGTCTAAACAAGATATTGTTTAATATTCAAACCTTCTAAATTGTGTAAATTGTTGTTAGTATTTACATTTTTTTCTACCCGGTCTGTGTCTCATAGGAGGGCTGTGGACACGCCTACCAGTGATGCAAGACAAATGGCTACCATTATAGCATTCTAACTTTCAAGTAATACAAAGCCTGCATTTTGGATTGGATTCCCCATCGGTCTCTGAACGGTCCATAGCCCTCCTCTGAGACACATATGGGGTACACAAACATCTTATCATCGGTCTCTGAACTGTCCATAGCCCTCCTCTGAGACACATATGATCGGTCTCTGAACTGTCCATATCCCTCCTCTGAGACACATATGGCGTACGCAAACATCTTTTTGTGAGGACAAATTGATAGGTTGAAAATGGGTGAACTCGTCCTTTAAGCTTGATTTAGGCTATGAATTCCATTGTTGCAGATCTGCAAGCTCTCACGTGTTGCTAAACCAGGTATAATTGAAAGCACTCGGTAGAGTACTGTCCTTGTCCTTTGCCAAGGCAGTGCAATTTTGTTCAGGAATTGCTTGTACAATTTTTTTTTAATGAAACAGTGAACCAAAAAGACACAGGCCCGTATTTTGTGTAATTCATGCATATGAGTATGTATATGAGAAGATGTGCAAGCTTAGGCTTACTTATTCCCTAACAGAGGCAGATTTGCTTGATATGGCCTATAAGAAACATATATCCTGAAAGTACAAGTTGCCACCAAAATGTAATTAATTTCTTCCTCATGACATATGACTAAGCTGGAGCGAACCCACAAATTAAATCTCGAGACAAAGACAGGGGTGAAAACATTACCTCCTTCGCGGAGGTAATTATGTGATGCATTCGAAATGTACGTGCACACGCACACATCCACGATGACGAAGCAGTCGGGATGGCACAGAGGAATACGCCAGGTTGAGGTTGTGAGAGAGAAGCGTGTCAGTTTTGACACCCATACAGCACCCAAGAATAAATAATTAGTGGAGCTGGCAGTGGAGATGACGAAGGACAGAGATATCATTATTTACGCCAAATTATGGACGCGTGCACACACACACACACACACACACACACACACACACACACACACACACACACACACACAGTGTACACATGAATGCACTCATGCTCACACGTGCACACAATGTGTAATGTTCAGCTTTTAATTTGAGAGTCGCTTTCAGAGGTATCAAACATAGCATAACAACCTTGCCAGCCCGTGCCACTGACAAAGAAAACAATTGTCAGCTTATTTCTCCGTTTGTGAAGCGTGGATGCAAGTGAAGCATTCCGTTCCGAAATCACATTACAAACTTTCCAAAAAACTTTCCAACTGATTTTTTTGGTATGGCTGCCTTGCTATAAAATCTTTACTAAAATAAAAATGGCTCCAGAGTCAGTAGTACTATCCTACCCATAATGCACTGTGAACAGGCTTATAGGCATTACATTACAGATACATGTAGATATGAGGTTACCACAAATGGTTTCCTTTATATATGGCACAGGTTAGAGATTATAGGCAAAGGTTTAGTGTGGTGCACTTACCCCCATAGTCAAAAACAGAAATAGCCAATTTCCATCTTCCACCTTCCCACCTTCTTCTGTTTCTCTCATTCATTCAGAGACAGTACTGTACATGATGGTCTTATTGTTCTTTTTAATGCCTCCTTGTTTAGTTGTCTTCGTGTGTCCCTCTTCTCCCTTTTTCCATCTTTTCTTTTTCCATCCAGCCGCTACCACACCCCCCCATCCTGTAAGCCCCCCCCCCACACACACACACACACACCCCATGCCTCTGTCCCATTTCAGGAAGACATCCAGGCGTTTGTAGGCACGCTGGCTCACATCTGGAAACAGCGTTTAGCTTTGGTTCAGTCTCAGGAAGTTTTCACACTTCACGACTCATTAACCCACAGACCTGCAGGCCTCCCGCGCAAGAGAGAGAGAGAGAGAGAGAGAGAGAGAGAGAGAGAGAGAGAGAGAGAGAGAGAGCTTAGTGGGGTGGGGTAGGGGGAGTGTTGTAGGATAGAGGATGATGGGTTGGGTGATAGAGGGCTTGAACAGTAACCTGAAACACCATGATTGTATTTTGAAACCAAGAAAATGGAGCGCTCAGGCTTAAAATTGGTGTGCGCATGTGGACTGCAAGAGTGTTGATACAGAGAAACAGCCTCTGTGTTCATTTTCACTCTGAGATTGTGTACAGAATGTAACCAAATGGACCAGTATGAGTGGTGTCCCCCAGTGCTCTCCTACTACAGTAGGTCTAGTATTTCCTTCTACACCACATCTAGCCTGGTAACCAGACAAATCTGCCAGTGCAATAAAATAAAATAAAAAAGGCCTAGATTAGACAGATTAGTTTGACCCCGAAGTTGTGAGGCACTAATCAGGAACCAGTAGGACAATGTGGGGTGGGTACTACGTACTAGAGCCTTTTTGTTTTTCATCCGCCCATTCTACACAGAGATTCAGTTTTCATACTGGTTCCTGATTATATACAGTGTCCCGTCTAACTAAACAAATAAACCGCTTAAACAGTTATTAGAACTTAGTTACAACAGTATTTCCGTCTACGGTACACTAAATCTATTTGCCAAAAATAGGCAATCTACAAGCTCAAAACGCCCCCCCCCCCCCCCCCCCCCCCCCCACAATAGGGGTACAAGTAGTTAAAAAAGGAGGACAACAAGATGGAAGGAGAGGCCCCTAAGCATCCAGGAGAATAGATGGAGCTGAAGACAGCAAAGAGGGGAGATTAAAGACACTGTAGTTCAGTGAAGTGTTTGTTTGTGTAAGTGTGGGCATGTGGGCCCACACGCACTAGTGTGTGCGACGTGTGCATGCGCGCGTGTGCGTGTGCGTGTGTGCGTGTGCGTGTGCGTGCGTGTGCGTACGTGCGTGTTTGTGCGTGTGTGTGTGTGTGTGTGTGTGTGTGTGCGTGCGTGTGCGCGTGCGCGCATGCGCGTGCACGTGTGCATGTGTGTGTGTGTGCGTGTGTGTGTGTGTGCATGTGTGTGTGTGTTGTCCAGGGTGTCTGTGTCCAGCCCTCTGTGAGTAATGTGTCTGAAAGAAGAGCTTTCCTAATGAAACACTTTTCCCAGAGTGATAATTACACCAGGAGAAAGCAAGGACACCTCCAGTCAATGTGTGAAACTTAACTTACTAAAACACAAAGTTCCTGTGTGTGTGTGTGTGTGTGTGTGTGTGTGTGTGTGTGTGTGTGTGTGTGTGTGTGTGTGTGTGAGTGTGTGAGTGTGCGTGCGCGTGCGCGTGCGCGTGCGCGTGCGTGTGCGTGTGCGTGTGAGTGTGTGTGTGTGTGTGAGTGTGCGTGCGCGTGCGTGTGCGTGTTTCTGTGCGCTCGCGGGGGTGGACCACATTCACATTGTGGTGTGTGGCTGCCATTACACTGTCTTGCTTAATAACAACTTTCTTAATCATGTTTGTATTATAACTATTGTTATTAGTATTTATTTGTAACTTTGTTTTTCTTTGTTTGTTTTTACATGAATACAAAAGCTGCAGGCTTTGCTATTGAGAGAAAACAGTTGATTAAATGCATTTCATTACAGTTACTCCTACACTGTTATCTGTTACGGCATGAATCTAAAGATGAAATGACATTAAGTTTGTCTCATCATCACATATCCCTTTTCTGTTTGTTCTTTTATTCTTCTCTGATTTCAATCTTTGTAGCAGCTGAATGACAGGGTCTGTTTACATCGGCATGAAAGGACGGTTGAAACCTCACTGACGTGCTTGACATAGATAAGTTGCAAAGATTGTGAATAGGCAAGATAGGCAAGATTACTGACATCCATGAAAGACGCACAAATGAATTCTTACACAATAGGAATGTGTCTTTAATGAAATTTGTAGAGAATCTTTCATCACAGTTCAGCACCCATAGACTTTAGTTAAACAAATCGGACCTAGACTAGCAGAACAATTCAATTATTCCATGTGGCTTTAATAAATGTTTGATATGCATTACATGGAAACTTTCTAATTCAAATTTTACGATTTAACAGTTGGGGCTTTTTCCCATTAATTCTCGACACACAAAAGTTACTATTTGCATTCCTAGCGTTTATTAAATAAATATGAAAAGCTCATACAAAAATTATGGCAGGAGCAGGATGGGGCTGAGATTAATACGCATGGGTAAAATACAAGTTTCAACTACCAGTGCGTTTATAATACAAACTCCTTGGCATGTGCACACAGGGATCTGGGGGATAAAGTGTTTAATTCTGTGGTTTAATAGATTCTTCTGCTTTTTTTGGAGGTGTGTATATGTGCGTGAGGGGTGGGAGCAAATACAGAAATATCCCTGCGACTTTGGCAGAAGGCTCGTACTAAAACTTGTTTGGCTGAGATGAGTGCATTTCTTTCTCTCTCTCTCTGTATGGTGGCCAGGGAACGCCTGCAGTCTAGAGAGCTGCAGTGTGGGTGGGACAGTGTTCATTTTGACATAAAATTCTGATTTAGTCTTAGTCTTAGTCTTTTGAACACACCATTTCGTTTTTGTCTTATTTAGTCATCTGTAATTGTTTAGTTTTAGTCTAGTCGACTAAATATCAAAAACCTCAACTAAATTAGCACTGGTGTGGGATTCTCACATTTGTGTGTTCATGTATTTTTCCATGTGGCAATTGCAGAAACAGACAGTAGCATCTAAATTCCCCATTTAAAGGTAGCTTCAGCCCCCTATATTGCATAATCCTCAACAACAAAAGAAGAAGAAGAAGAAAAGAAGAAAAATGTTGCTGCCTGTAACATGACCTATGTCTTGGAAACGTACAGAGATATACTGTATACAAAAACAAACAAAAAGCCCAAGGTAGTATTTCATTGGCACTATAGTAGTGAGCACCAGATGTGATTTTAAAATTCTATTAATTACGTTCAAAGCCCTAAATGGGCTGGCCCCTATCTATATCCGTGAGATGCTGTCCCTCCCTAAATCCGGACGCATCCTTAGATCCTTAGATCCTCGGATAAGGCCCTCCTGGATGTCCCTCGGACAAACCTAGTTACCCGGGGTGACCGGGCTTTTGCCGCTCGGGCACCCAGACTATGCCAGTGCACATAAGGGTAGCACCATCCGTCCCCCTGTTTAAGTCATGTTTGAAAACCCACCTTTACACAGAGTGTTTTATAACTGTTTTATAGCCATTTGTATATACATTCCTGTCATTGGCTATTTTCATTTTGTTACTGTTTGTTGTTTCTTGCTGTTTTTAATCTTGCTCTGTGCAGCACTTTGGAACTATGTTTTGAAAAGCGCTATACAAATAAAGTTCATATCATATCATACTGGAAACTCCCTTGACTCAGACATGTCTGGTTTAAATGAGAAATAAATTATCCCCTGACCAGTCAATAAAGTAAACACATCAACATGTAGCCTAACACTGAACTCCCAGACAGTATACAGAGAAAGTATAATCAGCTGTGAATAAGTACCTGTTGAATAAATTAATGAATAAATAAATAGGAACAAATCAAAAGCCAGCATCCATCCATACCTTAAATGTTAATGCTGCCTCTGAATATTTTCAGTTTGAAAACACAACATCAGTCAAAATTCCCCACCACTGGCCTGGATGGTTAGCTCAACTGTCTGGGCACCTAGGCTGCTGAGCCAGCCTGACGGCGTGCCGTGGGTTTGACTCCCGATCCCGACGGCCTTTGCCGTGTGTCTTTCCCCATCTCTCTCTACTCGACTACTTTCATCCTATCAATAAAGGCAGAAAAAGCCAACAACAATATCTTATAAAATAAAATCCCCACCACATACATTATTATAGCCAATTTTAACTTTTATTTTGTATGATGGAGTGTGGTCAAAAAATAAAAACTGCAGATGAGACTGTCTTCATACTTCTATACTTCCCATCAGTCATTATCAGGGGGTTTCCCCATTCCCCTGCCTTTCTATTGTAAACACTGATATCATCATGACAATCTCATCATATATAGATGGCACTCATATGAGCTCATGATCAAATCTTGTTGGCTTTAATTTAATTAAATACGATTTATCATCCTGAAGAGATTTTCTTTTGTTAAGATGTTTACAAAACATAGCAACATATCTTGATCTGTTTATTTATTTATTTTTTAGAATACATTTAAAGCTACCTTGACAGATTTAGGACGCTACCATTTTCTTTTCTTTTTTTCTTTCTTTCTTTTTTGGGAGGGGGAGGGCATTTATTTCTACTTAAAAACTACAGTGAAACTTCTGTCCTTATTGCATCAGTCGAAGGAGGACGCGGTATAAGCAAGCTCAGCTTTTTCCAGGGAAGTGGTGCCATGTCATATGGATTGCTTCACTCACTGTGTTTTAATGAACCTGTAAAGTTAAAAATGTCAAAGTTTATTTTTAATCTAGCAGTATATGGTGGTTTCAGTGAATACATGCAAGGCAGGCCATGTGCTTTAGAAGCTATGCCTTGACCTTACAGAATGTTTGCTGATATTTGTTTTCGGCTTTTTAAAGAAAGAATTTTAACTGATTTACTTTGCATGGATGTTCTGTGATCAAAGACTGGACCTTACACATATGCTGCTGACTTATCTAGGCCAATGTGATAGACAGAGCATGAGTTATTTGTGTGAGACGGTGGTAGACAGAAAACATGCCAAAACGAAGAAGGATCATGGAAACTGGGACAGGCTGTGATATCACATACAGCAGTGGTTCTCAACGTTGCGTCTGGGGAACCCCAGGGGTTATTGAGAGGGTTCTATGAGGTCCCCAGCTAAATGATTGATATTTAGGAACCAAATGGAACCTTAAAGGTCTGTAATCTCGAGAGTATACAAATGGAACCAAGGGTCAAGTAATTATTTATAACACTGGATGCTGAATACTTTAGTGAATATCCCTATAGTGTGTGTGTGTGTGTGTGTGTGTGTGTGTGTGTGTGTGTGTGTGTGTGTGTGTGTGTGTGTGTGTGTGTGTGTATATATATATATATATATATATATATATATATATATATATATATATATATATATATTTGAGCAGACTTGGTTACATTTGAGTTTTGAATAGCCTCTGTTGGGTACAATATTGCCTTTATTGACCATGTCCCAATTAAAAACACAGTGATATTGACAATACTCAGAGCAAGGGGCTCTTTTCTCGGCTTGTATCACTGTCAAATCTATCTATCACATCTCATAAACTAAGCTATTCTGGATTTAAAACAATCTTCGCTGAGGAGGATATATGTTATAGAAGCAAACAAGTGTGACATAACATACCTTGTGTCCAGCAGATCCATGTCATTTACAGCTCCATAGCACACAGGCATTCATGACGTGTAGCCAGACCGAAAACATCACTTATTTTCACTGAGCCAAAATGCAAAGACTTAGCTAGCACTCCTGTGTGTGTGTATGTGTGTGTGTGTGTGCGTGCGTGCGTGCGTGCGTGCGTGCGTGCGTGCGTGCGTGCGTGCGTGCGTGCGTGCGTGCGTGCGTGCATTCTTGTAACTCTGTAAGCTGACAGTTTTACAGAATAGCATAAAAGTAAGGGTCCATTTGGATATATTTAAACTTTCTCTCATACTTTAGGCTACCTCTGAGGATTTTGCCGTGTCATTTTAGAACTGACCAGTGATTACTAATTTCTTGAATGTGTCATAATAATGAATTGGCACACATCCACGATGGTTGGTCATGGGTGTGTTATGTAACTGAAACATGTGAGACTAATTGATCTGGTACATGGATTAAAAGACATTGAACATCCATCTGATACCCTGAGAGTTTTCCAACATGGGTCCAGTAAACATGGTCCCGAAAGGATCCATTTGGTTACAGTTGTACACTCTGAGTGATATATAGAAGAGGATTTTACTGTGTTCACAAAGCTTTTCAGTAGACGTGAGATGAATACTCTGATGTAGCTGTACGTCCCAGAAGGCCTATAGAGATATAGGAATATATCTCCAATTCACTCTGCAAGGCGTATGTTCATTTATTTTTCATGCAGGTGACAGTTCAAGTGTCTCTTCATGAGGAATATAAAAGCAGATCTCTCCGCTTTCCTCTAATATTTACCTTAGGTTTATTTTCAATGGGGTTCATCCAGGGACACTTTCACTGGTATAGGCCTGGCTTAGGTTTAATAAAGATTTTAATAAGAAAACATATATAGAATCTCATTGATGGAGCTGAATGGGCTAACGTTATTTTTTTACATCAATCGCTATGGAACCTGATATCGGCTAATGTGGCTATTAAAACAATGGCAATATGGGCTTGATAACTAAATTAGCATTGATTGATTCACTGCCTTGGTTATGCTACTGTATACTGAATGTATCACTGCCCCTGTCACCAGCCAGAGACACTAAAGGTTACAGACTCTCACAGAGTTACATTAAATCCATGCTCAAGATGCATTAAACTGAGAATGTCATCCAATGGTCAAATATGAAGAGCTACATGATATTGTTCAGTTTTTGTTTTCATTTAATGGAGTAAATTAGAGAAAAGATGTAATCATGTAGAAATAATGTTTTACCCATGAGCCATCTGGCAGAATGACATTGCACCTATGTTTTTTTCTTAATAACACTAAAGGTGCTACCACAAACAAGTCTTGTCTGTCAATTATCTGCTTCAATTAGCCCAACCATATAGGCAATTACTGAACATGTCTTCTTTCTAATAAATACATAAAATGGCATCTCCCTCCCTCTCTCTCTCTCTCTCTCTCTCTCACGCGCACACACGCACGCACGCACGCACGCACACTGAGTTTTAGTCGGTGATGCTGAATCAATGCGACACCTCGGGGATGGCACAGCAGAGGGGGTCATATGCCAGGCTCGTTTTTCACACTCATTTTTTTTAGGAGGGCGGAGGGTGTGCATGTGAAATAATACCCGCTCATTAAGAGTGCGCTGGCTCCTGGTTAATTCATCCTGGACTGTCACGGGCTTGTGTACGACCCCCGGGTAACACATAAATCACACACACAGAACCAACCGGTCGAGCGGCGAGCTCCGTGCCCCTAACGCTGCTGATTTATCAACCAAATTACTGCAAGTCCGTTCGGCCTCAACACTTTGCCGAGGAAATCACCGACTAACCCCTGAGCGAACCGATTTATTGAAAAGCTGTCCCTCTCCACTTTCGTCTGTGCCCCGCCCGCGCCTCGTGTCACTCCACTCATCTCTCACTGACTTAATTAAAATCTATCCCGTTGGCTCGCTGGCATTTATTACAAGCACTGGGCTAATGAAACAAAAGAACACGGAGCAGACCATGGCTGCTTTGTGCCTATAAACGTTCATTACAGTGCAACATGCTTCTGTCTCTCCCCCTCTGTTTCACACACACACACACACACACACACACACACACACACACACACACACACACACACACACACACACACACACACACACACACACACACACACACAGCCTGTACTTATTGGCCTTTCAACAAGGCATGCAGGTGGCAGGTGTATTAGTAGCATACCGGTATATCATATTGTATGTTGTATAGGCTATATAAAAGGTGCATAAAAGGAGCATTTAGCATACCTTTTTGACAGATAACTTAACTTATCATGCAGTTGTCGGCATTCTTTCTTTCTTTCTTTCTTTCTTTCTTTCGAGGGGGGGCTATATATTTTTTTTTCTCAATTATGTATTTATTTTCAGAATATATTTTTACATGGATGACTTATTCAAAAGTCCTGCCAACTTTAATTCAATTTGATCTATGGGCTAGTTCAAACCATTAGGCCTATATCCATTTTGTTACATGCTGGAACAACTTGACATTTTGATTTATGGCATTTCATAAGCATGTTGACTATTTTTGACAGTGCAAGCCATGTCTATACATTCATAGTAGGCTAATGCTCAAATTGGCTCCTCTGCTGGTTTTTTAACAAAGAAGGGGAAAAAAAGTAGGGCCCAGTTGGAAAAATACCTTTAGAGGGGCGTTATGGGGTATCTTCCATATCACTATTGTCAAAGTCAAGTAGGCTTATGGGCTACCAGAAAAATATATTTGGTGTTTGATGTTCAGCGTTTGATGTTGAATGCAGGCCCTGCGTGTATTCAGAGGGGACAGTCGCGTGCATGCTGTATAAACGCTAATTACAAAAGCCGCTAATATCCTCCTCTTGGCTGGCATAGAAAAATGATTGAGGGTGGAGAAAGGGATTGGTGCAATTTGGTGGTGGCGGAGGTTTGGGTAGAGGGATGGGGATGTGTGTGTGTGTGTGTGGGGGGGGGGGGGGTGCTTGTAAATTAGGCTCTTGAAATTACGTTGATAATTAATTTTGCGAATTTGTTTCTATTAAATAAAAAATAACACCGATTGAAGGACCTAATTAGCATTATTAATTAGGCCTGCTGTTTCGAAATTAAGAGAAAAAACAATTCGTTCTCTGTAATGTCTGTCTGTCTGTCTGTCTGTATGTCTCTCTCTCTCTCTCTCTCTCTCTCTCTCTCTCTCTCTCTCTCTCTCTCTCACGTGCACTGTGTGTCATTCTTCCCTCTCCAATCTTTCTCCTCTGATTCTGTCCTCAGGGCTCCTTCGTCCATTGCAGTAACGCATGCAGTCTCTCTCTCTCTCTCTCTCTCTCTCTCTCTCTCTCTCTCTCTCTCTCCTCTGCGTTTCTCTTGAGAATTGGAAACGGGGGGATGGAGACGGCGAATGGAAGGTGCTAAATTAGCTGGCTGATCCGCGCTCATTGCTGCATACACATCCCCCTATTACTGCGCCCCGCGCCGCTTAATATTCCGGGCATGGCGGGCGCGTCTAGATAGCAGATTTATCAAATGGGAAAATGAATGTATGATGATCAGTTAAATTGAAAATCAGCGCCCGGGTGACAGGCCGCTCTGACACCTCGGTAATTAGAAAGAAAAATGATGGCGTCCGAATGCATAATAGAGCAAAAACAATTTACGCTATCCCCCACGCCGTAATGATCGCGCGTTGAAATTGAAAATTTCTCCCGGTTGAAATTGAATTCATAAAGTATGATGCATGGGCGGAACGGCCACAACGGGAGGCCTGCCCGGTCCGTGAGAGAGCCGCTTAGATCGATTGGTATACTACTGTTGGTGCCATCATCATTCTCTCTTTCTCTGTTTTCCTTTCTCCTCCTTACCCTCTTCGCAGCCCTCTTCTTTCTCTCTCTCTCTCTCTCTCTCTCTCTCTCACACACACGCACCGTGCGTGTGTGACGCACGCACGCACGTACACAGGCGCGCGCATGCACGCATGCATGCCCTGACCCCAGGTCATAGGCTATAAGGACTTATAACAATTAGAACAATTAGCTGATTTTAAAGAAAGCCTATAGGCATTATTTGATCAGCCTACATCCAGCCTAGCCTATAGGCATATTATTCAAACCGGTGCCTTAACAATAACAGAACTAACTTCAGAACTTGGTCTTTATAGATAAACCTTTATAACAAATTGGCCCCTGATATAGACCTTGTAAGGATTGAGAACATGCAATGGCCAAATTCTCCAGTGTTAATTTAACAGGTGTGAAAATAAACCAAGGGTGCATTTAACTACAGCCAATTCAAGTGTTTGTTAATTTGTTTGTTTGTTTGTTTATGTGTGTACATGTATTTATACACATACATACATACATACATACATACATACATACATACATACATACATACATACATACATACATACATACATACATACATACATACATACATACATACATACATAATTTTCAAGTTATTTGAAATGTTGCTGTTTTGTTTAACTATTAAGCCCATATAATATTTTTATAGCTCATGTGATCATGTGTTTCAGGACAGGCCTATTATATTTGAAGAATTTCAACAGGCTGTGTAAAGTTCCCTGGATAGGCTATTTTAATTCAATAGCCCACATTTGGGCGACACAAGTATTTTGTATATGGGTATATTTGCTGGTGCATTCATAATTTGTGTCAAGACACTGCCCATTTCCCACATGCGCACACACACACACACACACACACACACACACACACACACACACACACACACACACACACACACACACACACACACACACACACACACACACACACAGAAAGAAAGAAAGAAAGAAAGAAAGAAAGAAAGAAAGAAAGAAAGAAAGAAAGAAAGAAAGAAAGAAAGAAAGAAAGATACCATAGCTATTATAAGAGTCTTGCTGAAGGGAGAGCAGCCCTATATTTTCTAATTAATCGCACTCTTGAAACTAACCGATTAGCCTATAATACGCCCCCCTCCCCAAAAGGAAAAAAGTAGAAATTTCACACAGCGCACGCGGAAAGAACGATTTAATGTGATTGTTTCGGTCGAAGGGGACGTTTCCTAAGGCCTTATGGGGAAATAATGTCCTTATGAATTAAATAATAGGGTTATTACTTTCATTGATTTTAGCTGTCTGGGAATTTAAGGTTCAGCTTCAGTTTGTACTCATCCATCTCTCCCTCTCTTTCATTCGTTCTTTCTCCCTCTCTCTCTCCCCTCTCCCTCCTACTGTTTTTCACTCGCTTCCACTCTCACTCCCTCCTCCCTCGCTCTCTTCTAATTATTTTCCTATAAGCCTCCGCTTCCTACAGCGCAAATAGCAGAGTCACTGGGCGAAAATTATGTAAATATTATTAAAGGGACTCAGGCACGGAAATTCATTTTAAGGTCGGCGCAGTAAAGTAAAGCTCCGTCCCTCAGATCCCCGCCAATTTATTTGCAAATAAAGGCGAGGTGACCGGGAGGGATCAGGGATATTTAGCCGGGCTGTCAACACAGCTCTTCCGTGCACAGGCTCGCCAGAATTAATGCTTTTAATAATTGGGATTTCAGTTTCCTGGGAATTGGTGGAGTTTACACTTCATGAGCTAAACACACTTTCCCTGAACGCGCTCGCGCACGGCACGCGCAGCGTCGCGCACATACACAGACATATAGCCTACACATTGAGGATTTCCTTCCCTGTCCCTCAATATCTACAGCACATGTTTCTTCATTTCTCATGTCCATTTTGCTCATGTGAGCTTAGCCTATAGCCTATATTTGGCGAGTTTTTTTCTTCTACAAAACAATATTCCTTGGCACAAAATCCCCCCCCCCCCTCCCCTCTCTCTCTCTCTCTCGCTGTCTCTCTCTCTATATCTTTATCTCTCTGCCTCGGGGGACCCACAGCCCTATTAGAACAAATGACGAGAGGCCCAGGCGCTTTTGTAAAGAGGCGCAGGCAGGCAGGCGCGCGCCTGTCCTATTATGTGCGACACATGATCAATAGGGCGATAACGCAGCAACATCAATATAAGCGACAGAACAATGAGGGATATCATTGAACATCTATCTTAATATAGCCGACTACAAGGGCCGTCTGACAACCGAGGCAGCTCATGAAAATTCCGCCCCACGAATCTACCACCATCTTTCCCTCCTCCTCCCGTTCAATAGCCTATGCGCAGTCACGCACGCGCACGCACGCGCGATACACACACACACACACACACACACACACACACACACACACACACACACACACACCGTGCCGTGCCGTGCAGCTGGCGGGGCTATTATTTTCCCATTTCAATTTGACACCCCTGCCTTTCATGCTAATTCTATTATTGTAGGAAGTTTATGTGATTCCATATCACTAGAAATCGGTAATGTCTAATAACCCTTTGGGCTGAAAGGGGTGGGGGGTGGGGGACTGCCTCGAGACCCGCGGCAGCCAGTGGGAAAATAATTACTTTCATATCAAAACTCAGCAGGAGGCGCAGGGTCCTATGGCCCGCGGCCGCTAACCTCATTCCAGCTCGGCCTTTCAAATGAATAAATTTGTTAAAGCAATAAATACAAACAGCCAGACGGACTTGCGCCCCAGCACTAGCTCACTATACACAGAGAAAGGGGGATTTATCTGCTGTAAAACGACAAACTCCCGTAGATTCTATACCACACGACAATAACCTCCTTTTTGGTCTTTATAGTTTTTTTTTTTTTTTTTTTTTTTTACAATTGCATGTCTGGAGAAAAATAGGTTTCATTTAAACAATAGCTTTATTTATCAAAATGTTTACATATAAATATCATTTAATTATTTTTTTACAATATCTGAGGATTTTTGTTGTATGTAAAGATGTTCGTTTTAGCCTTTTTCTCTTTTTTGTTACAAGTTGATCAGCATTAAAAAAAGAGAGAGTAAGAACCTGCTTCTATAAGGACTAGGCCTACAGACCAATATCCACATTTTTAATTCCTTTTTTTGTGTGTGGGGCCATCTGAATGGATCAGATAGTGATTAAAAAATAGTTGACAAATCTCTCCTGATTCCTGATATGTTTTAGAATGTCTCGGCAGAGCTTTGGGAATGTTTGAATGTATGTATATAGTCTTCGAGCGGCGCACATATCTCCTGGACCTCCTTTTTTGTTTACATTTTGCTCCTTTCACGTGTTAGTCCATATCCACGTCCTCTCCATCTGTTGCGCGCGTCTCTCGACAGTCTGTGTTTGTCTCCAGACACCCGGAGGAGTCTGGAGATGATGTGAGCTCCTTTCTTGCGACGCCCTTCTCCTTCGCACTGAGCTCGGCAGTTTGGCAGCCTTTCTCAGAGACCATTTCTATTTGTAGATTAGAATCCCTTTCTTCACTGTTACAGCCGTTGGTAGCAGACTGGGTTGTGCCGACTCTCAGAGTCATCTGATCCACACTGTTTATTTTATTGTTGTTGTTGTTATTGTCGCTGTCATTGTTATTGTTGTTGTTGTGCGGTGAGGAGACAGGGAATCCCCCATTACTGCAACTATCACCCTCCTCTCTTTCAGTCCTTTCCACCTTATTGCTCATGTGATTGTTTTCACAACGCTTATTAATCTCCGCGTCGCCTGAGTTCGAGTCAGGCCTACTACTGGCAAAGCTCGAGAGGCCAGAGGAAGCCGCGTTAGTGTCACTCGACACGCACCTCTGTCCCAGACCCAGCCCAGCATTCACGCTGTTGTCCTGGCACGGCAAGGCCTTCAGGGCGGTTTGGGGTACGAGGAAGCCCAGGGGCTGATGGGTAATGGGGTAAAGGAGGAAGTGTCCTTTCCCCACCAGTGTCCTCTGATTGGGCAGGGAGGGGTAGTCCAGCAGCGACTTCCGTCTGGGAGTGGAGTCGGAGAGGAGGCTCTCCACGCTGAAAGGATTGCGTTTCTGCAAGGCTGACGTCCGCGGGCCGCCGAGCCCTGAGCCGTGATGATGCGTGCCGCCGCCCGGAGAGACCTGCTCCGCGTCTCCCCTCTCCACGGCTCTTTGGTTTGGGTGATTTTGGAGTTGGAGCCCAAAGTCGGTCTGAGTTCGGTCGCAGCTCGATTCGGTTTGATGTCCTCCTCCGCCCGTGCCTCCTCCTCCGCCCTCCAACGCTCCCAGCTCCATGTGAATGTTATTCCCGTTAGAGTTGGAGGAGTGCTGCGGCTCGCTGTCGGTGTACTGGGACACGCCGCTGTCGCTGTCCGAGCCGCCCGGCGTGTGGAAGTTGTCGCCGTGCAGCAGCTTGTTCTGGGACTTCATCAGCTTCCTCTCCTGCTTCCGTTTCTTCTTCTCCGCCCGCTCACGGTCCCGCCGCGCTATCTCCTCGGGGTCCATGGGCTCGCCGCTGCACGTGGTCGGGTGGGAGTTGTGGGCAGGCCGGCCCGGGCCTTTCTTTGTGTTCTCCTTTTTTCTCCATTTAGCACGTCGGTTTTGGAACCAGACCTGCAACACACACACACACGCACACACACACACACACACACGCACACACACACACACACACACACACACACACACACACACACACACACACACACACACAGATACAAGTTTAATAAATCAAACCCGTGTGAAGTGAGGGGCGCTCTGATCATCATACATCATCATGCATCACATTCTGTGCTCATCCAATCAAATCATCACAAATGTCACGCCGGCCAATCACAATTAGCGTCTTCACTTTTATGTCCTCACTTTTAGCTTCAGTGATTGTGTTTACACAGACACCAAAAGATGGGCATAGGAGGGGCTAGCGCTCCTCAAAAATGGCATTCAGGTGAATCTGGTTTGAGACTGCAGTATTTAACAATATTCTAGCACACTGTCTCTGTTATATTGAAATAATGAGAAACACGTGCTCTTGCTGCTGGGTGCAGCACCATGATCATTTATGCTGTACAAATCAAGCCCCCTTCTCATAATGTATATATTAACTTGATGTTACCTTATGAGTAGAGTAGGCTAAACAGATCTCCAAAACTGACAAATAGGTTATGGCTACTAGTGTTTTCAGACTACAGCACACAGCAGCATGCCAAACACTAACCATGACAATACAGCTGACAGTACAATTTCAAAGTGACATGGCCATATTGCATCCACACACAACCACAGGAGCCCCCCCCCCCCCCCCCCCCCCCACACACACACACACAAAAGGAAAGGGGAAAAAAATCAGTTCTCATTTCTCTTTCTCTCTGCCGCTGTCTAATTGCATCTTTAAACACCTCGAAAGCAAACACCGGGCTAATACTTCACAACTATGGCCAAACAGATGCACAGATGCGCTGGTTTTAATTGCCAATTTAGTTTGTGTAATAGGTAATTCTCCCAATTACGTTTAATTCTACCGTGGCTAAATCGGGCATATCAGCTCTCAATTTATTCTTTCTCATCCAGCCTCCTGTTCACACAGACTAAACACTTGCACGGCAATTTTCAGCTCTCCTCCTCCTCATGCACCGAGCCAAGCGAGAGAGGTTCCCCCGCCTGAGTGGCCTAGTCACCCGTTCTCTAGGCGCGCACCAGGCCGCATGTTCCGCACTGATAACAGCGCGACTTTAGCATGCAGAAGGATGCGGCGAACCTCGCATTAATAACGATGGGACACCCGCATCATGCGTGGATTGCGTGCGACAATGGTGCTTCTTATGAATTGTTAATGTTGTGTATATCTTTCCTTCTCAAAACCTGGCGATAAAGAAGCGCTAAGCAGCTTGAGGGAACAATAATCTGAGGTTTAGGAGCAAAATCCCCAAACAAGATATATAGGAACGGCAAGCTCTTTTCTCTTCCCCCTTCACTCATCCCAGCCAGGCATGTGACTTTTATGTACGATAGTTAAAACAAAACAAAAAACAAAAGTGCGTGTGGGTGTGAGAAACAATATAATATCAACACAATAGCACCATTTTGCATAATCAAGAAAAATGAATCTAAATCAGCCTTAAAGCTATAGATATAAAGCAAATTGACAAATAGAAAATGTTGCAAAATTATAGGCCTACAGTGATTATTATTAATAATAATAATAATAATAATAATAATAATAATAATAATAATAATTATTATTATTATTATTATTGCTGTAAGTAATAGTATAGGCCTAGCTATTGCAGTTCAATCAATTTAGACAAATCTATATATTTTTTATCTCCTATAAAAATCTGTCCTGTGACTAAAGCTTCCCTTTATAGTCAAAGTGATGATGAGGATTCATTATCGTTTGTAACACATTATTATTGCAGTAATGTAATTTTATATTGAATGTAACTTTGTTTTATTGTGTTTCTCAACTATAGAGTAACAACATTATAACATAATATTAATAATGATACTAATAATAATGACAACATTATAAATAATAATAATTATTATTATTAATAATAATAATAATAATTACAAAATATAACAAAATAATCCACATAAATTATAGACAGTGCCGAGTATTGTTATAGACAACAATACTAAGCACTGTATGCTAGTTTAATTTTCAAGCAGGCATATGCTAAATTCTCAACTAATTTAATTTGACATTAAACCAAAATTAGTGTTGTCGCACCATAAAATTGGAAGGAGGTAAAAAAAACGGATGCAGGTGGAAAGAAGTCTTTTGCCATTTCCCCGAGTTTGTTTAGCCTAAATAGCCCTGTTTTTATTAACCCATAAATCAATAGGTCGCCTTCATGCATAATTCAAAGAAGACCCTTTATTGACGCTTTGATAATTGACAATCTCTCTCTGTATGGTGCAGGCCTTCACGAACCATAGCAAAACAAACGCCCCTTTGTAGACAATTAAATTGAATATTCTGTACATTTGGTGGATTCAAATGTTAATAATAATATAGGCCTATACCTTATCTTATAGGCCAACCATAAAACTCGTGTATTTAACTCGTTATCGAAGTCCTTGTGATATTTTAGTCTTGTATTTTATTTACCTGAACCCTGGACTCCACGAGGTCCAGCCTGAGCGCCAGCGCCTCTCTCATGAACACGTCCGGATAGTGACTCTCGTTGAACGCTTTCTCCAGCTCCTCGAGCTGCCAGCCGGTGAAATTGGTTCGCGTGCGTCTTCGTTTACAACCAGGGCTGTCCTTATCCGGGTCTCCAGAATCTATACACAGCGAACAGGCCCCGGCAGGCAGTCAGAGGTTTGTTTGTAGTGTGTGTGTGTGTGTGTGTGTGTGTGTGTGTGTGTGTGTGTGTGTGTGTGTGTGTGTGTGTGTGTGTGTGTGTGTGTGTGTGTGCGTGCGTGCGTGCGTGCGTGTTGGGGGATGAGAAAGAGAGAGCTGTCAATGACATGTGTGCGGATGATTCATTGTCGAACATGGTCAGGGGCTCAGGGCCAGGAATAGAAAATAATTTAAGCTACTTATTATAGCTCACATTGATTAAGGCGCAATTAATGCCCCCAGTCAGTGTTTTTATAAATATATAATGTATCAATTTAGCCGCGGTCGAACACGTAAGGAGTCTATAGGCCTAGTCTATTTAGATGTGTACTCTGTTCTACCAGTGACACCCAATAATGAAACATCAAATTATAAATGTTCAATCTTTCTGCCCCAGAATGAAGGCACGAAAACGTCCGATTTAGCTTAGCTTTTAACGTTGGAGCAAGATGAGTTGCCCTAACTTAAAAATCACATCACTCCATGTAAACTTTTTGAATTCAACCAAAACAAAGTTGCATGTCTCTCTGAGTCTCTCCTAAAATACCAGAAAATGTAGCCTAATGATAGGCTGCACGTTGGGTCTAAACAGGGGGGCATATATGATGCACCCATATAATTATAACGTTGCATTTCCAATCCAAATAAGACCACTTAATGAGGAGTTCCGGATGCTAAACACAGGGTACCCATGAGTCAGTGAGTCTCACACACACACAGTAGGCAGGCCTACCTGAGAGTTTGTACTGTGGACTGTCTCCATTCAACCCGCAGCCGGACGAGAGCAGCGAGTTGGAGCTGATCACCGAGGCCGAGCAAGAGCCGTTTAGTAATCCGTCTATCGAGAAGGGCACGGCGCCCGCGGACTGCAACTGATGGCCGCCGGCGGCGAGCTCGTAGACGTGGTGATGGTGGTGGTGGTGGCCGAGGGAGTACGGGAAGCCGACCAGCCCGCCCAGGGAGCCTCCGAACTGGGCGTGATGAGGATGCTCGAGTACCCGACTGTCCATGCTCGCCCGAGCTGAGGATGCAGAAGGAAGGAGGGAGCGGTGTGGCTGAACATGCAGTCAAAAAGTAACGAAGAGGAGGAGGACGGGAGGAAGAGAAGCCGAACGAGGAGGAAAAGATGGAGGAGGAGGGGATGGGGGAGAGGAGACAGACCCCGGATAACCGTCTTGCAGCGGTCTGTCTGTTGAAGAGCAGTGAACATGCACGAGACTCCTCCGCGGCTTTTTACGTGCTCTATCCTCCTACTGGCTACTGCCCGAGAGATGTCAACCCCGCTCGTTCTCTCTCTGCTGCGAGGAGGCAGCTCATTAGGACTTCTGTGCCTGCTCGCGGGACCAATAAGAAGCGTTAATCGTCCGGTGACGTCAGAGGCGCGGTTATTGGAGAAAAGCGAGAGAGAGAGAGAGAGAGAGAGAGAGAGAGAGCGTGTCCCCCCTCCCCCAGATCGATTGCTAATTACACCTGGCGTCGCCCTTTAATTCAGCCCTGTCAAAACAACAGGACGAGGCTAAGTTGGGATGTGTAGAAATAGCCGAGTGATTGATATAGGCCTCTGTTAAATTCACGGGAACACGTAGGCCTATGTTTCACTTTCTTATGAGAAAACACACATTTCGTCTAACTTAAAAAACGACAGTCACAGCTTCCCCCGACTTCTTCCCCTCCCCTCCCCTCTCTCTCTCTCTCTCTCTCTCTCTATGTGTAGCAGTGTCTTCATCAACCCCCTTTCCTAAGCTGTCACATCGTATTTTTAACTACAAGTCTCCATCTCCCAGACACAAGCCCCCCCTCGCCCCAACGCCCCTTCTTATTCCTCATTCAAGCGACGTGCATGTATACTGGTTGTCTCGTCTGACATGCCAAATGTCCGCGCATCATTGTTATATCCCCATGCATCTCTATAGTGTCGAATTGCACGTGGACGACGTTGCAAAGTGCCATAGAGATATGATAGCATGTTAAAACAAAAAATAATACAAGCCCACGCTCACTTTGTTGCTTTTGCAAGGCACTTTGTAGGCTATAGCCTATATCTGCATTTAAATAGGCTCGTTTATAAACCTTATAGCTTAAGCCTTATAGGTCAGTCAGACCCCAAAGAGTTGGCATTATTGTGGGGTTGTTTGACCCTAAAAGTGAACTTGAAGCCTGGAACCAGAAAGTATAGGCCTAATGATGTACTCAGATAGTGGCCTGTTAGGTTTCCTCTCTGGATGTGAAACTTAAAAAACAAGAAAGTGCAAATAATTGTTTGGTCGGTGTCCCTATTCCAGAAATATCTCATCTTGCATATTAAGCTTTATATAGCCTATACCACAAAATAGACAGGAAAAAAGGCAAATATTTATGTTGCACATTTTCCTTTAGCCCAGGCTCAGAGTCCAAAATGATACAATTTAGGAATCTATTTGTGTGGGATTCCAGTTTTAAACACATGGAGCAAGTCTGTGGTCAGCTCAGGAAGTCATGATTATGTCCTGGTATTCCTCAAGGAAACTTTATCACACATATAATGCAGTGATGGAAGAAATAGGCTACTCCAATTGTATTAATATCTTTAAGTAAAAGTCGCAAAACAAAAGGCTATAGGCCTATACTCTCTTATACAAGTAAAAGTCTTGTATTCAACATTTTACTCAAGTATATAAAACTATTGGCATCAAAATATACGTAGGCCTACCAAACATTATACAGAACTGCCCAGTTCACAATAATAGTATTGGATTGTAATTAGAAAGATACTTTAATGTTGCTGTAAAGGTGGTTTGGATTACTTTTGTGATGCTGGTATACCTAATGTATCAGTTAATGCTCTGTAATAAACATCTAAGTAATACGGTAACTGAAGCTGTCAAATAATTAAATTGGAGTAATGAAGTACAATATTTTCCTCTGAGATGTTCTGAGTTGAAGTATAAAGTATCCAAAAATGTAAATACTCAAGTCAAATAAAAGTACCTCAAAATCAGATCTGTAGTAAATTACCAGTACTTACCAGTAGTTACTTTCCATCAATGCTGGACTGACAGTGGCAATGGACACATTCATTCATTCACTTCATGTTTTCAATAAACAAATCCGTTTACCCACTTGGAATTATGTAGTGTGACACGATCACGGTTCAAAATGCAGAAATGAGTCAATGTAACAGAGGGTGAACTGGGGTTAAGTGATTACCATTTCACAGTCGTTGATGTGAATATTTCAGGAAAGCCCCCCCCCCCCCCCCCCCCCCCATCTAAAAAACAAAAAAGGCATGAAATGGGGTCATGTCTGAGCTCTTTTGTTTTTGCAATGTATTAATTGGTTGAAAATCATATAAGAACCACATCAAAAAGGGCCCTTTCCAAACCTTTAATCCATGATGGATATGGATGTATAGGCCTAATCTCAGTTTTACAATCTCAGCACTGCTAAAAAATATAGAGCAAAGTGTTCCATTCTACAGAAGTACAAAATAAAAGAGAGACAGAGGCTGCAATGGAATGATAAAAAAGGCTCTCTCACAATGTGGTGGGATGGAGAAGATGTTAGCTTGGGAAAGGGTAGAGCCTCTAGCTTTATTTTATTGTCTAATTATAAATCTGAGCTGTCATGGTGTGGATTTTGACCAATTAATAATCAAAAAGCCGTAAAAATGTTAATAATAAAAAACAAAAAAATAAAACCAGTACAATGCATTGCAAATGAACCACTACTCTCGATACACTATTTAGATTTTGGCTATCTAATCATGTATTTAACAGAACAGAACAAATTCACCATTGAACTCCGGCGCTGTCGCTTCCTTGCCAGGCGGATGCATAGGATCTTTTATTTTGAAAACCCCCAAATTCACCACAAATAAACCGGAAGCAAAATCGCTCAAAGCTATAGGGGCGAACGTAACTATAAAAGTCATCAGAAGCATTAACGCTTTTTTTTGCCCCCTAGGTGCTAGCATAAGCATATAGCTAAGCTGTGTTATCAGGGAGGAGGGGGTTGTTGTGAGGATTCATCATTAGCGCACACCCTTTACCTCTCGCCAGAAATGCTTATGTCGGGAGCGATGCGAGACAAAGTCACAAATGACATCCGAAAATCAGATGCGTGACAGCTCACCATGGCTTTAGAGATAAATTGAGCCTGGATGTAAAGATCCCATAGCTGGTGGTGACGGAGGCGTTGCATAGCAACTGGAGCAATGCTAAAAGATAAATTGACAGTCAGCGCTTTCATATCTTCTGTTCAATCACCTCTATCTGAGCCTCAATTCCAAGAAAAACGCGTCCCAACGCTGTAGCGCGCTCGGTGGTGTCTCTCGTAGCTCTAGTTTGCTTGAAACGGCGCACCTCTGTCACGGTCTAAAACTGTCCTATACTACTAGTAGGAGGGGGGCGTGACCATTTACTCAAATGCGAAAGAAGATTCCATGCTCGCAGAAGCGAGCATTGCCTAGTGTCGGGGAAGCTACTATACGGTAGATATAAGAGAGGCTATATTCTGAATCAATAAAAAAACCCAAAACCATCAAACTGTCAAAGACGTCTTTGGCAGGAATCGACATTGGGGGAAAAATATGTCCCTGTAGACCAGTCATAAATATTCACAGACATCCTCACTGGGAGACAATCAAGAGGGTTTTATTTGTCACTACAGGTAAGAAGTGAAATAATAATACAAAAAGACAAACTAAGATAAGAATAAATAAGCCATTAGTCCCCACGTGTGTGTGTGTGTGTGTGTGTGTGTGTGTGTGTGTGTGTGTGTGTGACTGTGTGTGTGTGTGTGTGTGTGTGTGTGTGCGCGCGTGCGCGCGTGCGTGCGTGCGTGCGTGCGTGCGTATATATGCTATAACAGTAAACGTATATATGCTATAACAGTAAACAGTATATTTATACTAAAATCAGCAAGTATTCACAATAGTCACATTAACATGTAAAATGTGACTATTGAAATGCAATAACAACAGTTTCCCTGTATTCTTTATACTACAGCAGCAGCGGTAACAGTTAACAGTACTATGCTACTGTAGGTATACCTGCATGGCTTGCAGAATGATTACACGTCAAACGTCATGGAGGCCCCCATGTATTGATTACTTGCTTTTCCATGGTTGCCACAGAAGCAAAGCATTCACATTTAAAATGTCTGTTCTATACTGATAACTCAATCAAACTTGACCAAATTGTGTGTGGTTTATCAGCTTTTGACATATACCTGCATGTAGACTGCATGCACAACTGTGCCTCTTAGATCCCATTTCAATGATTGAATATATTTAGAAGATTCCTCTTCATACCACTAGAGGGTGTCTTGCGTACCTACATACCATATAGTTGGAGAACCAGTGCACTAGACTAGATCATGTAGTTATTTTATTTTAGTTAAGGTTAGGGTTGATTAGAGTTGGGCATGCTTACTTTGGGTTGTTAGGCTAAGGGTTTGGGTTAGGCTGTATAGTTTCATGTCAGAGTTAGAGTTGGGGTTAATGCCGGCCAGGTTGAGTCCATGGTTTGCATTCACAAAAGATCAAGAAGTGTCAGAAATTATAACTCAAGTCTCAAGTTTATTATTAAAAAGGTCTGTATAATTCTGATTGGGCAGGATTACAGCCCTGTAAACCAGATAATCTCAGTTGCTCCAAGCAAAATGTCTGACTGCAGTAATTTCACTTGGGGCATTGGCACTTGTGTCCCTCTGTACCATATGCTGCCTCTATGGGGGGGTGGGGGGGTCTATACTACAGTCATTTAGTTGTTGTTCAAGTGCATTTAACACTACCCTTTCCCCCTTCCACTTCTTACTGAACAGATGCTATTGTGGTCTGTCTTGGCACAACAATGGGAGGCTAAGCAGCAAATTGTGTTTTGTTTTTACAATTCTGTTGGCTGACTGCATCCTTGCTTGCATCATTAACAGGAGACCCAAAAGTGAGGAATAGGCCCCAAAGCGCTGCGTAACATTGGGCATTCTGAGCTTCCTGTCAGAGAGCAGATGTGTCTCATATGCTCTGTTCACCTTGTGTATTATAATTTGGCTTGCTAAATTATAATAGACCATTTATTTATGTCAGTAGTAGTGCATGAGCAATAGTGACAGATACAAAAAAACATAAAGAGGTCAAAATGTTATCATATTCATATAAGACGCAGAGTGCATATCTCTGCCAGACCAGGTGGCCTAGCTATAGGGCTGTGTTCGTCATCAGTTGTATACTAACGACAAAACAGCAGTAATACAACGGCTGTGAGGTCTTTATCACATATACTGCTGTTTTGTCGCTAATAAATATTTTTGGAGCATTCAAAAGTGAATTGCTTTGTTCTACATTTTCTGTTTTTTGAGGGGCGCTAGCCACTCCTATATTCAGCTATAGTGTCGATTTTTGTCCTAACACAAACATTAAATGCCATTGACAATGAATGGAGAATTTACGTCATATGTGTCTGAGCAAATCGGTATTTTTGTTACATTTTTATTGACAATGAATGGAGAATTTACGTCATATATGTCTGAGCAAATCGTCATGTTACGTCGATGATGTACGATGATAAGAGCGCCCCCTCACTTCACACGGGTGTGATTTTTGACAGTTTGGCTCAGCACCAATAACCGAGGATGTGCGTTATATTTTTCTCCGAAGATCATGGGTTCATGATAAGATCATCACTCCTCAGGACCGAGGATGGTGTGGGGGTAAATAGCGTTTCTACAACATACAGTTCAACTTTTCACATTTGTGGTGCCAAGTGAAAACACCTTTGGAGGTGTGCTTTATAGACGCTACTCAACATATATGTTGAGTTACAATATATGTATCTTTGTAACCCATTTTTTCACCCAGTGTCAAGGCCTAAACTAATCCTGGGTGCTACTCTCCCTCTGCCAACCTGGGGAGAGCCCCGAACATGCTTCCTTCAATGCATGAGGAGTGAGCAGGCCGCTTCTTATCATCTGACAGGGGAGAGTTTCCCCGGTAGTAGCGCGCGTGGAAAGAACACGTTATAGAGCGCCGCAGTCCCGCCCCCTTTCATGACGACGCCAGGCCCAGGAAATGATTCCCAATGCATTTTTCCCATAGACATTTCAAAAAGTATTTATTTAAAGACGGTTACGCCAACTCGAGTTGTGACAAATCATGACAACAAACACAATATTTTGGACCAAACAAATAATTACAAAGAAGAAAAACAACAAAAATAAGTGTTGTAACCTGCCGTTTTTTTCTTCTTTCTAATTATTTGTTCGGCCCAAAAAAATGTGTTTGTTGTCATGATTTGTCACAACTCCAGTTGGCTTTGTACAAGGCTTAAAAGATCTTTAAATAAATACTTTTTTAAAAGTCTATGAGGAAAATTAACAGGGAATCATTTCCTGGGCCCTGGTAGGGGCGGGACTGCATGTTTTTTTGTGAGGGTACCTATACCGTCCTAGGGGACAAGGGATGCAAACTCCACATAAGGTGCGGTTCCATTAAGCCTTTGCGAAAAAAGGAAGCGTATGTTCATTAAGTCGAAAAAAGAAAAGCGAATTGTCGGTGTTTCCATTAAACTGATAAAATGCGCATATGCAATAAGTTCATGAAATGTGCAGTAGGTTGCACTGTTTTGCCAGTAAAGTGAGGCTCATGTAAAGTAGTCCTAATCGATGTTCACACCATTGATTTGATGCGCTGTATGTATGCTGTATGCTGTATGTATCTCAGTTTAACGGACGGGACCCCATATACTGCGCTGTAATCTGATCCCTGGTCAGCGGCTGACCGACCGTCTGCTGCTTTCACAGTATTGACGACACCTACAGTCAAAGAACGTACAAAGAAAAATTTGTTGTGGAGCATACTGGTCGTTTATACTGTAAATTGATTGATTGCAGCTGCAAACAGTTGTGAATAACTTGTTTCATCGGCTATATAGCCTATAGCCTACACGTTTAGGTTGCTTATCTTATGCAATGAATATAAATATTAAATAAATAAGAATAGATGAAGCATATGCATGGATCGAAATCGAATAGCCTGCAGGGAGTAGGGACCCAGGCAGCTAGGTTATATAAAAGTTTAGTCTACTACACTACTCGTAGTCCACGTGTGTGTGTGTGTGTGTGTGTGTGTGTGTGTGTGTGTGTGTGTGTGTGTGTGTGTGTGTGTGTGTGTGTGTGTGTGTGTCTTGCATCCATACAGTAGCGATCCAGATATCAAAATGATCGGAGCGCCCCGATCAACTCGGGAGGATTCAGACTTCATATGGGATCTTTGAACACGCTACACAATTATTAATCGGACGGGTCGGGTAGTAGTAAATTGGGACCTTATATGTATCCACAACATCACTCCGACACTCCCTCTCCCTCTCTGTCCACCATCCCATGCACCGTTCACTCCACTGCCTCCCCATCGTTGTTGTCTCCACCAGGCCGAAGGCATGGGGAGAGAGTATGTTTTGCACTCCGTCCGTGTGTGTGTGTGTCCGTCCGTCCGTGTGTGTGTGTGTCTGTCCGTCCGTCCGTCCTTCCTTCCGTCCGTCTGTGTACAGCTAATCTCCGGCACCGTTAACCCGGTCGATGCCAAACTTTGCACACACACTCCCTGGATGCCAACGATGAACCTCTGCCCCGCATTTTCCAGAAGGGCCTGTTATAGCGCCACCATGAGGCAGCTTTTCACATTTTTACCTAAAACTGCACCGATCTGCGTGAAACGTTGCATGCACACTCCCTAGAGGCCAAAGACAAACCTCTGACCTGCATTTTCCGCATCTGCCTTTTATAGCGCCACCAGGAGGCCGACTTTTGTAAAACACATTTTTTGATATTACTCCTCCAGATTCTGTCCAAAAATCTCACAAATCGTTACACAGTATCTCTATGGTCATGTATCTATATATCCCACCCTTTTCACATTGGCCTGTTATAGCGCCACCAACAGGTTGATTTTTGAAAAACACATTTTTGGAACAAAATGCCTCAAGTCATCCAATTGCCATCAAAGGCAAACATGTTTATATTACTCCTAAACATTTTGCCAAACATCTCACACAGTCCTATCCTCCTGGTGGAGACCTGTGCCCAGAAGGGCACTTTTTCTAGTTTTATTTTATTTTCCAACTGTTCAAAAGCGATATAATGCGAGTTCAATGCTTTCTAATTAAAAACCTTTTCCGCAAGTGTTTCCATACACTATTTGCGCATTTCCCTTTTTTCGAAAAAGCCTAAATCCGCAACCTCCAAGCGAAAAAGTGTTTTTGCGAAAAATGGAGACTTATTCGCATGTTGATGTGTTTCCATCCAGGAGATTTTGCGCAAGAGCCTTAATGCGCAAAGAAACGGCTTTATGGAAACGCAGAAAGGCCCTTTCGCCAACCCCACCTTGGGTATAGACGCTGATGACACGGAGGAGAGAACACAGTTTATTTTTGTAATAGCCCTCCCATTAACTAAAAGAAAAAGCAGCTGGCATTTCCTGATCCGGGGTAATTTCAGTTTGACTGTCTTAGACCAACATAAATGTGTGTCACTCACTACAGTCACAGCTGTTGTGATAAAATAGTGTTAAACTGTTGCAGAATCTTGTGAATTGTGAATTTATATCTCTTTATCCCGTCTGGGTTATTGTCCCTTCGACCTAATGAACAACAACACATTATAGCGGAGAGGTTAATCTTTGGTATTCAAATTATTGTCTCCACCAGGCCGAAGGCATGGGGAGAGAGTATGTTTTGCACTCCGTCCGTCCGTCCGTCCGTGTGTCCGTCCGTGTGTCTGTCCGTCCGTCCGTCCGTCCGTCCGTCCGTCCGTCCGTCCGTCCGTCCGTCCGTCTGTGAACAGCTAATCTCCGGCACCGTTAACCCGGTCGATGTCAAATTTTGCACACACTCCCTTGATGCCATTGATGAACCTCTGCCCCAGAATTTCCAGAACGGCCTGTTATAGCGCCACCAGGAGGCCGCTTTGTGCAAAACAAGTTTTTGGACAGTGCACCTACAGATTTTGTCCAAACATCACGCAAATTGGTACACAGTCTCTCTCTAGAGCCATTCAACGAAACGGGTCTTTCAGATTTCTCAGACTCCATCCTGATTGGCCAAGATTGGCTTCCAAAGTTCGCAGGAGTGCTCAGTTTCAAACAAAATGCTGCAAATCATGAACACATCGTGTGATTTCCGTGAAATTGTGCATGCACATTCCCACTAGGCCGAGGAAGAAATGCCACGTGAACATTTTCAACTCGGCCTCATGGCGCTATAACTCGCCGAAAAGTGTTTTTACCTCTAATTGCACGGATCTGTCGATAACTTTGTATGCCAACTCCCTAGAGGCCACGGAAAAACCTTTGCCTGGAATTTTTCACATCTGCTCTTTATAGCGCCACCAGGAGGCCGACATATGTAAAACACATTTTCTAATATTACTCATTCAGATTTTATCCAAATTTCACGCAAATCGGTACACATGCTCTCCATAGTCATGTGATCAAGACGCGTTTGTTAGATTTCTCATAATCCACCTTCATTGCCTACGATTGGCTTCTAAACCTTTCAGGAGTAGCCCGCTTTGTACCCGTTTTGTACAAATTACCACAACTACTCAACGCAGCGTCCGATTGCGGTGAAACTGTGCATGTATATTCCCACTAGGCTGAGGAAGAAATGCCACTTGACAATTTTCAAATCAGCCTCATGGTGGCGCTACAACAGGCCAAGCCGCGTCTCTCTCACACACACACACACACACACACACACACACACACACACACACACACACACACACACACACACACACACACACACACACACACACAAATATGATTATATTACTCCTAAACATTTTGCCAAACATCACACACTCCTATCCTCCTGGTGGAGACCTGTGACCAGAAGGGCACTTTTTCTAGTTACCTCTTGTTTATAGAGGTAATCTTTTCCGTAATATCCAAGCAAAAAAATAATGGAAACCAGTAGGCCGGTAGTACCACGTTCTACCGTTTTCAATTATTATTTTATGGATTTGGTGAAGACTGTAGTAGAGAGGAAAAGGGAATGGACCAAGTGGACCCCAGTCAATAAATTGTAATATGAATTTAAGTGGTTAAGAATACCTGAATCTGTGTGAAGCCTGACATCTTTAGGTGCAAAGCGGGGTACTGCACTGGCCATCTGCTATTGGCTGGTTTTTGTCACACAAGTTTATCAGATTAAATAAATAAACCACCACGTGACCTCATTCATGACCATTATTGTCATGCATGTACATCATAGGCCTGTACATAATTTGTGCTGTTCTGATCAAGGTGAAGATATACACAACAATACGTAAATCTCTTTACATATGCCTACAGGTGTAAGGTCTTCAAAGAGTGTCTGTCTGTAACAGTTAATATAGATATATTCTATGCCAGTACATTTTCAGTATTTTCAGTCAGAGTGGAGTATACAGCCAAGGTAATTTATTTTTTTGCTTAGAAAAGTGTCAGTTTTTTGCAGGCCCCTGGTTTCAATATGAGCTACACAAACAAGCCTTTGTTGGAAAAATAAAAGGCACAACAATGTTTTCAAAAGATTTCTTCCATCATGGTTGGAGACAACCTAATACAATATAGTATTTGCAGTAGGCTACAGTTTGAACAACAACAGATTGATTTTTGTCTATGTCTATGAAAACTAAGATTATGACATGGATGGACCAGAAGCATCTGGGTGTCCAGGTGGACATGTTTGAGAAGGAAGGAAGGGAGGTAGAGAGAGCGGTGAGGGGGGAGATTATACATATAAATTGTAAACGGTGTCGGAGGGGCCAAATCTCGCCTGAGGCGATGACTGCTTCATTTTGTGTTAAATTTCTTGACAGAAAGCCACCCGCGTGCTGGTGAATACTGAATGGTAATCAGAGCTGGTTGAATAAGTGCACCCCCCCCCCCCCTCACACACACACACACACACCCCCACCCTCTCTACTCTCTCCACCATTACTGTGAATTAATTCGACTTTATTTATCCAATTTCTGGAGCTGACAGAATGTTAATTTGAGTTGAGATTTCTCTCTGCTGTTCGGCGTGTGACCCCGTAGCACTGGGATTGGCGTGTTGTAATAACCTGAATCTTTCACCAGAAGCTCCGATAATTGTTACCTTATTAGCATGTAAATTGTTTAATTAATATTATTATGAAGAACTATATAATCCCCCCATTACTTGACCTCAAGTCCACACGCGAGCAGGCGTTCTGCATTTCAATGTCTAGTTTTTAAATCGACCCTTTTATGTTGCTTGCTTGCTGGGCTGTTTTAAAGCCCCTGTCCCCAATCTTACTGCAACTTTGAACGGCTCAAGAGGCGCTTTTGATGTTACCCCATTTCCTTTTCTTCCTCTCTCTCTCTCTCTCTCTCTCTCTCTCTCTCACTCACTTGCTCTACTCCTACCGTATTTTACTTCTTAGCCACCCCCCACTCTCTAATGTCTATTTATTTGCCTTCCACAATTTTTGAACATCAAATCCAATGGGTTCTTCTCATTTGCTTATAAAAGCGGTTTTTTTAAAAAGCCCCCCTCCTCCACTTTCCCTGCCACTGCACGAGCCAAACACACGCAGTGCTCGATGAAAAGCAGCTCTTGACATGTGGTCCTGAGAGACGCAGCATTTAAATTCGTTTTTCTTCCTTCCTCCTCCCTTTTTGCCGGGCACGAGTGACATTGTCAGATGCTAGCTTTAATTAACTTGATAATAAGATGTACGCGACTTGCATACAGGCCATGGTGCGGCTTGCCTTACCCCCGTGCCCCCACTACACCAACACACATGCACACACGTGCACACACGTGCACGCGCACGCACGCACGCACGCACACGCGCACACACACACACACACACACACACACACACACACACACACACACACACACACACACACACACACACACACACACACACACACACACACACAAAGCTAAAAGATATTCAAATTGTAATCAATAAATAAAATGTCCACAACTGAGGTCCTGTTTTCACCTGACTGTCATGAAACAAAGAATGTTCTGTGCAGCAGAGCTGTGGTACAAGGGTGGAAATGAGGGCCAAATTTGAATAATGACTACATATTGACCTTAGAATATTGACATTACAGTGGAGTAAAAACTGTTCTTATTTGGGTCTGGTGTGGATCATGCATTTATGAGCATGAAACAAAGCTGGGTTCAAAACATCAATGAAATGGCTCGGGCTGGTACGTGTCATTGTGTCTTACAACCCATACATCAGTATTTTTACCATTAGTTACTTTACCAATAAGCTGATCTTATTATTGTATACAGTAAAACCAAAATGCGTTCAATACATCTAACACTTATCTTCCATAAGATAGGGAGAAATTCATAATCTCAAACATGACCTGCCTATATTCACTTGGACAACAGGGACGTTTATGACCCAAGTGATATTGTGTCTCTAATTCGTCACCGTAGGATCCCTCTCCCCTGTCAGTATCTCCTTCCATTAAGGACAATAGCCTATAGAACAGAGAGTGCGAGTCTCTCATGAACTCAATGGATCTTCAGTCAATATGCTTGCCAGGGCTTTCAGCCTACTGAACAATGACTGTCCGGTTAGCAATGGGTCAACCGACAGGAGGTGTTTCAACCTCTCCCAATAAAGTCTTTTGAACAGTTAGCTGTCACTAATTTAATTAAATGTATTTGCCAACAGCAGTTTCTGTCTGCTAATATACTATAGTAGTATTG